>NC_087376.1:8680437-9000437 GCF_031761385.1 Necator americanus
GCTTAAATGTGATGTGTAAAAGCGTTAAAGTCAGATAATTCCAAAATTCCTAACGTTCTCTTGATTCTCACTTACTTTACCTGTATTTTTTAGAAGTGATATTATATCTATAACACAACAGATATATGGTATGCATGTTCATTAAATGTAAGTATACTTAACCATCAGTATACAGCTATTCTATCTGTACTATAAGTGGACAGTAATTAATACAATAATGACGTTGCTCAAAAAAATCTAATCAAGTAATTTCCAAGAGAAGAAATTACTAAGATCGAAGAACATGAAGCGACAGAGAATGTACAACCCGGAAACATGTAACACAAATACTATGCTGTTAAAAGGATCGTAAACCAAGTGTTAAGATCAATGCATATAATTGGGTCAACAGATTTGAGAGAGAGAGGTCGGTCACCCACGCTAATTGCAATTAATAGGGTAATTAACAATGAAGAAACGATAGAATTTCTGTAATGAGTGTTCTATATTGAAATCATTGAATTTCATGGACTCTCGTTCATGAGTTGATCGATAAATGGCTGCACAACATCACCATGACTCCAAGCAGTTGGATGAAAACGGAAACGTGGACGTCCCTGAAAAAGCGCTTACTCTTTTCCAACGTAAACATTCATTTTCTCTAAACATATACATCTATATACAAATATCTTTCTTATGAATATGTAGTAATCTTACCTGTCTATCGATAAGGAACTTCTCGAAATTCCATGTAATATCGTTTGCTCTAACCGGATTATACATCAATTCATTTGTTTTTCCAATCTTCTCCACTGTTTGCGGGCAACTTTCCTTCAATGATAGACAATTAAAATCTTGGTTTCTATCTCGGCATGATTTCTAGGACATAGCTATCGGATAGTGGACACATTTCGATGTCTAGTTATATAGATGAATCGACTCTCTGACACCCCTTCTAGCATCATTTCCATTCTCGAGCGCAAAACTGGTTAACGATGAAAGGACGCCACCTTTTGTTGTCTGAGGGTTTAGAAAAGACACCCCCGATCCTCTCAATTTTCGCTGTTTCAAGGATATCACTCTGTATGTATGAAACACGAAAAACGAAATTTAATCTTTCGTCAACAAAAGCGCAAAATAGTCTTATTTGTGTTGAGGACACTAAAAGAATTTTCTGCTAGAAGGCCATTCTGCAATCTTTCACTTATCACAACGCTTTCCAAAGTGAAATTCGTTTCTTGTAGACAAACCTTAAGGAATTCGTAAAGAGGATGATGATTCTCTCCATTCACGTCGATTTTTCCGTAGATGTGAAGATTTTGATGCGGTTTCCATCCGTTACCAGGTCGTACATACATAATTCCATTCATAAGTTCATGATTTTCTGCTGGTTCCTAGACATTTATGTCTTTGTAAGGTTTCCTGAAAATCTGTGCTCCCATCTGATCTTACCTGGAGATAGAACTGGTTACAAGGGAATGCAAGGATTGTAAATCCACCGTTCACGTTCTTTTCGATTAGCGGGTTAAAGTCGGTATATTGTTGAGTGTAGGCTGAAATAGAATATGTGCATACGTTCCGGATGTTCTGGATTGTGTACACTGCGTTCCCGCCTATTCAGTTGCTCTTTCGAAGGTAGGATGGCATGTTTCAAGTGGTGCTACTTTATGAATTCACCAACAATGTCGTTAAGAGCTGCGATCGACTGCAAGTTTTCGAATGCGCATAGAAACGAGCAAGTAATAGGTTAGATTAGAATTTAGGGGACGTTCCAAATTATCGCCACGCTCGTTTTTTGCACACATTTGATGTTATCAAGTTGTATGTCGTTGTAAAGAACAGGATTCATCATAACAACGACCGTTCCTATTCGAAAACCGTAATGTTGAAAAGAAATGTGCATAGTGATAGCGCGGAATTTAAAGCTAGAAGTAACATACCACAAAATGTGGCCACATTAATTAAGAGCAACACTTGTCCCTTGTACTGTGACAGATCGGTGAATTGTCCTTGAAGTGTTTCCATCTGAAACGAGTGTTCTATTCGAAACATGTGTACTCGTGCATAGACGATGCAGTATAAATCTCTAAATTGTTTTCACGTTCTTACTTGGAAGTCGTAAATCGACTGATTTACATCCTTACACTGACTCCATCGTGTCGTTTCGTCGATCATTTTCGGCCCTCAAAAAGATGTGTTCAACTGAATGTTTGGCATCGAAAGACTTTCAACATCACATCAAATCGGGAACTATGTACAACCGGTTATTCTGATCCGTGGAAAAAAGGGTAGTCAATGGAACATACAGTAAATATTAAAGGATTATTTCGAGGTAATCATACATACCTGGTTGACCGAGAACGACGAAAGCCACGAAGGCACAGATGATGAGAATCGGAGAGAGCATGATCAGCGTTTGCCCACCTCGATCACCTCCTTTTATATTGCCCCAGCGCGTGGTTAGACGACAGTAAGAGAGTGGGGCGGTACCGGAGTCTAAGACACACCACACACCACACACACACACACACACACACATACACATACAGAAAGACTTTTTCAAACAAACACACAACCTACTTGTTTAAGCCAATCCAAAAATCCTTAAACAAATCATAGCTAATATCCAAGAAATAATGCACTCAGTTTTTTCGACTTGTGATGGTTCATAAGATTCATATGGTAAGTTCTCCACCAGTGGACACCGCCAATGGACACCTGATGTGCAAAATATTATTTAAGTGATTTCCCTCACTAACTGAATATTGAACAAAAGCCAGTGACCTATTCAATACCCTGAAGACTATAAAAACCAAAGCTTTGAATGAACTGAGGCTGAGAAAGGCTATAGTTTAGTACCAGTTCTGGATTCAAGGAAGTTCCAATACTAACTCCAAGAAAACGTTCCTTTCTAAAAATTCGTTCGAATCACGTTTCGGAGTAGTTTTCACGTGGTATACGTAGTTTTCTAAACCCTCTCACTCTTACACTTTTAGTATCAATGGAACTTCCTCATATGAACTTCTGGATACTACTGATACCGATGATTTCGCAGATACACTGAATTTGCCGAAAATCGTCAATTTGAGCTTTTTTCCCCTGGAACCCGTTTTTTTATTAGTATGCTCAAAAATGCTACTGTTAATTTTATTTTACAATTTTTCCGGAAATGATAAAAATAGCACCTGTTTAGCTCAACGGTTTGATTTTTCGCTTTTCACAATCTTATTTGTTCAAATCATCACGTCAGTGTCTATACTTACTTGATGGCATGCGAAATGACATCATGTTTACTCTCTCTTTTCTAATAATTTCTTCCTAGCTGTTCTGTCTTTTCATCGTCAATTCAAACTGTTCTTTTTTTTTTGAAAATTACACGAATCCTTATTATGTGGCTCTAAAGATGAGTCTCAATTGCCCCATTGTACGATTTTGCTCGACGAACAAGTTTGGATTTTGTTATGAGAAAAACATTCTGACTATAACACATCTTTACAATGAATGCTCAAACAAACTCATAAAACTCATAGAATTCGTTGCTAACAATTCGTACATGCTGAGCTTACTAACAGGTACTTGTTCCTAATATAATACAAAAAAATTAGGTATTTATTTCTTTTTAAAAATTGTTTCACCCTAAGATATTCCTGTTTCAACTTTTCATTTGAATTGAATTGATAATGTTAGCACCATTTAGAATTGCCATTCTCTCCGATTCTGGAAACTCTTTCCTAAACGAATCGTAATGATTCCCACGGATGTTCTTGTTATCTAAAGTTTTGTGTGGCAAAGTTCGATACGGTAACAAGGACTTACAAAGTTCGAAAAGATTCTCATCGAGTTCCTCGATCCGAAGAAAATCTCTTCGAACTTTGTAAATTCCGGGAACTGCCTTCGGTCGCTATTAAACTACAGAACATTTAAGAAAAAACCGATTAAGATTTCTATTAGATGTTTTCTTTTAAATCACTACACATGTTTGTAGTAATTGTTCCTCGATAACGACTGCTTTGTTTTCTGCATTCGTGAACAACGGAGTTCCTATACCATGGACGGAGGTGTTCTGGTTTCAACCGCCGTTCTTGTCATGTGTCTGTGTATGGTTAGTACCATACAATACAATGAACCAATATAATTTTCTACTCATTCGAAAATATTCCTTGATATTTTTCAAACAAATAACTTTTTTGATTTATTGAATGTCATGATCACATGAAGATGGTGAATGGTGTGTTTGCAAAATTTTCTTTGATTAATAGTCCTTAAAGTTGCAAAATGTTAACTTCTATGGACAAATCAATATTTTTATGGTTTTAAAGTAGAAGGTGATGTCAGTTTAGAATTTTCGTCCTATAATCTACGCTTTTTCTTTACTTCAATCAAACAATAATTACTGTATGCAGTAGCACTCATGATGATGATAGAAAAATATACTTGATTCTTATGGCAATTATGTACAGTACACATACCATAACCATGTACTTTTCGTAAAATGAAGTCTAAATAAAATTTATTTGAACTCACCTTAAGCAAATTAACGTCTTGATTTATGAGTGCATTTAATTTTCTTGCAAAAGTTATCTAGTGGTTAGTTTATTCACCAATATATTAACGTTTTTTGAGAATAATATGACTATTTTTTTAGATTCACAATGAGTTCTCGGACTACAGATAACATTACAGATATTTCAGCAAGATCTGTCAAGATAGTTAAGTTTTTTTGTTTCACGGTGTTTTGTAGTGGAACGTTGTGCACTAGAAGCGTTTCGCTTTTGCTTCATAATTCGTAATTGCAACTATTTTTTAGAAATTTTTATCGAAACAAAGCAAAACATGTCACATTTTACAAAATATCATCGATATGAATCAAGAGCGGATGTAAGTTTAAAACGATCTATAAGAAAATATTACGATAAAATTGTTTAATTTGTAAGAACGCATAGTGTTTCAACAAATTGATTAGCAGCAGTTTATGAGCGTAATGTCACATTACGTTAGGGAAGAGTTCAGATTACAGCAAGAAGAAGACGAGAGTAAATATCCGAAGAAGCTAGAAGTATAAATGGTGGAACCAGGAAAGAAAAATTCCGAGACGTTTGAAAAAAGAAGATCGATCTTATCACGTATTCCTCAAATATTCAGCTGCTATTTATATTAGTTGAGGGAAGTAAGGATGAGAATGGAGGTAAAAATCAGGGAAACTGGACACAGCCACAGCTAACTTTGAGATCGTGCCAGATTGTACCTACTCACGTGAGGATGAGCATCCTGAAGTCGACGGTTTCCGAAGCAAATGTAAAAAGAGGTGTACATTGGCGTGTATTTAGTTTAGATTTCGTTGAAAAATTGAGAGATTCCGAAGACGAGTAAAATATTGTGTTTTTTTTCTTTCTCTCGCGAAAATTACTCGAAAGTTCAACTCTGCAGGAGCGATATTCGAAGGTTACTCAGGTCATACATCATTTCGCAAGTTTGTTTGATGCCGGACGCTGTTTACACGTCCGGTTTGAGAAAAGAGCAGAACCTTTACGTGAGGACGCACCGAGTCAACACACACCTATAAGTAATCGTCAGCGTAACCTCCGATTTTCTCCGCCACAATCTGCAACTGAAAATTATTTGAACTCAGCGTTGAATCGAAGTCACATGAAGTTCTCAACGGTCGTCCACCTTAATAAGCCTTCATCCGCTTTCAGAAAAAAAAATTACATGGGGAAAATGAAAAAAAAAGACTATTTAGTTTATTTTCTACTGCGAATAACATACCTTTGGAAAACGTTATGATCGACATAACGCTTCCGGAGTGGAAAAGACTGCGGAAAAGCTTACGAAGGAAAAAGTTCTGTAATTATTCTGCTTGAAACATAAGCTTCAGCATGTGCAGTAACAAAACCAGTTACTTGCAACATGAACACCGTATGCCTTCAACTGATGTCAACAATAGCAGCTGCTATAGTTGTCTAGAGGTTTTTACAGTTCTGCAGCTACGATTTCGATGTTGCACCGCAAAGTGATAGGTTCCCTAAACGCTTTTTTAAAAAGTATAGAACTGTAACAGTTAAACGGTAGCATTTAGTGCATTTGGCTACCTTCGGGGAACAGCCTTCGCATGAGCACTGCTTGTAATGCTGTAATGATAATAATTTAATGTAATGTAATGGTATTTTTCAAATCGTCCGGTATTGTACTTTGCTGTATGTGATCTGAAGCTGCAACGAGCATAGTTATGAATAATATCAGAAGTCATGTAATATTTTCTTGAACGTGACTTACTGGTGAAAGCGTACACAATGAAACCAGTCCCTTAATAAGGAGACATCAATTAGGCCGAAAAAAGGCTTACAGTTGCTCTATAACCTGTAAATGACAAGGACCGTCATAATGATATTTCACTGAACACACTAAAGTTGGTCTTGGAAAAAAAAGAAAAAATTTCAGATGGTTGTTTTCTGAATGAAATACGTGTCTTTCGGCAAAAATTTTTCTACTGCTTCCCTACCGTTCCATTTTTGTCCTCATAAGTTTTTACAAGTGAATCAACAAAGAAAAGAACTTATTTAGGAATAGCAGTACAGTTGCAAATAAAATTCTCTTCCTTATACTACACTCTTCATTCCCTGTGATATGTTCTAGTTGTGAGTTGGGTGCCAACTAGGGTTACTTAGTACGTTCTTCTGGTCACTTATTGCTCCATGCTGATTGGATTCAAACAAAATCCAAGAAATGACCCTGAATGGACTAGATCACAATGGATCAAATCAGCAAATCAAACACACCGAAATACAAACTTCTCCTTTTCGTTTGAAAAAAATCACTTTAACCTTCATTTAATCACCACTGATTTGTCCCATTGTAAAAGATTGTATTTATTTCATACTATAAAACATAATCTTGTTGTTTATAATTTCTATACGTTTTTAGGAATAGAAATGACTTGTTGTAATCATTAAAGAAATAATAAAAGTGGGTGTGGTTGATGACCAGTAAATTACTATCATTTTCATACAAAGCCAATACGACTCATTTCATACCAAATACTTAAATACCCAAGAATGAACTGCTTCAAAAATTTGAAATTTGAATGAAAAGAAAGAACTGCTTCAAAAATTTGAAATTTTCAGTCTTATTCTTCTTTATCCTTTTTCTGTAAAAAAGACGTAAGATACTAATAGTTTTCTTCGGCAACCTGTTCCTGCAAAAAGGCTGCTAATCGCACTGTGTACAGCCCTGGTGCGATTGGAAAAAGAAGGCACAACGAGTGCATTTTTTTGCAAAAAATTGTGACTCTTTTGATTAAAATATGTCTGTAAGCAGTAGGTTAGTCCTTGTAACCCTTTTTTTACTTACTTTTTTCTATTTTTTTAATCTATTTTTGCTCTCCAATTTTCTCCTCTCTATCTTTTACTTTATATATATATATATATATATAAATTTTTACTATTTATTCTCTTTCTTTTACTTCTAGGTGTTCAATAACCCTAGTAGTGCGTCATTAATCTCTTTATACTGTTTTATTATCATTAAGTCAAATTTTCTTTAGCGCTAATAATTCATTCCTGTTTTGTTTGATTTCAACAAGAGGAAAAAGGAAGCAGGATCGAGATCAGTCTTTACACAACGTTCACGCTTTCACATGAGAACTTCTTTAGTGATTTGTCTGTTGAGTGTGTATTAGTTATCCAGTTTTTTGTGTATGAATGTACACAACGTTGGCGAAACGAATGAATAAGCACGGTTAACCGGCAATCAGTGCGCCCACAATTTTCCTGCTTATCTTTCCGTGGTTCCTAATAACACTATGATCACAGAAACAGATAACAAAAGAACCAACAACTGTCGCATAACAATAGCAGAATGTGATTCTGATAAAAAAAAAGCAAAAGGTCGAAAACTGCCATGAGTCCCAATTTTGTAATCAAATGAGAGGATTTGGTAAAACAGCAACGTCTCCAAATTCAGCTGGTTGTGGAATTTCATGGGACACCTGACCGTGGACAGATTATTATTATTCACAAATAAGGACACATTTTTCTCAGAAATTTTTAAAAAGTCAAAAGCTCCTTAAAGGCATCACCTCATGAATCTGAGGTAGTACGGATTTCAGGTATAGTATTCTTTTACGGGATAGTAGTTTATGGAGAGGGAGGTGATTCCGTCCAATTCTCCCTAAACGCCGTAAAAAATGGAAGGCAGAAGACGCGGCAAGTGCAGAGGGCTGGCGCGCTCCAATCGAACTCGTTGTAGAAAATAGCGCGCCGGATCGCTCGAAGCCGTATCGTCCGGGCTGTTTTTTACGGCAATTAGGAAGAAATGGACGGAATCACCCAACTCTCCATAACCTACGATTTCGTATACGAATACTCCACCATCTCAGATTCCTGGGATGATGCCTTCAAAAGAAGTTCCGATTATCATAACGGTTCATTAGAATGTGCGCTGTGAACGTACAATATTTGTTTTCGACGAAACTATATGGAATTTAGTTGACAAGGTGAAAGAAAAATCCACATATACATGCACGTTCATCATTGCAAAATTTGCACAAATTTGAACTTTGAGATTTATTTGATCATTGACTGGATCTCTCCTCGAACATCTAAACAAACAAACGGTACTTTTTTTTTTCGAGTCGTGTCGAAAGTTTCTTATTTGTTTCGTGCAATCAAGGAGTTAGTCATCATATTATGAAGACCAACACCAAAAAAAGGATCCTCCACTTCTAAAGCTATGTGGGAACAACTATCGTGACAGCGAAATGATTGCTCCAAGCAAGACCATTTACCAACCACCAAAAACAAAAAATCACCATTTAATTTCGTCCATGATTTTTGATCGGTACTTTTTCATATTAACAAACTATATTTTAATGAATTGTTTGGGTTTTACGTGTCAAGTCAGTAGTCTTAACATCTCTTACAAATCTGGTTTTATTGAACTGAATTATTTCACTAATTTGAACTATTTGAATTTGAAATCTTTATTATCTACCTGTTTTAGTTTTATCTATTATTTATTTGAATAATTTGAACTATCAAACACACAGAGATGAGGGTGACCTCTTCCCACCGCACTAAACCATTCTTTTTGATTTTTGGACAAGTTTCAAACAAGGTTAATACTTCCGTTTGTTACTAGTTTTTCTAGTTTACTACTTCTTTTATAGTTTACTCTTTTGTTTAAAATGATCATTACAAACTTTTAACCATCTCCAACTGGAATTTAAGGATTCCACAGGCTTCTTCGAAGTTTGATGGAAGATGGATTCAGAGGAGTTCAATCGCGAGTATATTTGCATTCTTTTTCGTAAAAAATATGCCAGGAAGTGTGTACATCGCTGACGTGGACAAGTAGCGCAGTGTAAACACATGAAAATAAATGGATAAGAATAAATATTCAACTTTATTTATTTTCTGATTCAGTGAATTAATGGATAAATAGGATGGATTCGAAAATTGGTTATTTTGAAATTAACTATTTTCCAATTTATTAGTAGTGTCGTTCATCTGATGGATTCACGACATGCTCAGACTCAGATAGATTTTCAACTCGGCGCAGAAATTTCCCGTTTTTGTATTATTTTGTTCATAGTCAGGCTAAGCAATGGAAATAATCAACTAATGACTAAGACTGTGAGAAAAAGTACGACATTCGTATATGCCAGAGAAAAAGGAAGAGAAAAGAAGAAAACCCACGGAATTTTACATGTTTTACAGCTCTTACATCCTAAAAAACATGTGCAGATTGGTATTGAGGAGCTGTGAGATGTTTTCCGAAAACCTAGCATCTTTTTTGAACAGAACCTCGAAAACTTCGAAAACTCTTCCGGAAAGATCTTAGTTTTTCTCTCGATCATTTAAAACGTCAAACTTTGAGGGTCGTTTCTATCAACTTAGTGTTTCTTTTATATTATTGCACAAAAAAAGTTGAATGGTTACGCTCCGTTTGGTAATTATTCACAAAAACGAGGTAAGCAGTTCGTTGTGCTATCAACAGAACCTTTGTGCTATTTTTTAAGAGGGACAATTGTAATCTGCGTTAGCTTATGATTTTTTTTTTCCTGAATCACAGGTATAAAACTGGCCCCGAAAAGCATTTCTTTGTAAAACACAGCTTTTATGACGGGTCAATTGTGTAATGTATCTATTAAATTTACATTTCTATGATTAAATGTATTTGCTAATGTATTTCTTTACGTCGAGGAAATGAACCTAGAACCTAGTCAGTGAAAGAGAAAAAAGAGCATTATTCAAGATGACGATCTCATTTTTATTACAATGTCACATTTTGATGGTCATAAATATCGGAAAAGTGCACCACCGCAAGTTTGTCCTTGAATTGGCTCTTTAAAGGCGAATATTGTCACCTTCATGTAGTATAGTTCAATTGTATCCTTTTCCGGCATCGCATTTCCAGGACTCTTCTTTTAATGGTGTCAGTCATTTCAACAATTCTCTTCTACTTTCAGGAGAGACATCCGCCAACCGTATGCTGCTTTCTAACACGCCTTATCCTGTGCTTCCAGTAAGATAACAAAACATTCCACAAAAACAACAGTACTTGAATTCCAAGTGAAGTTCGTGCGGAGAGCACTCATAAAAAGAAAAAATTACTGATATTTTAAGGAAACGGAAAAGTAGTATGAATCCAGTTTTAACTCGACTTTAGCTTGGAGCATAACTTCCTATCTCCTTTCAAATATGTTTGAAAACTCGTTTGATTGATAAAACGAATAATTGATCAAGTAAAGGAGATCAGAAAGATGGACTTGTTTGAAAAAAAAGCAGAATTCGAATGTTTTAATTTCTCGATCCGAATAGTGAATGTTATGAAGGACCATTTAAGTTAAGCTCTTAATATACGACAAACAAGGTCCAGAGATTGCTATGAATCATCATTTCCACGTAAACAATCCTCAATGTTATGTGTCCCCCATCTATGTGAAATTAAACAAGTGCTTTGTTTTCCGAGAAATCCCAACGAATACTCTTTCGGCGAACAAGCGATGACAAGAGATGCCTTTTCTGGGGATTTACTCATTACTTCCTAGGAATAAACGACTAACAAAGTCCAATACCTAGAGAAATGGAAATAAGTGCAAAAAGTATTGTGAATATTCGTCCAATCTAGCTATTTTTTTATTCACCCAAATTATTTATTTGTCGCTTTCCTAGTTCTAATTCTCTCACGCCGCCTCACGCAACACCGTCCCTGGGATAAAAAAGTACAATAGAAAAGGAATTGTCTGATATTTGTGATGGTAAAATTTTTTTGAACATTTCGACTACACACTTGCGATACTGTATTTGTAGAAAAAAAACATTTAGCAAAGTCGTATTTTTATTTTTCCAATGTTTTTTCTAGGAAAAAATTGAAAACTTTTTTCCGCGGCACTGTGTTGGTCGTTGAATAATTAAGAAGAAATAACAAGGAGTCTAGAGAACGAGAATTATTAATTCTGCTTGAAGGTGAACAAAGGAATTACTACGGTGTGATTGTCACATTGGAATAAATATGCATAACCTCATCTTTTCTCGTCAAAATGATCTATTCAAGCCAAATTAATTCTACCGTATCACCGCAATGAGCAATCGATTGACAAGGTATAGAGAGTCTGTGTCAAGCAGAGAAAAAGTGTGTTTTGGAGCAGAAGCGCTGCGTCGACCCGGTTGAAAGCGTTCGACGGCGACTATGTGGCAATGATATACATATCTCCCGATTTTGATTAGTGTCAGCTGACTCGAACGAGTTATACTAGTAATGAGTTAGTAATGAGGTGCTCGTTTGGTTAATTTGGCATAAATGAGTCAGTTATTCGTGAACAGAAGCTACACAAGAATAAAGAAAGGGTTTTTTTGACACAAATAACGCTTAAGAAAAAATTTAATAGTTATGAACTTACTACAAAGCGAAGAAGTTTCGTTATGAAAAGACTTGTAAGAGGTTCTGTGTTGATTCTCATTTTCTTTGATTGGATTAGAAATGCGCATTTAGTTAATAGGCTACGGACTCACATGACCGAACCTCAGTATGCATGCTTTATGGGAATGTTTGCTAGTAGAAATAATTGCTAACCTATGAACTGTTAAATTAGCGTGATCAGCGTGCTGAAAGTTTCTGCACAAGTTATTTGCATGAGAACTTCTGAACACTTGTCTTCTACCTAATAATATCATCCATATTCCATGATCCTTACAAGTTTAGACCTGTCCTCCTCATATTCTCTAACGTTTCATCGGATGTTATTAGCCGAACAAACAATGTACTTTCCAGTGATATGGTGTTCGTGCGTGCTTAACTCTTTGCCACTCTTTTCTTCTTGATATTTGCGTAATATTAACAAATACTTTTTCAAAACTCAAATAATATCCTGCTGTGAATTGTTTCCGATCTTTATCATGTATTGAAGAACGTCTCCCGCTCCTTTAATAGCCAAAATCCATGAGAATATGATAATGATACAAAGGAATACGACACAAAGTAATACTTCGCATAAATCTAAAAACGTAGTCGTTCCAGATGCATTTGCTACAGTATTTCTGGAAAGATGAACATTACGGACTTACAAACGCAAAAAAAGACTCCAATATCTCACCGATCGATATTTATCCGTGTTGCTTAAATGTATCGAACATCTCCTGAAAACAATCCGTGTTTTGTGTACCGTACAACTTTGACCACTTCACTTGGTAGCATAGGAAACAATTTGAATTCTAAGTAGCAAAATTATCAATTCCGGGACACTTCACAGTATACGGTACACGGTAGATGCTTGAAAAAACTGAAATCTACTTCTCTTTCTTTCAGTTCATCGTTAGCGCCACTTCATGTATTCAGAAATTTTTGCTCACTGATTGCAAACGCTTAGTACATCTCTGACGTGTAAGCAACCAGTACAAGTCTTTACAAGTTGACAATATCAAGACATTTGTAAAGTACATATATAGAGCCACAATATGTTCGGTTTCATTCAAAAGTTTATTTTGATGTTAAACTGTTTGCCCTTACCTCATTTCAGAAGAAATTTTTTATAATCGATTTAAGCCTAATTTAAACGCCTAAGAAGTCTAGATTTTTATCCAGAATCATTCACATGTGCTAACCTCGCCAGCAGCACCTAAATACATCGATGTTCCTATTTTTGAAAAAAAAGGTAGCATAACCTTTGTAACTTTCTGCTTTGTTTGTTTTTTTTTTGTACTGATTGCACAAAACCCTCCTCCAGAGGCGCACCATTCATTGACCTTTATCATAAAGAAGAACTTCCAATTTTATAGTTGTCATAAACTAATCGGCATCACAAAAACAAAATTTCGAATAAAAAATCGATTCGTTCGAAAGTCTACCACAATATCTTCTGTCGCTAACTGTCGGAATCCTTGGGAACACACAAAATTAGGATTTGATAATGCCATTCAAAAGCAGCTGCTGATTTGAAATAAACTTCAAAAATTAGTTTCGACAAATGTAAGCCCAAAAACAAGTGAAGTTTCTTCAACAATCGTTAATTATTTTCATACCTCCCAATCATGCCATTGGCATTTTCAGTGGATACATCTCCATGGAAAAAAGGAGGTATTCAGAGGATTTGCACTGATTTCTCAAAGTTAGACGAAATATTTACCACATTCGTAATCAAGAGGTTATTTAGAGCATCTTGGTATTCCACATCATATATGGGTTAGAAATTCCCATTCTCTTCGGAAATTTACAAAGTTCTCCATTGAAGGTTAATGAGAATGCATACATTCCTGGCTGTTGAAAATCTGCTAAAATTTTCCAAATGAACAATGTATACTTTAAAATAGTTCTAATTGTATGTTCTGGAAGTGTCTAGTTTTCTCAATGTCAAACTTACAACTTTGCAATATTTCGCTATTTGTTCCACTTTTTTTGTGCTTGTCCACTTTGGACACTTGTGAAAGTTCCCATGGTGTTCAAAAAATTTTATTTGAAGTAAATACAATAGGAGAAAAACCAAAAAATGAGTTTTTTTTTCCTTAAAAATTAAACAAGGCGTTTGTGCGTTAATTTCCCTATCATTTTTTATCAGCATATATCCCAATTATGAGTTAAAATAAGTCAGATGCATTGAAATTTGTGGGTGTCCTAGAAGGATGAAGACTCTAGGTAGGAATGAAAAAATGTATACAAATCTCTTAGTCTTGTTCATATTAGTGTGGCTTTCAGACAACTGAATTAATTCTGTAATTTTGTAGATCATCAATATTTTTTGAAAGTTCTCAGAAATTCCTAAATACTTTCGCCTCGAGTCCATTGTAAAAAGATATCCAAGACTGATATCCTCGTTAATCATCCACACACTTTATTGATTTTATGCTATGTACGATAGAACAGATCTTAAATTCTTTGTCCAGCCATTAATAAAAATACTGTATTTCAATGTGCGACACATCACAAATGTTCTAGGATGAAAAAGATCCACCTGTTTTTTTTCTCACTCAAATGTGGTAGGAATGATCTCAATATTTACAAATCATTTACAGACATCAGACCACTTAACACTCATTCAGTTTACACTCTCTTGTGTTCTCTACCGATTCACCACTGCACGGGTTTTTTTGTCTGAAGCGTTCGACGAGAATGTCTTTTTTAACGTTTTGTTCCAACATTTTCTCATTCTAGGGTAAAATAATATAATTGATTTCTACTAAATTTGGTTATTCCTTGTTCGTAGACACATAAATGACCTACTGGATGATTGCATCACTTTGTGACCGATCCGAAGATGAACTTTAATAGCTGAAATTCAAGAAAAAATTTTGTTTTATTAATCAATGATAAAGTCTCCATTTTTCCCTACAGCAGCTCCAGTCTCAGCAATTTCCTCATATGTAATCCTTGGGTTTTCTTCCAATAAGATACTCAAATCGCCGTCAACGTTACGAGGCTGTCCAGTGTTGGGTAGAGCTTCCAAAGTAAAATCTTCATCTGAAAATCTGCCATACTAGTTTTTTACTGTCCGAGGAGCATGAGCACAATTCCATTAAACATCCAAAATGTTTTTGCGCAGTCCCAACAGTCATGCCCTTCGGATATTTGCATAGCATTACAAACCGCAAATGCACCTTCCGTTCCATTTTGATAAAAAATGACTCATATGAACGAAAATTGACTCATATGAACGATACTTGACAATGAATAAATGCAAGACACTATATTTTTCAGTCCACTCAAAAAAAGTAAACATTTCAATGACATCTATAAACATCACCTAACATTATCTAGTTAAGATATAAAAAAGCATAACAGATCAATAAAGAAATAAAAACCTTAGCGATCATGCGCAAATAAACTAATAGGATAGAAATAAAACGTAGAAATGTAAACATATACTAAAGAATATGAGGTTAGTCCATCCTTGCGGTTAGGATGCGCCAACGCGTTCAATTCAATTCAGGATCGTTTGCGGTTTACGGACGCATGTGTCAGCGTTTTTATCCTCTCACACAGCTATGGTACTAATCTATCGACCCCGAAGGGATGAAGGGCTTGGTTCGCAGTAGAGCGGATTCGAGCCTACGATCGATCGTGTAGCAGACACAGGGACCACTTACTGACTGCCCTACACCGGGCCCTGAATATGTAATACTAAAGCAAAGTAAATGGCAATGAGAAAACGTGACCTAATAGTCCTCCAAGAGGTCCAACACGTGCCGTAAGTTGATGCGTTGATGTTTCTGATTAGTTAACGTAGAAGTTAAGGTTTTAGAGCATTATATTTTTAAAAAAATGAAGATTGATCATATTTAACTTTAACTCATGATTCGTTGAGGTTTATGGACGTATATCAGGCATATGCAGTGGCTTGGGGGCATCAAGTCGTCCCAGATATAACTGGTACCAATTTGAGAGTGCGTTTAAAGAGGGTTCCGGCAGATTTTCGAGCATGCTCTGATCATGCCTCGCCAGAGCAATTTCCAGTGGTGCGAGAAACAGATTTCCCTTCATTACTACCTCGATACCTGACTCTGCGCGGTTACCGCTAAACATCATGCTCTGCGTCACCGGCTCGGTTATGATTCACAAGCTACAAAATTGTTGTGGAGAATTAGAAACATCCACCGGAATTTTGTGATATGAGGTGACCTCAACGCTGTAACCATACCAGAAGCAGAGAAATCCTTACATAAAATAAGAGAAAAAGGTGCATTTAGTAGTTCCAAATTAAGTATGAAACATTTCGTTAAAAACGGAACATTCTAACTTTCAAAAGCAATGGGAATGAGGACTTTCGTTATTCTGCAAGTCCTACGTTTTTTTGTACCCTAATTTATTCCCGGACAGATGGACCTCTGTGTTTCCGACCTCTCATATGAGAAAGAGTTAATGTGATAATATTTCTAGACTTCCTGAAGGTAAAACCTAGACAAAACCCATGTCCTCTAACTTCAAAACCACATAAAATGATATGTACTTTTAACTACATTTTTTAAATTTACTGTGTAATTTCGACAACTCACAGCATTCTTCTTTACATGTTTCCTTATAACTGTGTAATCTTTTGCACCTCTGTGGCCAGAATAGCATCTAAGACGGTTGTCTGGGTCTCTATGAACGACTGGAGTGCGACCTCATCGAGGTATGGTCGCGTATCCAGCGGCATATGCAGTGGATATGCAATGTCTCGGATGTATTCGCGAAGAATCCGCCGGGACCCTCTTTACCGTCCCCCCCAATTTGACATGTAGAGGCGAAACATTTTGTTAACTTGGAATGTTTTTGAAATATTGACCGCAAAGACGTAGTGATAGCCTCTTGTCAGTACGTCACACCCATGCGATAAACAATTAAATAAATAAATACCACAAGAATTCATGGCGTATGTAAATATTCCCCAAACAATACGAATTCTTTGAAAAATACAACAAAGAACATGTCTTTTTTGTTTTTGCTTGTTGTTTTTGTTTTTCTTGCTTTTGTTTTTGATGTATTTTTGTAAGGATTTCAATACAGTAGGACCACATTTGCGTAAAAAAGAAAGATCCTTCCGTTTTTTTTTTTTTAACTTCAAGCTAAATTATGTTAATCGGTTCTTGGTAACTTAGGAGGATAGAGATCGATAATTTATGTTGGCTCTACTATGTGTAGCATATGGCAAGTTAATATATTGTAAAGCGTTACATTTACACATTTTTTTTTCAAAATATTCCAAAATGATTCTTCCTATCACTCTTGTCAGTTTAATCACACGTGCGTCGATTTTGTCATAAGAATTTCGCCGGATATAAGCGATTGGAAAATAATTACTAAGCTTCAGCATACTACGTCTTATTTCTTGGAAATAATAGTGCGCATTTCATTACTTAACGATGGAGACAGACGTCAATTACGTAGTTTTGAGATATAAGATTACATGAGTTATACTAAAAGTGTTCATTACAGTTATCGTCACGTATCAAATAAAGGATTTTTTGCATAAAAAAAAATAGTGGACTAAATGTCTGACTTTAATCCTTCCGCTTGGGATACGCCAGCACATTCACTTGAATTGATAATCATTTGAGTTTTATGAATCCCCGCAGAGCCTTACAATGACTTGTGGGAGCTGTTCGATGTATGAAGTCAGTGATTTCATCCTCCCATACACGTCTTATACCGAAAAGTTGAAGAACCTAATTGGCACTAGATGGATCTTGAACTATCGATCGATCGTGCAGTCACAGCGGAACCTCTTACCGACTGCTCTACACCCGCCCCATGTTTATTATATGCTTCCATATTCAATGCGAGACTTTTCTTACTCCCTCGTTTATAAAACTAAGAATTTGAATGAGCCCACTGCGATGTCAAGGAATAAATTAGGATATTTTCCAACGTTTAGCGTGACTTTAGCACTTATTTGTGTTGGTGCATAAATTATCCTCAAAGGTCGCTTGCTCCAACTCTGCTACTTTACATCAGAATCGCTTACAGTATACAGCAAAACCACAAAACTTTTACGAGCACACAAATAATGCTGAATACTGTAAATAAACAAAAATTACTGTGGAGTTTACTATCAAATATGTACATAAATTCTTCGCCGAATGCATTCAAAAACGCGACCGCGATGCGCTTGCGATTGGAACAAGGTAGAGAACGAAAATGTATCAAGGAAGAACCAGCCTCAATTTACTCTTTGAGGAAACTCTTTATACCTGTATGGACAGTGAAAGGAGGCGTACAAAGTAGACCTCGCCGTACATGCGTAAAAATTTGTGTCATAGCATAATTTCACCATTAATCGACCTTATGTACTTCCATTTTGTTCTATTGTTGAAAAAAAACTACATCCTCAGCCCTTTTTTGAGTGGGAAAA
This sequence comes from Necator americanus, assembly GCF_031761385.1. NCBI lineage: Eukaryota > Metazoa > Nematoda > Chromadorea > Rhabditida > Ancylostomatidae > Necator > Necator americanus. The sequence continues at coordinate 8,698,736 of NC_087376.1, forward strand.
ACCTAACAGCTAAAAATCCTGCGAGCACAGCTGTTATGCTTGCGATTAACGTTCAATCAGTTGACGATCGGTGACGTTAGTTCACTGAAGGAGTCTTACGCACATGAGGGTTGCGATGGGGTGTCAGAATATTAAAGGCAACACTCCACTCCACGAATCTGAGGTGGTACGGATTTCAGGTGGAGTATTTGTATACGGGATGGGAGACTATGGAGAGGGGAGTGATTCCATCCATTTCTTCCTGGTTGCCGTAAAAAACGGCCCGAAAGATACGGTTTCGGGCGTTCTCTTTTTCCACGAGGAGTTTGACTGGAGCGCGCCAGCTTTGTGCGGCGTCTTCCGGGCCGTTTTTTACGGCGATTAGGAAGAAATGGACGGAATCACCACCCCCCCCCCCCCTTCCCCCTCTCCATAATCTACTATCCCTTATAAGAATACTCCACTTGAAATCTGCACCACCTCAAATTCGTGGGGTGATGCCTTTAGGAAAAAATTATATCAACATCATAAGGCATGGGATGGTGGTGCACTAACATGGCACTTCGATGGAAAATCGGAACCATCCATTTTTGAATGGATGTTAGATTTGTCCATAGCAGAAAGAGCAGTTTACAGTAGTGGCGAATTTTACATTTTTTTCTCTCTTAACATAACAACAAACTTATTTTCACTCTATATGTTTAATGGTAGATTGGTGTTAAAAAATAACTAAGTGGGAGTACATTCACTTCCGCTGAACTAAGCATTATTCTAGGGTAAGCTTTTAAGAAGTATCAAATGCATGGGCCACCAATTTGCCCAAGTATAATATACCGGAAGGAAATGCTCTACTCGCAATCATGGCCAATTCAACTTCATTTACGTATGCAATATAAATTTCGAGTCTGAACACTGTGTGGATTTCGTTTTTGTTTCGGAGTTTTACGCACATTTCAATTACAATATTAGATTGATTGAAAAAAGTGAAGATTTTTACTTGCACTGGGAAATGTCGCAATATTACAAAATCCAAACGTTGCAACACTATAAAATATGAAACGTACAAGTGGAAAAATTAGAGACGTGGAGGCAACGAGTGTGAAATTTATAAATAGCAGCTCACAAACACGTTTATGTTTCTTAATTCCATCAGAAAAAGGTGATCCTTTTAATTCTTGTCAAAATTACGGTGGTAATCATAAAATTCGTGTTCGTAGCAAAATAACAACGCTTTTAGTTTTGAAAGAATTTGAGGATCTATCACTATTTTTGTGTGTGCATTTCTCAAAGATGCCAGGTTATTTCTTCCTCGACTAAAAATAGGTGTCTGGCAGGATATGTCCTAGCTGAAGTCTATTGGTGTCTATGGTGTCCCGAAAATCTACTTATCGTCATAGAAACACCTCTGAGAAGTTTCGCATTTTATTTTAAGAGGGAGAAGCAGGGTCGGATCAAATGTTATAGCGTATAATTTTGAATTTTGAATAGGAAATAAGTTCTGGAAAACCAAGACAAGATAAATCCTTCCGAACAAATCTGAGAGTGATGTGAAGAAAAACTGTCACCATCCTCTAATTCTCATTCTTTGTGAGATAATAATAAGATATTTATGAGCTCTCCCTCGTTCACGATCTATTCTATTCTATTCGTTGTCGTATGCAAAAATAGTCTCATCCTGGTTCTTTCCATCGTTTATTGAATTTGTGTGTTCTTACTGAAATTTCCTCAAGTTAAAAAAAAATGTATTTAGCATTATTGAGTAAGGAATTCTAGGGTGTACCAAAGTTTGACTTAATAAAAACTTCCCAAGTAAAACAACATTAGATTCTTCCACGTTTATTTTTTTTGTTTACAATTTTCAAATCAAACAATTTGTACTATACCACTACCACCAGTACTATTTATTTATGTTTTCCATTTATTTATTTCTCTGTTCATTTATGTCGCTACAGTTATGGGGTGGTGAAGCTACTCTAGGACTTATTAGAAGATTCCTACCCAAGAAGTATGTAATTTTTTATCTTCTTTTTTTTCACGCACGAAAAAAATATTCTTTAGAAGACGAAACTGGTGAGAGTTCCGGTATTGTCTGGCTTCGCTGCTTTTCCATTTATGGTGGAAAAAAGTGGTGACTGTATTCCTTATTTTTCCATAACGTGTATAAAATTGATATGTGTTACAAATATTGTAGCAACCAGCTTGATATTTAGATTATGTTCTGAAGGTGTACGGAATAAAATATGAGATCATCATCAAGCAGAAATTAGGAGGGAAAACTTTTCCCTCGCTTCACAAAATGCGAATTATGAAGTTTTTAAGCTACGTACCTAGAACAAGATTTTACTTCAAATTTATTCACCCACTTTTCTCTATCTGTATCTCAACTAAAAGAAAAAGAATTTACTGGAAGTAATAAGAACTACTTAGTATTTCCAACCTTTTTTAGTCTAGATAAATTTCAAAGAACCTAGATCATCAGCTTAAACTCAAAAAGCGGATGCTAGCAAACGTACTCTCACACAAATGAGACTTAATGTTACTATTGTCATGAAATAAAACTCTAACGAACCGTTCTCCAGCACAACGTGAACATAATCTTTTTGCTGGATTTCAAAAAAAAAACCAATCCATTATTGTTCTTTTACGAGTTATTTTTGGAAACACATTGTTAAATGCGAAATTTGCACAGTGCTTGCATTTCTGTAGAGACCCCATTAGTGTTTTTTTCCCCTCAAGTATCTGCTCAGACACGGGGAGAGCCTAAAAACCAAAAATCACGAAAAACACTATGTAAATGGCGTTGAGCCTTCAGCATCAACAATGAAATAATCGTAGTGCTCGATAATTTCCCGATCATAACATAAAAAAATTAAAAATGCATATAAAAAAACAGCAACAGGAGTAAGAGAGTAATGAAATATGCGGAAATATATTCTGTTTAGTTTAAAATATATGTTATACGTTAGAAAGTATTTTAGAACTTTGAAAACTCAATGAAGAACCGCAAATTTTGTCGCTTTTGATGCAGTACTTCCGTTCATAACATTCAAGTAGTAATTGTTGACTACTGTTTTCGTCGTTTTCCGTTTAGGAATTCCTTTTCAATTAAAATTTGTCAGTTTTTCAGTGGCGCTTTTTAAACTATTCGTAAATACTTCTAAACTAATTTGGGAAAAGCAACAAGACTTTAATGCATACGTCAGACGCGGTTCTAGATTGAAAAAATGTGTCAAAATGACAATTTTTTGTTTCTATTGCAGTACTTAAAGTATTTGACCCATTCTCAGAATTATCGCAATAGCATTTCGTAATCCTGTTAAAATTGTCCAGAGGAAAACCAGTAATTGGTGGATTTACGAGGACTGACGACGAATTGAAAAAGGAGGTAATTTAAAGAAGAAATTACACACGTGATGATGGGAGAGTTTAATGACTCTCAGCACTAGTTACAGACAAATAGATAAAAGCTAACGAGAATTTTTTCTTGTGTCACTTGTACCTTTCTCTGAAAATTCAGCAAATGAAAACTCGTCGAAGGGAAACTCCAAGGTATGATTATAGCTTCACTCGGTATCCATGAGAGACAGTTAAGTAGAAGCGTCGTTGGGCGTAGTACTAGCGAATTATTTTGTCGATTGTTGCTCTCTCTTCCAGTCTTTCTCTTTCATTTTTATGCCTTTTTTTCCTTAATTTTTTAACGCTCACGTATTTGTACGTACATATATGTACGTGTGCGATGATATGTAGCTATCTTTATCGGAACGATGTCCGATTGAAACTTGGTAGAGGAAGTAGTATGTGCTGATCAGCTGAGGTGCGTTGCGAGAGACGGGTTGCGGTTCCCTGTGTAAAACAACTATACACAATAAAACGATAATTATTCGGAAAAAAAAATTACAAAACTCTCGCGAACATCCTTCCTGTAACTGTCTGGAAGTGACGCGCATTACTTCAGGCTACAACTCACATCAACTCAAAACTAAATGTACATTAGTGCCTCCGATGTTCACAACATCTGATGTGGCTGTCACGGGCGAAGCAATTCCTTTTATCGCTACGACCGCATAAGAGCTCGGTTCTTTATCATCTTTTTTGAAGACAATAGTGATCTCACCATTTTGCAATAAGTTAAACCAAAACGATTGCGAATATATTCCAAAGGTTATTGATATTGTCTTATATGGGCGGGTGTGGTGTAGCGGTTAGAGGTTCCGCTTCCTGCACGATCGATCGGAGGTTCGAATCCGCCCTAGTGCTCACCAAGCCTTTCATCCCTCCGGGGTCGATAAATTGGTACCAGACTTGTCTGGGAGGGTAAAAGCACTGACTTGACACATCGGCTAGCCACCGCAAGTCATTGTATTGGCCAGATACACGTTCGTAAACCTCAAACGATTCTGAATTGAAGTGAACGTGGGGGCGCATCCCAAGCGGATTGATTAACGCCAGAAACTTTAAACTTTTAAACTTTATTGATATTGTCTTACTATTATTATTATTATTATTATCATTAACATTATTATTATTATCTAGATTATTATTGCAGCATAATAATTTTTTGAGATTGATGATGACGATTAATGATTTGGCGATTTCCTATACATATTTGAACAAAAACCTACCATAAATTTTCGACATGCTCTCGATTTTGGTCCGCAAATGCGTGAAAATTTCGATTGTGATTGCACAATATGTGATCTCAACATCGAGATTGATTTCTCTTTTTCTTTTTCTTCGGTTTTATTCCAACTTAGAACACTTCTTCAAAGACTTCAATGCCACCCAACCTATCTCGTTGTGTACGCCTACTTTGGGAAAAACTCACCAATTTCCTTCCTATGCGCTCAGAAATTTCTGCGTCTTCGAGACAATCTTCCTCATTACTGTTTAACACCAATCTACTTAGAACAAGGGGAAAAGAGCTGATACAAATACAGTAAGATCCACACATTTTTGTTGACAAGATCAAAAACAACAACTTCGGCGCATGTGCACGAAAGTTTGAAAGGACGCGCGCTTTCGTCAATGAGTCAAACACCTAAAAGATCATGAGACACAGATAAATTTCTTGCCGGAGGCCTGACATTGAATTTTTGTCTGTAAAGAGAATTATAAAGTAATTTTATTGTGTTGCGAATCTCTTTTTATAAATCAGGAACCATAAAGTATAGTGTTATAACAAGAGTCACAAAACCCTCTATTTCTTGCCACATGGCCCTAAACAAAAATTGATTCCGGAACGCCTGTCGTGTCCCACAAAAATTAGGAGAAAAACCGAGTTCATAAAACGCTCTTAACATCCAATTTTTGACATATCGTAACCGTTTCGGCCCGTAAATCTGCACCACACGATCAACAGTAATGATAATTTTCAAACAAATTGCATCAACAAGAAGATGAGCTTCGATTTTCTGAACTAATAGTGAAAGGCAGTCGTTGAAATCTTCTGGAAGTTGTTATTTAGTTCACACAGTAAACCACTATGCGGATACAAGTGGACAGACTTTCTCAGTCACATTCAAGTGGATGTCATATTTTCTGTCTTTTTATTTCTATGCTTGTTCATTTATTCGTTCATCTTCTCATCAATCCACCTTGACATAAATTTTCAAGCAACAGTTTAACAAAAATCGAAAGAACAGATTTACGAGAGGGTCCAAGCACATGGAAGAGTTAGATATAAATAACACTCATAAATTTCATATAAGTTTATTGGAAATGGAAATTTTATCTGCAGTGAAAATGAGGTCGAAAAAAATACATTTATGACAAGGATGACGAAAATTTCGACTTCATTTTTTTTAAATTCCTTCTTTTAACGTATAAACGTGTGTTTTGAAAAAAAAGACCGAGTTATATAGGTTTGTAAAAACCATAAAATCCCCTAAAATAATCGCTGACGCTTTTTTTTTGCACCAATCGCAACAGCATCAGAAGAAACGCTTGGTTTTAGAATAGAACGATACTCAACCCTAAGTTTTTTTTTTAATGGAAATTTGTCCCAGAGAGAATTTTGCCTTGAAATTGTTGCATGAATTAGCGTATATTCTTTTTGTGCATCACTTATTCCGTATCACCCATTCCTTTTGCGGAAGAATTTTTCCTGTGAACTGATAGGATTTAAGTGCATAGGTTCCGGAATGTAGGCAAGGGTTTTCCTAAAGAGGCGGAGCTTCATTCATCCTCGTCACTGCTCTCTTCACACCCAGCTGACCGTGACCGCATACACTGACCTCCTGTATTCTTGACACTTAAATTTTTTGAATCTTCGCTCTTGTCCTTTTCTTTTTTTTGCGCGTGTTTTTTGTTGTTTACCTCAAAGACTTTTTGCAAGTTTTTTTGTAAGTATTTATGTTAAGTAATCGCAAATCTTTTTGTTAATGGCCAACTTTTTAGTCAACTGAAGTATTTGAAGGTGTTCTGCGAGAAGAACATTGCTATGATTTATTGATGGATTGAATCTCAGATCCAGAAACAAAACTCTTCAGCGATTTGTTGTTTTCTGTGCGGTACTCCAAGCGCAGAACATTGATATAAGGGCTGATATCTTTTTCGTCGTTGAAAAACGTGAGTGATTTGAAAATTTTAAATAGAATTTTCCAAATGTTTTATAAAATAAACACTTCTCCTTCCTATCGTATTTGAAGATAATTTCCTTTTTTGCTTCTCTATATATACATTGAACACACCCATAGATACACTGCACACATCCATCAATGTGCAGATACACACCTTTCGTTATGTTTAAGCTAGTAGCTCCTCTCAGATGTCCTAAATGTAATTACAGTAATCTATTCCAATGGTGCAGTAGAACTACGTTGTTTATCACTTTTTTTCCGTCCTTACTTTTTACTATTAGGATCAAGTACAGCTTAATTATCACAACTAACATAGCACTGAAAGAAAACTGTTTTTGAACATTATCTAACTAATGCTTTTTTAAATTTATTTTCTGGCTTTTTTAGGATATGGGTTTGTGTTCCTCAAAGAAACGATACACAACAGAACTTTCTGATGAGGAGGTGGCAGCTATCAGGGAGGTCTGGATAAGGTAAACCAGTTACTATTCAGTTCTAGAAAATTGTTTCGGTAGTAGGGCATTTTACAGCATAGTAATTACGGAACTTCGTTTGCAATAATGTTCTAAGAAACTGCTATTGTGAATAATTTGCAGCAATGTACATACAGTACCTGGAACCTTTTATCATTATTTGAATGCCATTGACTTGGAGAATGTGTTTCTTGACCGTTTGTTCACCATCGTTCGTGTTTTATCGTCTTGAGTTCTTAGCAGTAATTGTTGATTAAGCGCTTTGCATACAGTCATCTATTCCGAAACGAATGTCTGCAACAACTCCTAGAATCCCTTCATCAGAGAAACGCTAGAAATTTTTCTTTGGCTCATTATTACTTCGTCAAAAAAACGATTTTTAGTGGACCAACCAATTGTACCTTCTTGAGGTACTCTATTTTCGTTTAAAAATACGTGTTCATCACAGAAGGCGTTCATCCGACGTGACGTAACGCGCACGCGAGGAAGATGGGTGCCAATGCTTAGGATAGCTCACGTAGATCAGCAGGTGTTGGGAAGGCAGACCAGTAGTTTCGGGAATTAATGACAGTATTCAAAATGGCAGAACAGCAGTTTCGGGAAATATTGACAATGTTCTTTTTGATCTTTGATAAGATGTACATCAGTTGTAAATTGTGTTCCTTGACTAACATTTCGGCAAATCGCCTTTTTTAGTGCTTGACGTGTACTGACAGAATCACCACGATACAAAAGTTTTCCAGGAGACTTCTTGTGGTTTGTCTTGTGTAACGTGCTTGAAGTACAGTTAAACTTCCTCATCTCTTGCTCGAGCTATGGCGATAAACATATGGGCGCGCGATTATTCAGTTTTGGTATTCAAGGAGCGTAGTTGAATGGCAAGGATACGTCGCAGGATTCATCCACTCTTACGCACCAGCAAAGAAACGAATTTTAAAGCTAATAATGAAATTTCGATCCAATAACCTCAGAACATTAACCTATAAATCTATTGATGTATTTTGGATAAGCGCCAACAATCCTGAAAATGAAATAATCCCATGGAAAAATCGACAACGTAGGAACTCACGGTTTATCTCGAGCGGCGCTTCTGAATAGGAGAATACGTCTAGATGTAGTCTGCCCTCTGATTGCAAGTTGAGGGGTTCATTACTAAAGGTCTCCTATCTTCGGTAATTATTTGGTCCAATCGGCACGTTAGTGATCATAAAGAAAGCGATCTCTCATTAAAAAAAGGAGAACATTATAACATCGTACTGACATTCATCGAAAGTCATAGTCTTTTCTGTAATTCAGCCATGCGTACTGAAACCTCTACGGCACATAAGTGATGCGTAACGTCCACCAAATACTTTTTTTTCCTATTAAATCATAACTTGAAAGATTGGAGTATTTGAGGGATTCGCTGTATCTGCTGCTTTGATTTTACCAGTAATATTCTTAAGAATTCTAAAAGATTTGTAGTAGCACTACTCTTTTAGAAATACGTAGACGTGAGGAGCATTTCCGTGCATCCGTTAGCTGAACATCACATATGTAGATTAAATGTCGCAGAAAGCTATCGAGGTTGTTGCATCACGACAATTCTTGTTATCATTTCAGAAACTGCTAAGGATTAGAACGGATTTACAAATTATTCCATTTTTAATTAGTGGGTCATGAATAGAAGATGAAGAGCGAACCAAATAATACTTCTCCGAATAATAAAGAAAGGGCTCACAATTAATAATCAATAACCAAGAAACGGAACACAAAAATCTACGTATCTTATTCCCACCATGTGATTTCAGGAATCATGAAAAATAGTGTTCTATAATCCTTATTACCCATACTATTCCTAAAGATAAATCATTAAGATAAGAGATATACTTTTGCAGGAATTGCAGTACGATTCATTTGAGTGCTGAAGAGTTTCTATGGTGATCATAGGAATTCTCGTAATGTAACAAACGTTGTTACTTTTTGAGAGTAGTAGTTGTTAGTAGTAGAAGAATATAAGCAAATTTCCAAATTATGTGTAAATTTACAGTAAATCGCGTTAGTTATTGAAAGAGAGGTCTAACAAGTAAGTTGTAAGTGAAATGAAAAATATTACCTTCAGTGTTCTGCTGGCTTTTGTTCATGCTTATGATGCAAGTTCTTAGTATTCGAATTTACTAAAATTCGCAATTTAGAATTTCGGACCAAAGCTCCTAGTCTTTCGCGTATTTTCGGGAATTCTTGTGAAAAATAATAAAACCTCCAACATCGTTATTTGCTTGTAGAACTATAAAGATGGCTGCCTGATTTTTTTTTGCACACCCATAACCTTTAGAATTTCATAGTCTTTAAAATCATACATTGGCGGACTTCCATCCACCATGAGAGTCTATGACAGCGTTTCATTTTTCCTTTGGTCCCAGGAAACTGTAACCTTTAACTGAAGTGTTACAATTCCCTGGGACCAAACGCAAAGGAGAGGAGGAGGGCTGAGACTCAAAGAACAGTTCAACAGTGGACTTGAAGTCAATGAAAATATCTTAAGAGGGATCGCAATGTTCCGGATCAAGTAGTCTGATGGGGCGTGGTCTGGGGTGTAAAGTGGATGGGGAACCATTTCCTACTCCAGAGTCTCAAGTTGACTCCGAGTGGCCGAAGCGACATGCGGTCGCGCCTTGTGGTGGAGATCGTGGTGGCGGCACGTCTCGATCGCTTTTATCGGATTGCAGCTGCCGCATGTAGACTTTGGGATCGACTGCTTGACTGTGGGTGAGCAACTTCTACCATAGCATTCCCAGCGCGTCCCAGAAGCAGCAGAAGAGAACGTTCCTCTGGTGCTAAATCTGTCGTAGCTGCCGTGGCAGCTGAACGCTCTGGAGATCCAGTAGACTTAGTTGTTATGGAGCAACCCAGCTCTCGTATCTCGCTACGGTATCTTACGAACAATCCAATCGGCGTAGGTGATGAAGCGATGACTGGTAGATAATTAGTCGGCATGAAGGGTTTGTCCTGCTCAGCGCGTGGGGCACCGATCACCACAGAACTTTCCGTTAGCTTGGAGATGGATGTAGATGAACTTCGATGGTGTTCTTTGTAGTCACCGTCCGCCGTTCGGAAACTGCCTAGAGACTGCACATATCGTCGTCGATGTTGGCACTCAGTCTATCTGCAGTACAGGACGAGTTTACTGCAATCGGTTAGAGGTCAGCTGTGGCCGCACGATCCATTGTCCAAACCGCCCTAGTGCTCAGCAAGCCTTTCATCCTTCTGGGGTCGATAAATTGGTACCAGACTTGTTTGCACTCCATCCTTTATCCTTTATCTGACAGCCAACATCTGTAAAATTATACTTTCGTGATGCATTGCAATAATATAGATTTACGAGAAATCATGAAACCGAATAACGTGTGATTATTCGATCTCATCCACACATTGTCGAAAATACAGATATGGGGAATTGAACCCCAGCCCTCTCCCATGCTAAGGGAGCACTCTACCACTGAGCTATACCCCCACGTAGGGGCAGTGGCAACGTTCGCTCCATGGGGCGGGTGTAGTGTAGCGGTTAGAGGTTCCGCTTCCTGCACAATCGATCGGAGGTTCGAATCCGCCCTGGTGCTCACCAAGCCTTTCATCCCTTCGTGGTCGATAAATTGGTACCAGACTTGTCTGGGAGGATAAAAACTTGACACATCGGCTAGCTACCACAAGTCGTTGTATAGGCAAGTTACACGTTCGTAAACCTCAAACGATTCTGAATTGAAGTGAACGTGGGGGCGCATCCCAAACAGATTCAGTAACGCCAGAAACTTTATCCTTCTATCCACGCATATGTACATTCGCATGAACCTTAAGTGGGAGCTACAATCGGTGCAGTTCGCTCTGCAACCTTGTTGACCGAAATCTTTCGGTGACGGCATGCACTGAGCTCTCTCTGCTGTGCAAAAAATTCCTCGGATCCCCTTCTTCAACTTTCCATAGTCGTTCACCTCTTCCGCATACAAATGCATAAACAGGACTACTTTATCATTTTTACTCAAGTCCCTTCCCATTAGTTCTATCGTTTGTTTTGCTCCTAAGAGGCCTCTAAAATCTTAGCAGGGTTTAACCGCTGTCTCATTTTTGTGCAATGTTTCAGAAAAAGCGTTTGTTGTAGTCAGAAGCAAAATCCCGAAATCCGTCTCAGAAGAAGGTTGACCATGCAGAGTCGCAAAAAAAAATTAAAAAACAAAAAAAAAAAGCAAAAAAAAAAAAAAAACAAAAAAAAGCAGAATTCCAAATTTTGCAAGCTGAAGTCTTTGAAAAGATGCCTTTCAATAAGTAAAAACTTTCGAAACAGCAGAAAAGGGTTTCTTCTGTATTTCGAAAGAAAATTTTGCGCAACTACACAAAAAATGTGAAAGAAATCAAACCTTTACAAATCCAAATATCTTAGGCTCCCAAGAAGCAAAGACTTCACTAACTGATACTCATCCACTATTACTCAAAGAAAGAGCTACCAAAACTCATTAAAAACTCTAAGAAAAAAGGGAGTCTTTTGCATACTGTAGAGAAAGTTCACGCCACGCCTTCACGGGGGACGCGTCCAGCCCTCATGTTACAACACGTTTCGTGAGGACTTTATGTAACCTTAGTCAACAGCAGCTGGATATAGCGTTATATCGTTAAATAGCGTTGGACTTTAAATGAAATGGGTTTCCATTATTTGAAATTGCAGCATACATACGTTGCGATAGTGCAATTGGTTTTAAAACGACACCGCGACGACTACGTCATCGCGGCTTCGTTTCTGTACTTTCTGTACTTTGTATTTTAGCGGTTAAGTAGATTCGGAATTCATAAGATTCTTTCCACGCTGCCTGTTTAGCCAGAGCTACCAGAGAAGCGTGGAGAAGGGATCCCAAATACTCAAACTTCGTCATCGGATCTGACCGGGGTATTGACAGGAGGTTCTCGAGTATAATGTGATCATGTTTTGAGAGCGCGATTTGTGCCGCAAGTCCCGAGAAGAACCACTGGCTCAAGCAAAACCAATGAATAGACCACTGAGGGAACCGCAGCACGTACAAGGGAAGCATTCTAACCCACCTCGAAGCGACTAAAGCGGTTCCTACGCCTTCCTAAGCCATTATTGCGAAGAGCACCAAGGTTAGAAAAAAGTTGAGACGAACACCTAAGAACGAGCAGTAGTTAACATAATATACTTGAGGATATTAATCTATATATGCATATATCCAATTTCAGCAATTCTTCTAGTTATTTTTCAGTAGATTTACACTTTTTTTAAGCAACAGTGACTAATTTTCTTGAAGAGCTAAGAACGACAACGTCGGCAAGAAGATCCTACAAACTCTCATTGAGAAACGTCCAAAGTTTGCGGAATATTTCGGAATTCAAAGCGAATCACTCGAAATTAAAACATTGAATCAAAGCAAGGAATTTCATTTGCAGGTAAGATTATTGGGTTCTTTCTCTTCACTCTGGTTTTTGTTTTTTGATAAAACTGCTCGATAGTTTATTTGAAATGTTAGGACGGTGGAAATAAATCAGTTGAATCTTCCTGGTATACCTCTCATAACTGAAATAAAATTTAGATCCTAAGTTAAAAATGTGTATTTTATTATCCCATTATTGTCTGTTGTTTCAATCTTGTTTTCTGACTAATTTATTTCTTTCATCAATTCTATTACCCTAAATGGAAATTTGTGAATACAAAGAACTGAAAATATGCATAGCCAGATAAGAATTCGGAAGCTTAAAACTCTTGAAGGCTGAAGAACGCTTTTGAAAATTTTTACGGATTATTTTTGAATCAGGCGTGAAGCAATTTTGAACATTTCTTCAAAGTTTGAATTTGTTCAAATATCTAAAACAGTGATTTTAAATGAAAAGTAGTCATTTAAACCACTGCAACATTCATTCATTGCTTTTGTTTAATATTTTCTCATGAGATAAAATCTTCTCTTCACATTCTCTCTTCCCTCGGCCTCTCCCAGTTGAAGGACCATCGCAATTATTTGATTGAAAACATTCGAATAGTGTGTACACCATAGAATTCCATGTAGCGTTTAGTGAACTGGAAACTACTGAAAGATTTGAATTTATAGCCATATTATATTTAATTAACAGTTCTAATAATAGACCATAAACAAAAGTTTGCAATGTGTTCCATGCTATTCTACGCAATTCCTGAAGAGTAATATTTTAAAGAGAAATTTTTGTGAATGAGATAAAAACTTAGTACTACTGGGTCAGGTATTCACATTAGGTACTTTCTATTCAGATTTTTTAATATAACGCACAGATCTAGAGTTCAAATCAAGCTTGTGAAGTTTATATTACTTATTAAATATTATATTTTTAGATTGGATTATATTATTATTTATTACAGTAATTTCATCATAGCTGCTATAATCAATATCAGTTGAGAATTCTCTCGTATTCTTTTTTGAGCAAAATTTATAATAAAATTTTTAGATGTACCCAAAAGCGATAGTGTTTTCAAGCAATTGAACAATGTGGTACATGCGAATGATTATTTCGTCTGCAAAAACATTAAGTTTCACGAAATATCAAAAACATAAATGGCACGATTTCAGGCTCATCGCATACAAAATTTCCTAGATACTGCTGTTGGTTCCCTAGGATTCTGTCCTATTTCGAGTGTTTACGACATGGCACATCGCATTGGGCAAATACATTTTTATAGGTGAGGACAAATTTTCCGCTGTTATCTTCTTACGTACACGAACTTCCATTGTTTTGTTTCCTCTCGTTTTCTCATAATATGGTTGTTGTTATTAGTTAACACAGCGTAAAATTGAGCATGTCCAATCTAAATTTCTGTCTTTTTTCCCTTTATTTGTACTGCAATGGAAGATTGTTCGAACTATAAGTATATCATTACATTCTCTACGAACATGAGAAAAAATTGCTTAAAAAAATAGAAGAAAATTGCTTTAATGCTCCGCTGTTCACGCACTGTAAAAACAATTGGCTGTTATCATTACAATGCAACAATAGACGGTAACACTTCGAAACCTTGTAAACACTGCAAACAATTAACAAACTCTGTGTCGCACTGATATCGCCCTTGAGAAAGTTAGATTTCCTGAGAAAGGAGAATAGATGAGTGAATAAAAGTATAGAGCACAGACTGTCTGGGGTTAATAGATCCGCCTAGGATGCGCCAAAGTGTTTACCCCAATTCAGAATCATCTGAGATTTGCTGTACAATCCGTGTCTACACTTAATAACGACTTGTGGAGGCTTGCCAAAAATCACGTCAATGCTTTCATTTTTTGTGACAATTAACCTCAATTGGCACTTGAGAAGTTTTGAACCATCGACCGTTTTGTGACGGCCAAACCTCTTAACCTCCATCTGCGCCACACCTGCCCATAATGAATGTCGCGCTATTTTTCACAGTTATATTTTACGTTTGGTTTGCTAGTTACTGAAGAATAAATGTGTTTTTTCGTGCGGAAAAGTTTGCTCTAGATGTCATGAAATATATGATATTGACAATATGGAATATGGAATAATATAGACAACATGAACCCAAGACAGGTCCGACAAAGTTCGGCGCCTTCGTGCGACTTCTCTTATCGTCAATACCAAGCACGTTTCCAAACATTCGGCCGAGTAATTCGCTCACCGATAGTCTAGATAAAATCCTGCAAAGTGGGCTATTGATAAAATTCCTGAACAACGCCACTCTCTGGGTCCATACTACTGATGACTTCACTGCACGTGTTTTCATCCGACTTCTCGTAGCTGCTTGTACGAGAGTTGCTCGAACACCCTAGGGTTAACTGAAACCTGTGCTTCAGAGACTACTAACATGTGCTACGCGTTTTCTTGCAATACCTGCCAACTTCAACCCGTTCGAAACATTATTTGAGAATTTTTAGTTCTAAAAAACGATGGAACGTAATCAGAAAGAAGGACAAAGGAAATGATTCCGTCACAAAAAAACGCTTTCTTTGCAAGTCTGCTAGACAAAGTCTGCTTTAAATCATCCGTAACAAGCTATTAATTAGAATAAGAGCAACGCTTCTCTCAACTTTTTCAAGTTTCGTTCCATATTAGAAATGACGGCGTTTATTTAAGAGGAGTGAACTTCGGAGCTGACAACTGGCTCGTGTTCAAAAGGGTAACTGTCGATCAGGTCACAACAGGACAATCGGACAGCAGCAACGAACCAGAGCAGAACGGAGTCACAAAGGTCGAAGAGGAAAACGGGACGTTTCCTACAGTCGTAAGTCTAACATACATACTTTATCGACTATGTCGTATAGAGAAATCCATATGGACCCATGTTTGTTTGAGGGTATTGCGAACCCATACAGCGGCGAAAACTGCTTGGCACGTCTCGGATGGAACAAATTAATGACAGTGATTGTGCGAGAAATGAAAAAAGGTTGGTTAATATTATGTTGCTGACAACTTGCTAAATCAGACGATACAATATCATTGCAGGATTTTTGGAAGAAGCGATGCGTAACTGTAAGGAAGAGGATAACAATGGCCTGCTTTGATGACAGATCATCTGATATTATCGTTGGGATATACATGTGTGCTGGTGACCACAAAATGGTTCATTACGAATTTATTTCTCTCCCACTTTAGTACGGTCGTTCTTCTTCAGAATTGTGCTCCTCTCTTCTGCTCCTCAAATTTGCTACTTTCGTTACTTCTAAACAAATAGGATCTTTTAATACCACTAGTCACATATATACTTTTCTCAAACTCCTACTCAATTCATTCGCCTCTATTGATCCCATGGATTATCATTTCGATTTTTTTTTCTCAGCTACTCTTTTTTTGTTTCAGTTCATGATGGTGTGGTTTTACTTCTACGTGATCAAGTTTCATTCCTATTCTTTCGAAAAAAAAATAAAAATAAATGCACCCCAAATACATACATATGTCGAATATAGAAGTTTCAAGTTCATAGAGGTGAATTGACTGAACATTGAAGATGTAGAGCAGACTGGAGGCAAATGCTTGAAGCAAGTTCTTAGAGGTAAAAGGTATGACTTACATGAGGGCATCACAAGAGGAATAGATATATTTCATAGGTAGAATTTGGTACTGTTTACAACGCTGGATAAACGTTCATACCGTAGTTCTATATTGAAGGATACAAGACATGAACATGTTCGTATTCGACGTATACATATTGATGAGTGAAACACATTTGAAAAATCAAGATAACGGAACTCAATAGGTGACGAAAGGTGCAGGAATCCATCCGGTCCTGAAATTGCTTACGATTCCTTTTAAAAATCGCAGTTCACATTCAGAATAGTCAAACGAAAATTCAGGACATTGACTTCTTTCACCACGAATTGTCAAAACGTGGAATACGGATAGGTACTGTGAACACTGCTTCATATATGTAGTTGGGACCGAATATGTTCACACTGGTGAAAGCGATGCGTCTGCCACAACTCACAATCTTCATTCGCTAGACACTTTCTCTGCTCTCTTCAATTCTCCAAAACAAGAACGCCTTCTTACTCTTCATTTCATCACCTCCTATTTCATAGTGACACTGCATTCTCAGTTACAACTCAGAGAGACACCTAGGATAGCTCCTTTCAATTAATTTTGCGGGCATCCGTACCGTTTCCATCCATTTACTTTCGAAAATTTTGTGTCATAATAATCTACGAATAACTCCCAGACAGTTATTCTCCTTTAGCGAAAGTGAGCTTAAAGGCATCACCCCACGAATCTGAGGTGGTGCAGATTTCAGGTTGAGTGTTCTTATAAGGGATAGTAGATTATGGAGAGGAGTGTGATTCCGTCCATTTCTTCCTAACTGCCGTAAAAAAAACGGCCCGGAAGATGCGGCGCCGTACAAGGCTGGCGCGCTCCAGTCGAACTCCTTGCAGAACGCCCGAAGCTGTATCTTCCGGGCCGTTTTTTACAGCAATTAGGAAGAAATGGACGGAATCACCCCCTCTCCATTATCTACTATCCCGTATACGAATACTCCGCCTGAAATCCGTACCATCTCAGATCCGTGGAGTGATGCCTTTAAAAGAGCATACCAGGAAGGTGACGTGGGCAGGGAAGCAGCGGGAAAGCTGGAGATGGCGTTGTAGATTGTGAGATCCGATCTGGTACCGCTCATCTCTTCTCAGTCGCCGTAAAATCAGAGTCTTCCACGCTACATAACAAAATAAGAACAAGGCTTCTCTCATTTTTTTCAAGTTTTACTTCATACTAGAAGTGACGGCGATTGTTTAGGAAGAGTGAACTTCGGACTTGACAACTGGTTGTTGTTCAAAAGAGTAACTCTCGATCAGGTAGGTCACAACTGAACAATCGGGCAGGAGGAACGATCCAGAGCAGTAGTCAAAAAGGTCGAAGAGGAAAATGGAACGTTTCCCGTAGTCGTAAGTCTAACACACATACTTTATCGACAAGACCTATGTCGCATAAAGAACCATAGAGCGGCGAAAACTTCTTGACACGTCCCAAATGGGTAACGGCTTCTTCCACGCTGTTTTTACGCTGGTTAGGAAGAGATAAGCGGAACCACCTCGGATCTGGCAATCAACGCCATCTCTAGCTTTTCTCGCGGTTTTCCTCCCCATGTCAGATTCGTGGTGTACTGTCGTTAATACAAATAAGGAACTCACCGCTGGGAATCGGCATCCTTGATAAAGATCCACCCACGACTTCCATTCTTGATCAACACAACCTAAACACACACCTCTACGTTAAGAGTCAACATATTAGCGGAAATAGAGTACTATGGAGCAACATTGTCTGATTGATACCTCCCATGACGTGCCCGCTTATGCTGAATACAATCAGGAACCCAAATACGCGCAGCGGCAGCTTAGGAATTACGTGACGTGCACTTTCATATGGCGGAAATTCTCGTTAGAAAATTTCCGTCGCTTCCGTTGAGAACATTACCTCAGTTCATAGTCTGGTATATCAAATTCTTGGGATGAGTTGGCAATCGTTTGCAGCAGACCTTTTGTAACTGTGGCACTCTGTCAAGTGAACTCCAAAAAGAAATTGTCCTCTTTTATTCTTTAAAAATGTTAGTGATCAACTTAAATCGTCAGCGAAATTAGATTAAAGATCTCGACCTGACGTGGAAAGCTTGGCTGCATTGAGCCGCTTAGGTGAACACTTGGGGAATGAATATACCACAAAAGGGTTCAACGCAGGAGTGGATATGATGTACCGTTGGAGCTTGGCTCACAGTGTGAAGTAGCCACAGACACCGTTTCCTCTTCTTTGGTCTAGTTACAACCAAACCATTAGAATGCCTTCTTTAATTTGTCTTGAGGTGTCCATGGATCGAAGTTGAAAAAATCACCAGGCCGAGAGTTCTTACATGAGTTGGTGAAACTAGATTTATAGTAGCATAGGGAGCCTGATCTGGAGAGACGTCACGTTTTCCAGGACAGGTAACAGCGGTGAGTGTGTTGATTCTGCACAAGGTCTTTTTGAATATCGAATATTATGCGTTCAGCTACGTTCAAGAGCAATACACTCCAGCGAAGATGTAGACGATCGTGTCGTCAACAAAGTACATATGATGTGAGTCTTTCCGCTTGAGGTTCTCCCACTCCTGCCTGTTCGCCATGTGCCCCTGGCAGACTGGTCCGTTCGGGGCTATGTTGATCACGCAACTCTGATTACCGTTGTTCTACTCTAGCGTTCTGAGCTTGAAAAAAAAAATTCCGCGTGATATTTATGTTTTCTTGTTATGCCAACGAGGTTTAGGTGAAACTTTTTTATTGGCCTGCCGTTTCGACAAACTCGTCTTTTTCAAAGGCCTGAAAATGGTTCGAGGTCTTTGATACCATGCATATCCCATCAAACTCCTTCTTTCTCCTCGCCAACCTCCGATATTGTTCCAAGTAAACCACGCAAGACCTTAAAAGGAAAGCAACTGATCAGTTTCACCGACTAGCGGGGTTGGTAAACCACCGCGTTCTTAAAGACTGTCACCAAAGCGAATAAGATCTACGCACTGTACAGTATCCTTAAGTACTGGTGTGTGGATAACGTTAAGGAACTGCATGTAGGACAATCTTATTGCTCACAGAGTGTTACGAACGGCAAGAAGTCATTGGTAATTGATAAGCACTCATTTTTGTTATTCATGGACGAATTCCTGACGGAAATCCAAAATGATTCCAATGCCTTCCTAGCAGATATTTCTTTCTCGTGCGCTAATATTGTACATTTTACTTCAAACTCATTTCGCGTGAGAATTCACTTCCTTTAGTAGGAGACTGCCCTGTAACCTCACCTCACAAGGTGCTAGAAAGGGCCAAGTTTGCTGTATAAAATTTAGACGAAATTCTAGTGAGCTATGTTCTTTCTTATTTCTGTCTTCTGTTTGATGGCATAACTACGGGTGTTTTCAAGCACGTATGTGTGTCCATAGGGCGGGTGTAGTGTAGCGGTTAGAGGTTCCGCTTCCTGCACGATCGATCGGAGGTTCGAATCCGCCCTAGTGCTCACCAAGCCTTTCATCCCTCCGGGGTCGATAAATTGGTACCAGACTTGTCTGGGAGGATAAAAACACTGACTTGGCACATCGGCTAGCCACCGCAAGTCATTGTATAGGCCAGATACACGTTCGTAAACCTCAAACGATTCTGAATTGAAGTGAACGTGGGGGCGCATCCCAAGTGGATTGATTAACGCCAGAAACTTTATCCTTTATCCTTTTATGTGTGTCAATGCTTTCATAATTATCCATCGAGTTGCTTATGTGACTTTCTATACTTGATTATTTGCACTTTTACCTTGTTGCCTCTGTTCACAGTAATTTGTTCACCAGATGTTGCATTAAAGTCTTGCGTGACCGTAAGAATCCTGCCATAATCGCTGTTGTTAAAAAGAGGCGGAACAACACCTGAAAGAAAAATACCAACATCGTCATTAATTTCGTCGTAACAGAAGTGTTTTTGACGAAACTCGGAGTATGAGGTAAAAATAACATTACTGAGTTAGTAGTTCATCAAAAGTTCTCACAAAAATCAAGTACTTAATGGAAATGTGCAGTCGACGGAAACTATTTCGACAATAGAGTTTCCTGTACAAAGACTAACAAGACTGGGAAATATAACAAAATAGATGTTTTTCATCAGTCGGGTGAGTATTCTTTCAGATATAATACCTAGTGATTCATAACAATAGCACAAAAAGGCACCAAATACAGACCTTTAGAACACAAACACAGAACTAACTAAATCTTACGATTTAAAGTAAGAATCAAAGTTAAGTTTTAACAAAAATCACAAAAAAAGAAGTTGTGCGCTTACTTGGAGCAGGTTTTGGCTGAGTGTGAATTGAGGGACGATGAGTAGGAGGAGCCTGTGAAATGAATTCTGATTCTACTTGATAGAATGGTCTATTGTTCTCGATAGGAGGCAGAACTAGGCGCCCTCCAACAGGAGGACGACGTTCGTTGACTCGTTTATTTTCAGGTTCTTCTGGGCGATAATCCATCGGATCCACGACAGGGACGTAGGAGTGACGGCGTTCAACGTTAGACTGAAAGAAGTTTAAAATATTAACCAAATATTGTGCATGTTGCTATCTTCTAAGTTAGAGGATATCAGAAATCAAGCAGTAAAGCCGAATCTTAGAAAAATTGTACAAATGATGCGTGCTTTGCTTGACCCCGTTCCTATCTGTTTTTCTGCTAGTTTTGATGATTTGGCCGTAATTCTGAGAAGGGATAAATTTGAAGATTTTTGCATACACTCACATGGATTTCCAAACTCTCTTTCTCCACCACGCCTTGTAGTACACACGCTACACCATATATAACTTCACCATATACTGCGGCGATGCTGATGAGAAGACAGTCAGGGACGGCGCAATAACTGTGGTTAGAGGTTATAACAACGTGGAGGTCAAAATCGGCTCAACGTCTTTTACATTTTTACGACTGCATGATCGGAGAGGAGACAAATTTTGGATCATATGTGCTCCTGCACCTACGAAACGGATATAACACCTTCCGCGATAAAATCAACACGTTGATGCTCCAGATGCTTACCCAGAACACCGTCGCAAGCGATTGTGATGGGAAGATGGGAGTTGAATAACGATGTGTTTCGGAAGTGGTTTTATTCTGTGGAACAAACGACGGAGAATAGCAACTCTTCAACCGAATTATGTGAACTGATGACTTCATCATCGCTTCTACGATCGAGAGGAACCATCGACATCACCCGCATGCATAGCAACAGTAGATCGCCTAACGTTAGCAGAATAGTGTAGGCGGAGGATAAAATTTTCGAAGTTACAGCTCTACTTTTAGTGTAGTATCAAAGAGCAGCAGGATATTGCAGGTATAGTACGACTGAAAGAGTGTAGCAGAAGATTCTATTATAATTATGATTCCATTATTTATTATGTCTATTCATGTTAGTTTTCCACTGGGAACAAACCTTACGACACAGACTCCTTTACAAAGTGTATCCAGGAAAAGAGAATGCAACGCAAAGCAGGCCACACTTGTGACACTTTCGAATTAATGATGATTTCAACCAGTAGAAGTTTTCGAAGACGACTAAGCCAATTCGTCAGTACAAGAGTCACTCCAGTACAAGAGCGAGGAAGTTCGAGAAGGCATAGAAAAAAAAAACCCGAAGAACCTCCATACTTCAGTAAGAAGGTATACCCGCAAGACAAAAAGATGTTCTATAATCCCTGATACTTGAGATTACGCGAGTTGCCGTCGGCAAAGCAAGTTCAGTAAATTGGAGAGAGTACTTCAGCACTTTGTTGGATCAACAGGTCCGATCAAGTCCCGAGCCTACTATCAAGAAAAAAAAATACCCAGCAAGAAAGCTGGAATTTGTCAACGCCGATCTATAATTGACTAGGCGCTCGTTATTAGTTTCTCTTTTCCCAATCAATTATGTAATCAAAGTGATGCAGCGGTAGTCAAAACCTATTGTGTTACCTTTCATTTGTTTGGAGCACAAACTGAATGGGTTCATCGTTGGAAAAGGTAACTGGGCTAAGGAAAGGTCAATGCCAGGACCTTCCTTGTTTAATTTCGCATCAATGACACTACATCGAACAATCAACATCCGCGAAACTTGACCGATTTCGAGTACGCCGACAATATCGTTAAATTGACCGTTATGATGCAATGCAAACTGCAAAACGTTGCCAGATTTGCATTTAAGCCAGCTGTAGCTTATGGATTATGACTTGTTGAAAATGTGAGCGAATAGGGTCTCAAGGCCTCTAACAGATCTCAGGATATACTGCAACCTGTGAATGAGTTCTGTTACCTCGTCTGTATGCTAAAGATTTGCTGTGCTAAGAGAAAGATATTAGGTAAAAATGCTCGTAGGGTCAATTTCTCATTGAACTCCCTTATGAAGTGAATGTGGTCGGCCATTATCACCGACAAAGTGAAGCGCAAGGTCCATACATATGCTACTTGCCCTGTCATGATGAACGGATCAAAGACATGAGCAGCACCGCGCACGGTAGTTTCGAAAACCGAGTCCACTGAAAGCAAATTGCTTAGACGCCTATTTGGCAACTTTTGCCTTAGGATGCTACAATGAGGATCTTCAAGTGGACGTGGTGAGACGAACGATACGTGGAAAGTATGAGCATCCTGCTGGTGTTCAAAATGGCCACAGCACAGCTTCTTTGCTTATAAGGTCAGAACAGGCTGTCTTATTCAACGTGTCCCAAGGTGTCCTTCGGATTCAAGTTGGAAAAGAATACCTGAAAGAGGGCGGAAGTTCTAGACAGAGGTGGTGCTAGAAAATCTAAGAACATGCGGTGTCCATAGACAGTTCGGGTGAGGCGTCAAGCTTCGCTGCGAAACTGCGACAAAAGGATTGATTTCTAGCAAGTTCCTGCTAAAGATCGAGGAAGTTGTGCGAGGTTGCGTTTAAGAGGAACACACCTCGGCGAAGATGCTGGGAAATTGATCGATAATATTAGGTCGCCGAGTATGTGAAGGGAATCAAGTCCCCTAAGAAATTTTGGTAGGGTAAAGAGTCATCACCTACAACACTCGAGAGCCCTAAAGGTTTTTATAAGTTTTAAAAGCTTCGTAGACTAAAATATACAAAAAGTTGTCTGCTATCTGTAATAAGTGGGCACTCATCATTTCTGTTAATTCCTGGTTCTTGGTTTTATCTCACGCATTTTGAATGTATTGTATGATATCACTATAGACGACTACAATTAAAATGCCTATTCAGCGTGGCTCCGAATACTTTTCGCGGTGAACTCCAAGACCGATAAGAAGTTTTCATCATATTATCCTTTCTAGATTCGTGGTAACCGCTCTGTTTCCCTATGTTCTCTTGATATGGCTTGCACGTAATCTGATCATATACAGCCAAATCATGTCGGTTGGGGCTGAGACGGAAATGTGTACGTATGTATACCAGCTTCCGCATCAGATCTCGGGTGAATACCATTCCATAGAACAGATCTACTCATGCCGACGCAAGTGGAAAGCAATCTTTTCTGCTTCACCTTTCTTCCGCAAGGTGAGACTTATCCAGTCATTCGAAATTCAAACTGCAACTCAGTGTTCAACTCTCTCCTAATCTCATATCAATGAACAGTTTAAAATTATTTTTATTGTCTGGTGTTGAAGTACACTCTCTAGTGGAACATTCTTCCATTCTTCGCGGTGTAGCTAACGATCGCTATTGAGGTGGACCTGTGTTCATCTCTGCAGTCTGATTGCAGCAAGCGAGTGAATAACTGGCTAGGATTTGGTGTGAGAAGACAACTCCATGGACAACACTTTTAGACTCACCAAAGCATATTCCCGAACAGGGATCTCCACAACGTTGTTGTTCCACTCACTGTTCACATACTGTTCTGGGATCTGGGTTAAAATTGGACTCTCCTTCGTTATGATGAGAGGTGATTCACTTGCACTTTGAGTAGCAGCATCGACAACAGCTGGAGCTGGTGTGACCTCGGCCACTTGTCTCTCCTGCAAATTCATTTTGGTTTGCTTGATGGTTTCTCATTCGAGTTCGGCCACAAACCATCATTACTTGCGTAGGTGATCCAGTAGAAGAAGTGGATTGTAGTTTCGTCGACTCAAGGGCATTAGTCTCAGTGAAGTTATCCTGAAGTTAAAAAACACCGCAGTTTTAATTGGCAGTTGTAACGAATAGAAAAGACAAGTACCGTTGTGGATTTTCTGCTAGACGGGCTAATTACAGTGGAATGAGCAAGAGAATCAACTCTCGAATGGCCTGTTTTCGACACCTGTAAAGAGAATTTGAAAACGAAACTATGAACAGCATATGGTCGACACCGACCATGTTTAACTGAGTGAGTGTATCGGCCCTGCAGGTCGCACGCTCCTTCACTGCTTGAGGCGCACACTCTCATTATGTTCTGTTCCAATCTAAGTGCATAGCACTCACCCGGTGGGACGCGTTTGGCGACGACTATGCATTTACGGAAATCACTTCCACTGATCCACAATGAAATAAAAGTACCTTATCTTGCTAACGTCTCTCACCTACATGAAACCGTTTCAAATAATAATTCCCATTTCTCCTAGAAAATTCCGACTCTGGTCGTTATTACCGCAAGTACCGCACCACTGCATACGCGAGCCTGACTGCAACCTGGTCGTAGTGTTCCTTCTTGAACTATTCAAGTGCACGCCTTCGTAACGTACGAGTTGTGTGAGCTGCTCAGGAAACGCGCCCAATTCGGATGTCGAGGAAGAAACTTGCGAAAGAAGATCTGAGAAGGAAGTTGTGTTGACAACTGCAGCAAGAATGTGGTCAAGAGCGAATGACTCTAAAAGGCATGGGATGTCCCTGAAACACCCCTACCAACTTGGAAGGATCACTCCAATACTTTGGTGAACCGGCAAACGCCATCAGCACCTGAACTCGAGCCTTCACAGACCTACATATGCGATTAGTGGACCATTGCTAACTGAGTCAGAGGTTTGTCTATGTATCCGGAAGACGATGAATGGAAAGTCTGGCGGAGATGATAAAATCAGCGCAGAATGGCTGAAATCTCTTCCTCCAGGTTCACTTACGACTGACCAGGTGTTTACCGTCAGTAGAGTGATCGAAATGTGGCTGCGGTATTCAGAGCCATTACAGTTGGCTTTTCTGGACATCGAAGCCGCTTCCGACTCTCCTCATCGAGGCCGTCTTTCCAACACGTTCCGCGCCGATGGAGTAAAAGGAAAGTTGGATCGCTTGCTTAATGGTTCATCGAACAACTGCTGCGGTTCGAACACCAGCTGGATGTACAATACCTTTTGAAGTGGTAACCTGAGTAAGACAAGGAGCACTGGCTGGACCCTCCCTGTTCACTTTCGCCATCGATGACATCATGCGAAGAGCAGTGACGCAGACATCGTCTTATCACAATCAAGGTAAACATTGACTGATCTCGAGTACGCCAACGATATTGTTACATTTGTAGAAATCAGCAAGAAGCTGCAAAATGTTGTCAACCTTGAGCCAGGCTGCAACTCATGGACAACATCTGCGCCATGGTAAGCAGATCTGGGTAAACTCGAGACTTCCAGTGGAAATCGGGCTGAGTGGGAACCGACCGCATCCCTCAGTGAGTTCTGCTACCTGGGCTGCATGTTAATGAACAACGGCAGCTGCGACTGTGATGTACAGCAGGGATGCGCTAAGGGTTGTTCCGCATTCATGTAAGAGAGAACGTTAACCACAGGACACAGGTGACACGGGAAAAAGGTGTAATTAATCTCCAATGCGACATAGCTTCTTCATTGCGTAACGAAACAATCAGATATTTGCTCGACAAAGTCATTTTATTCTAGCCTCATCCACGTCTACGCCACTTCCTTAAAGGCAGCGAATGAAAAACGTATAAGGAAACTGAAGATGTAAAGATCTACCCACGAATGGAAAAGAGTAATGGTGTAGTTCACGAGTGTTAGCGTGACTACGCTCAATTCTCTTTAGTAGCCCGGAAAAGACGTGGGAAGGCCGGTGTGATCACTTCTCCTCAACTATACTACTACAAATAATATTACCATAGCAATCTGCAACCTGTGTAAAACTGTGTGGATGGGGAAGCTTCTGCTGCTCGTTTGAATTATATAAGTTGGATCGATGGCGAGTTTGCGTACTATCACGCAATAACTTGCATCTTTGAGGAAACAGGACCATGCAACACTAATTCACTTTTTTTTTACTTGAGCACTAGAGGGAATTGAGTGTTATCTCACTCATACTCGAGAACTAAACCCCTCCTCTATGTGTTCGTGGAGAGATCCCAACACTATCAAATTTGTGGTATGATGCCTTTAATCTTGATCTTTGACGTAAAACCTTTTCAGAACTGGCGGTAAAGAGGTAGAGATCGCACGAGGACGTTAGAGTCAGGACATGTCCACCACATACGACCGTGACTGTCACTACATAGCCGTTGGTCCGAGATCCTTGGCCACAAAAGACTCCACGACTACACTTTGTTGTTCCCAAAGCGCGTTTATTCGCACATTAGCTACTGTTTGGTGCGTGATTTCACTGCAAAAGTCGCCATCGGTTAGTCCACCTGTGTGCTTAAAAGCGGATAGACATGCGTATGTGTGTGCGTGATATTGCATGCAGCTGCTCAGGCCCGCTCGCTTACACCCTTTGGCCAACTTTCGCTCAAACATCCTATCAGTCACATGATGTATTCTCTTCTTCAACCTTCTTCTTCTAGACAGTGAACGAACGATATGATATTCAGTATGATACGCGCCCTCAGTCACCAGCACGCAACTGAAAACTCTGTCGCTTCGAAACGAACTGCTTGCCCCTACTAAGAATTTCCCTATCAGTTTATAAGAAGGGTTCATTTACATTTTAGATACACTAGTTGCATTCCTCAAAGATTGCTTGTAACATAACCGGACAATGTAGTATGTAAGCGGACAAAGTGTTTAGATGACATGTGTCAATGTTGAGAAGAGTTCGCAGTATCATACAAAACACTGATATATATTTTTTTTTCAAAGAAAAAACCCATAAAACATTTACTTCAGTAGCAGTGACCAAATTTTTCCTTATTAAACCTTCAACTGTTTAGCTACGACACATATGAAGTGGACCAAAAGGTTTTTTCGTGCATAAGCAGGCAGTAAAATAGGCTTACGCAATCACTGGCTGATAATACCGTTGTTGCAGCCTCGATAGTGTCGACCTGCAGATGAATTAAAGTAAGGGAGAAAACAAGGAAAAGAAAGAAACAGGAAACAACAAAAGTAGATACAATCCAACCTTTGGTTTCTCATCAACTTTTTTTTCTGTCGCTCCAGTTACACCGTTTTCTTTTTGTTGAAAAAGATTTGAATAACTGAAATTATGTTCTGAGGATTTGTTTTACATCAAGTTTCACTACGCCAGATTATATGGTAAAAAAGCAGAATTCCAAGCTTATGTAGATATAGTAATGACACTGCTCACCTTAAAAACCAAGCTCTATGCTTCTCGTAAAAGAACTTGTAACGCATTTCTTGCTGTCGTAAAAATTCCTCCGCTGATTCGTTTACAAATGATTGCATATCGGACGAATTCTGAATGGGAAACTGAACGAATGGTCCAAAGGTTTCACAAGTGATGTATATACAACAAATATTCACAAAAATCTATTTCTCCAGAAAAAGTGGGGGATGGCGGACGCGCTCAACCAAGTGATTGTGACGCGTCTGGAGCAACACACGCATTTTCTCTGCTTTAGAAGTATTCCTCCTACTGTACGCAGTTGAGAGGGCATTGTGCTTAGCCGCTCGCCTTGCACAATACATTAGGAACGGACAATACTCTGTACCTTAGTTCCTTTTTTACGCTGATGCTCTAGCGCTTTTTCTTCCTTTTGAAATTTAGCAAGCATATCCTTGATTTTTATTTTCTCTTCACTGCTGTATCTTGTTGTCTTAACCACAAGAGAAGAGAATTCGGCTACCTGAAATAGCTGAACATTCGGTGTTTCATTGTAAGTTCATGTTAAAGAACTTCCGTTCTCATAATTTTCTTAACCTTTCCTAGATCCTCTTAATAAGGAAAAAAAATGTGAGAGCTACGGACCATTTCAAAAATGCAAATGATCTTGTTGAAGAACGATGAAAGACTTACGCTCCTCTTATGTTGATCCAACATTTGCTTGTACTGTGCCACCAACTCGTTCAACCCATTTGCATGAGTTTTGGCACCAGGAAACGCCTTTTTCGATGATTTTACCAGTGCTTCGAGGGCGTGTACATAAAGAGCAGAAGACTTTTCAAGCGCTGAAAAAGTGCGTAAGGTTACATGCACACTGCTCTTTTTTTCATTGTGGAGTTACTACAAGCATTGAAATTGAAAATTTCACAAAAATGGGTTAACACCACATAAGTAGAAGAAAAGTTACTTTGCTCACCTTGGTAAACTCTAAGAAGTTCGGTTCCAGCTTTCGAGATTTCCTTAACAGCTAAAATTAAAAGTTAAGCTATTCAGAAGGTCTTGAAGAACTACTCACTACAATAAGCTCTGACCTGGAACAAATTCCGCAGTCAACTGCGTGCATACGTCGACCGGAATTTTCGCTTTTCCGGAGTCGGACAATTCGTCGAGCATTGTTTTGCTAGCACTCGATATCGTACCCAGTGTTGAAGTCATTGGTTTCCTAAGAGCAATAACGGAACCATAAAAATGCATCTATTCCATGAAGGTTCGGCGGAAGAGGGCATAATTTTGAAAAAAAGGAGAAATTGTAATGAAAATTCCCTCCGTAGAGGATGTAAACCTCCCTGTCATGTTTCATCTTTTGATAGTGTTTTATAAGAGGATAAAGGGATAAAATGCCTGCCATTAATCAATCCGCTTAAGATGCGGTACTGCTAGCCGATGTATCAAATCAGTGTTTTTATCCTCCCAGATAAGCCTGGCATCAGTTTATCGACCCCGGAGGGGAAGAGGTTTGGCTGGCACTAGGGCAATCTCGAATTAGTCGTTGCAGTCACAACTCCGCTACACACGCTCATAGTGTTGGCATATTTAGCTTTAATACAGCAATTTAGGAGAAATATAACAAGTTTTGATGCTAGCATTAAGGCTAAATGCACTTAGGTGTTATTGTATATCCTCAGTTATAAGAATTTAAAAAATACAGGATCTTTTCAATCATTTTTTGCTTAGATCTTCTCGGCTCTTCAGATCAGCATGGGCCAAGTTTGCTGTATGTAGCCAGGCAATGTCGTAGTGAAAAACGATTCTGACCCGCTCTCTACATGTGCGTTTGATGTAGACCTTCAGCTATAGCAGTTGGAAAACGTGGGTCTTGGCTTATTAACTTGCCTTTTGGAAGCTCCCACTCCTCCATCCCATTCCTGCAACAATTACTGGAAGAATGGTAGCAAAGTCGTTTGGTGGTCGGGTTTCTAGACGTCATCTCAACCCATCCACCGTATCTCTCTCGCAGGATTCCATGGCACAATATTCATCTCCAGTGATGGGAGCTTTGAGAAAGCCGAGTCGGGCCTTTTTGTTGAAGTTTCTTAGGAGAGAGAGAGAAGAGAAAGTCATGTGTTCTTACTTTTGCGAACGTCAACAGTTCGTGGAGTACCCATCGTCTATGGTTCTATAACTTGCCAATTTTCGATTTGATTCATGCAATAGTTGGACGGTGGAAGCTAAGCGTAGTCACTAACTCTCCAATGGTAGCGTGTAAGTCCGCTTCTGCAGGTCCCAGCTGTCCACTTCCGGCAGCCACTGGGCTGAGTAGGCGCAATTCTTGAAAATGGCTAACCACGTTGCACCACAAGTTTTCTAACGGAATACGCCACTGTCGCATATTTCGATTGGCTTGGTGTGGGCCTAGGTTGCCTTCAAGCTAGAGCTGTGGTAGGGAAGGAGAAAATGGGCAAGAGGTCAGCCTGATATAATAATTTTATGATATACTAGCATGCAAGAAGCACACAAAAGAAAAGTTTTTTTCGATAAGAAAATAGCTTAAGGAGCTGATCTCAGTAAATAATAGATACTCATGTTTACTCCCACCTTATAACTAGTACAACTCTTAGAAAAAAGCATTTTGCTCAAGCATCTGATATTGAGGATGTCCACAGCATTCAATAAAAGTATCTCACGCGACGTACCCTCTTCCTCTACCTGACACGCACTATTTCCTTCCTTTACTCTGCTTCAATCAAGCGTCATGCTCAAATGGTTGAACACATTCGCCAACGATCTACAATCAACTATTTATATTTACATTTGATTAAATTATATATGTGTGTTTACATTTATCCATTATTTTTCACACTATTAATTTATACTTGTATGTAAGATATTTCTATCTGACGACTTACCTGACATAATCGGCGGGAGGATGTTACGGCCCAAAGCAGCTATCCTATCTTAGTCAAAGCGTATTATTCTCAAACATATCGATGCTCGTCCTGTTCGATTTTCAGGTAGAGCTCGCATAGAATCTATCTACCCGTTGATATTCCAGAAATGGCGGAAATTTACGTTTGACTGAACTGCCTGTCAATCCCAAGTGTCCTCAGATTTTCCTTTACCAACCCATCCAGAACTTTCTTTTACGACCGGGAGGCCTCTTCCTGTTTGAGTCTGAGAGCACGGTCAGGATAACTTGGATAAGACGATCAGACGATCTTCTCATAACGTGACCAAAGAAGCAAAGACGGTTTCCTGTAACTACTTCAAAAGACTGGGCAAAATATCCACTTCCGATAAAGTTCTTCGGTATGCCACACCATCGGTAAAAGAAGCCCGACAGCCATCCAGATAGTTTTCTTCTTATGCAGTCAAGCTTTTCTATAACCGCTGACGGCACTACCCAAGTCTCTGATCGTACATTATGATAGAGCGAATAGCGGATAGGTAGACTCGTAGATTGACACCGCCTACAAAAAGGATCGACCATAAGCACGTCGTCAATGAGTTGAATGCCGAATTGGCTTTAGCGTATCTCTGATAAACGTCTCTCTCGTTGCTGAAATCGTATTTCACCATATATAGTCCAAATAACAGAGCCCATCCGCAAGTTCAACAGATTTTCTGTCCACCCTGATTCTCGTTGAGGATCTCGAGGAGACCCAAATCTGTTTGCATTTATCAGGACGGGGTCCCAGTTCGTAGGCTGCAGCTAATTTTGATACAAGGCAAACAACATGTAACTTCACGCTGCTTAAAGCGAATATTACTATATCGTCGGCGTGCTCGAGATCCACCAAGGGACATGCAGACGGTGCTAAAAGGAATACTGCCGTGCACTGCTCAATTGTTCTCCACATTATGTCATCGACGGCAACGTTGAACAGAATGGGTCCCACCACGGCCGGTTGTCTCACGCCAGTTTCCACTTTGAACGGTGTAGCACATCCAGTTGGTGTCCGAACTGCAGCAGTTGTTCGTTGATTCGTGTCACCAGGCGAGCTAACGAACTTTCTGATTTTGAGTTCATTTGATAGTGACCGACATTTCAATGTTACGAGACGGATGTTTGCTACCAAAGATTCCGTGTTTCCCCCAAGCATCCGACCTTTCACTATATGGGCTTCGGTATGGTGCTGAACGACAGCACCTTTTTGTAATGTAAGCTTTTGCCATATAACAGTGCAGGTGAAATAGCTCGTACACTCCCGAGGCGTACACTCAAGTGCCTGATCGCATTTAGTAAAAGCTGGGTCACGACGAGCAGGTAACATTCAGATTTGTATACACAGTCTCTGCATATTTGATATTTGTCTTTATATTTAAGTCATGAACATGCATTCCGTGAAGCAACTTTTTCCCGATCCCTTACCTCACGCGAAACAGAGGAAGGGACTATCGTTAACCTTGGTCTCATCCTAGAAGACGGAATTCTAAACTCAAGTTTCTAGTTAGTTATGTGGTGTTAGAGCAAGCACTAACTGTGCAGTAAAACTGTCGCTGAAAGTGTTCCCAGTGGGAGAGGACCGAAGCACGTCCACAGCATCTCACCCTCTTTTCTTTGCTTAGGGTACACGGCTTCTTTCGTCCGCCCTGCCTCAAACAAGAGCGCATCGTGTGCAACAGATTGAACCCATCTCGCGCCGACCATAAATTCAAAGGAAGATCATTCCACAAAAAAATCTCGATCGAAGTTATAGCAGTTGAATCAGATGCAGAAAACCTGCTACAGAAAAAGGGCGAAGAACGTAACACGTTTGTTTGTTTTAGTTTTCCATTTATGTTTTCCGCTCTCTTCAATATATTACTTTACTTCATCATCGCAACCTATTTGTGTGTTTTTAAAGAGGAGCTAATTAGCTATTCTCTCCGTAATTCGTTAAATATTAAAAGTTATGTTTGACTAATATTGGATAGAGATTACATTAGCAGTGGTTTAGGTGCACAAAATAAAACAAGTTTTCAAACGATCGTTTCTTAAGTTTATATTATTCCGTTCTTACAACCTCAGAAAGAAACGTCATAGACGTAAAGGAGGATTGCTGGTTCAAAAAATGCAAAGTAGTTAAGTAGAGAAAGTAAGCGAATTTCTCCTAATTGATGCAGATAAGAGAAAAGAAACGTCATAGACAACACAGGAAATAAGCTACTCTCAAAACATTTCGGTACGATATAAAGGAATAGGATCAAAATCTGATTATGAGAAAAAAAGCCCTACTTCACAAAGAAGAATTGCCTTCAAGGTTCAGATAGAGTTGTGTTGGGTCTGTAGAGTTGAGGAATTTTCGAATGACAGATAACGAAGTGTGATAACAGCTTCAACCATGGACTGTCCTTGTTACAAAAAAAGGGGAACTGCAGAATTTCTTAGCCGTTCAGCTGATAGGGAAATCAATCAGCGAGTTTGTGTTGAATTGGTATGTTTCTTCCTCATCCTACCACGAAACAAAAAATTCCAAAAAAAAAAATCAGCTGGATTTAGTGCTGCTCTACACTGATAAATCAACCTTCAGAACTTCTGTTCAAGCAAACAACAGAATTTTTCATAAAATAATAATTAAATAAAAGAATTCATAAAATTGAATAGAATTTTCAAAAAATGTGGATATCAAGAATGAACCACGCTCGAATTATTCGACAATAAGAACTACAATTCTCAGACCTTCCTCACGAAAAAAAATATATTGAAGAAAAGTCCCGAAGACTGTTAGGGAATTGAAAGAGCGTGGTTGTGTAGGTGACAGTGATGACGCTTCCAGTAAGGAATACCTTGATAAAAGCGCCGCTTTATCGCTCAAAACAAACATAAAGACACTACGTGTTAGTATTGAGTTTTTCAATTGAAAACAAAGTAACGAGAAGAAACTATATACGGCGTATACTCGTTAAGATGTATCCCATTTTCCCCAGAGTGCGTTGGGAGAATTTTTCTATGACAGAATTTGCTGAAATATAGCAGCCACCCAAAAACAAATGCACCTTAGGCAGTCAATTATCAGGAACATAAGCACAATGTAATTTGCTCAGCTGCAAAAAAAAACCCAGCAAACTGGTAACGCAAACGTCACGGTTATCCTGTGAAGGAATTATGTCGATTGAACTTGTTGAATAATGAGTAATTAAATAGTTGAATAACTTGTCAGTTATCTTGTTTTGTAAAACTCTGTGCCTTATAACCTCTACATTCTTGCCTTCATGAGAGGGACGAAAATAGGTCGAAGTATCTGATACTACTACGGATCTCCCTCATTAGAAGCAACGCAGCCGGTTGGTCATGAGGCTACGTGGAGCGTCCTCAGATGGCGGATAGGGGGTTAATCGGGGACCAAAAGCGACATTGTATCTGCCCTGAGAGGTAGGTGGATTCAAGGGATGGAATCCCTGTTTCTGCTGTACAAGGATCGGCTCATCATACTACTATATCCCACGTCGGTATAGCCAAAAACTGCAATCAGGTGACTGATAGGAGCAAGAGAGGCGGTTTGGAGTCGCCTCCAACAAATAAGCTCCACCTGTCCACTCCGGGAGAGCACAACGTTCTCCCAAAACTCATTGGAACTAGAACTACTAGAAAGACTAGAAGCTTGCAACCTGTCCATGGGTTTTAAATTTTTATGCAAAACACAGTAATAGAACAGTCTCCTGATTCCGGAGGAAAACCTGGTACGGTAGCGGCAGAAAAGACAGGGTAGCAGGAGTCATTGTAGGCTACAGAAATGGAAAAGATCAGAATGACGAGCTCTGCTTATAACGCTCGACCGCTTGCATCGGATGCGGCCGTTAAAGATCTGATTAAAAGCTAGGAGGTTTAAGTACGACGTCATCGGACTAACCGAGATGAGGCGACACCACCCACTGAACGCCGTATATGACACTGGAGAAGAACTGTTTTTAGGTGCATGCGACAGTAGAGGAGTCGGTTGAGTTGGTGACCTCGTCAACACAAATATGGCAGTAAACATCGACTCTTTCGAACAACTTCCAACCCGAATCGGACGTTTACGGATGAGAAGATGTGGTTCAACATCAGCTTTGACAATCTTCGTCGTTTACGCTCCAACATTAAGCAACGAAGAAGAAGAAGTCGCAGCTTTCCATATGGACCTGGAGAAGTTCTACAGAGAAGAGCATACCTTCTACAAGGTCACAATTGGTGACTTCAGCGCCAAAATTGGCCCCAAAGAACGCCTGGAGGACATCACATCGGAACCCACGGCCTTCAATGGAATGAGCAGGGAGAGAGGCTTTCCGTGTTCATCATGGCGAGTAAGACCATACATGGGAACTCGCAATTCCAGAAGCTCTCTTCTCTACGCTGGACGTGGGAGTCACCCGATGGAGGATATCATAATGAAATTGACCACATCATCGTTAGTAAAAGGTTTTGCCTGACGGATGTCGCTGTTGTACCAAAGTTTTATACGGGATCGGACCATCGCCTGCCTTCTTACACGGAGAGGAGAAAAAGCCGCGAAGTTCACTAAGCGAACTCCAAGAACCATCGTCGACTTAGAGCTCTTCGCTTGTCGGCTGTTGGGAAGATACCGCCATGAACACAATCGACTACGAATATGAACGGCTTGTAGAACATCTTCACGAATGTACGAGGAAAGCAGAGTTCCAAAACCACCAAGAGACGTCTGTCTCCGAAAACTCTAGAGCTCATACGTCGGTGAGGAGCTGCACGAGCTGCAGGCAACCAAGAACTCATGTCCGAGCTCACAAGGTTTTGCAGAGAGGCGATAAAGGAAGACCTCAAAGAGAAAATAGCAGAAATGTTGGGTGAAGCTGCAGAGGCGGGACAGAGCATTCGCTACGCCCGCCGGAACTTCGCCAATCGTAAAACAACAATGACTGCTCTCCGGATCCCAGATGGAACAACTACAGCATCGAGAAGACGGATGGAAAAGGTCATTCACGAATTCTACTCAGATCTCTTCGACAACCACGTCCACTTGCCTCATCACCATCGAAAGGAAGATGGAGATGTCATTCCAAAGATCCTCCCTTCCGAAGTCCGACATGCCATCTTGCCGGTGAAGAATCTTATTTCTCCCGGTCTCGACATAATCAAGCCTGAACATCTGAAGTATCTACCGCCAGTCCTCATCAACACTCTGGCGAGGCTCTTCACTCGTTACCTGTGGAAATCCAACGTTCCTAAGGAATGGAAAACCAGCAAGACCGAGCTGTTGTATAAGAAGGGAGATCCACAAGATATCGGCAACTATCGTCCAATCTGCTTACTGTCTGTCATCTACAAGCTCTTCACAAGACTAATCCTGAACAGGATAGAAAGAACATTAGATGAAAGACAGCCATGCGAGCAAACAGAGTTTTGAAAAGGATTTATTACGATTGACCACTTACACACGACTTCAAATTTCATAGAAGTATCGCGAGAGTACAAAATGCCGCTGTGTCTCATTTTCATCCATTTAAAGTTAAAGATTAACTAAATCATTTAGAGTAAGCCTTTGATACAGTTGAGACCGGAACGGCCCTGGAAGCATTGGACAACCAAGGCGTCCCTACTTCGCACATAGAGATGCCTCGTGAGTTGTATAGCAACTTCACAACCAAAACTTTCCCATTCTACAATGATGTCATAATCGACGTAAAGAGAGGGGTCCGTCAGCGTGACACAATTTCACGCAAAATGTTCCGTCCGACTCTCGAGAATGCGATGCCGAGGATTGGAATGGGATGACATGGGAGTGAAAGTTGACGGCTGGTATTTACACCATCTTCGTTTCGCTGATGACTTCGTTCTTATAACATCAAGCATCAATCAGGCGGAACGGATGCTGGCCGAATTTGATGAAACGTGTAAGATCGATCTTCAGCCGAACCTAGACGATGTTTGTGAGGAACGGATGGGTTTCCATGGATGTCCCATTCAAGCTCAACGGAACGAATATATTCGAACACTCCAGCTATTTATATCTAGGTTGGGAAATCAACATGATGAAAGACCTGACCTCCGGGCTGGGCAGGAGGAAACGAGCGGCTTGGGGAGCATTCAAAAGCATCGAGGATTTGGTGAAGAGGACATCCGGCTCCATGCTCACCTATTCAACACCACCATTCTTCCTGCTTTGACCTACTCTTTAGAGAAGTGGGCGTTTCGTAAGCAGGAGGAAAATGCGATCAGCGTCATGGAACGCGGAATTGAAGGGGTGATGCTATGAGTAACCCGCTTTACGCAAGTGAAGGAAGGGATTCGAAGTTCACTCCTACGTCACCAATCGAAGATCAGAGACGCTGCCGCATAAGCCAAGGAAAGCAAAATTAGGTGGGCCGGACACTTGATACGTTTCAACGACAATCGTAGGACCAGAGCCGTAAGCAGCTGGATACCACACGACATAAGACGCACCGCAGGAAGACCGCCGACCCGATGGGTGACCTCTTCAAGAAGTCCTTCGAAAAAAAAAATACGACGCTCCCTCGCGAGAAGAGATGCCATTGGGTAACACTTGCGCACGATCGGGACAAATTGGAAGTATTACTGGTGCCTGCTAGAGCACATCGAAAAACAACGAACAAGTACAACGGGAGCACAGGTGACATAGGTGATACAGGTGATCTGATACTATGCATATCCAATAAACTTCCATCTTTGCCGAACTTTGATATCGTTCCAACAACACCACACAAGACCACCCAACAAGAAAACATTGACTGGTCTCACTGACGAGCGGGACTGATTAGCCACCGCATTCAGTTCTTTTCACCCAAGAAGGATAACATCTACATGCTGTGCAATATAAGTGCAGGTGTCTGGATAGTGATAAGGGACTGCGTATGGTCAACTGTTCCAATGCTTAAAGGCACCATATCACGATTTTGACGTGGTGTAGAAACCACACCAAAAGCCCAGTGCTCCGGTTTTAGCTTAGGAGACGACCGTGACCCCGTTCAGTTCCCCCATTGTCCTAAAAAAAAAGGTTTGAGGAACGCTTTGCTTCTTATGATTTCCTTATGAATGTGCATCTTTGTGCACGGTCCGGTCCCGTCCGCAACGTGGAGCCATTTTCAAGCGTTGAATAATAATAAGATGGTCAAAAGGCAAGGCATAAATAAAGGTCTAGTTACCTTCGTTTGCATAACAAGAAAACATAGATTTAATCATCAGTGTCGAGGTTTTAATAAGAGAGGACTCAATGACTGTTTGACAACATACATATGTCACTTTTTGGTGTAATCCAGTGAAGTTTACTGCAAGCGTCACAGAAGTGCATGTGTACCTGATAAGAATCCTTTTTAATTGTGACTGTATCCTCTCGTGGATCGCATTCTTCGCCCCTAAGTTGCTTTGGGAATCATTGCCTGTCATCGTTTCTTGGAGCCATTCTAGCATTATGTCCAATAAATAATGTGGTATCCTACGCTTCTCATTTCTTTCAAAATTAAAATAAAATTTCCTTCAACCTAGGATATACTCTCCCTCATTTTCTACAGTTGTCTTCTATCTATCGGATAGACTTTCGATGCCCTCCCTTCCCCCTTCTCTTTTTCATTGTGATAGAGCAAACGGCATGATACAAGACAAATCTCGTAACAGCTCTCAGGAATCGGAATTATAAATAGAATATAAACAAGGGTAGTAAGCGAATAAGATGAATGTATAAAAAGTAGAACTTTGGAAATATCATCACTGTGTTGTCGTAGAAGGAACATAATGAGTCTCGCCACTTCAAGCTTATGAAATAGTATCCGCTATAAAAGGAAGCAAAGATAATCTGTTTTCCCTTTTGTTCTTAAATATCGGATAAACTAAAAGTAAGTTCAGAACAGCAAAGTGAAGTAAGGATGAGTTGTTACCTGTAATGAAAACGCTCCTGAAAAAATGAAACCAAAGTCTGATAAAACATGTCGGGAAGAATCATTTACAAAACAATAGTACACTGAATCACAAAATACAGCAAATACCACAAGTGAACAGCAACAACGATTACTGAATAACAACCTCTTTCCTTCTGAGTATTTAACAGACGGACATTTCACAGATTAATTAAGGAAAATCAAGAAAATCTACTATTTCATAGACAAGATCCTATATCGCAAAACAAAACGAGGACAATTGTACAATGAGAACGTGGATGAATAATAAAATAAATTCCACAAGAGCCCATTTCACTATAATTAACTACTAGTACAGTAATTTGAGTGATTTAAAAGGAATAAAGCATATTTTGATAGGGAGGTATAGAGGGGAAGCGCCTGTAAATATATATGGAGCTATGCGGTAATCTTAAGTAGCTACTAAAGCTATGATGACAGAAACAACAACTAGTATACAGTACTCTAATTTACTCACGAGAAGAACCGAAGAGATAATCATTTGAAGAGAGAATTATAGTAGAAAAGTAGAATCAGAAATTGAGAAAAGAAACATCAATGAACAGAGAGTCAAATTCCTAATTGCAATGTTACATCCATCCATAGTTGTATTATCTTTGCGGCCGCTGGCGAAGTGGGAGCAAACATTTATCTTGGGATGGGTCCTCTGAAATAAGTAACTGAATGTACGAAACAGTTTCAAATAGACTATCTATAGAATCTCCAATCCGATAATCAATAGTGCTCTCATTATCGGTTGCCGGTGAGTTAGGCACATAGAGGGGGGAGGACTGAGAGCTACTTTCAATGTATCGTTAAGATAAATGCGTCTGCTCTACTCCGACTTCCGCAGCACTACTGCTGAATGAAAACTTTCGCGATCATCAACCATCCTGTGCGCAAAGTGGAAGTAAACCGAATGCAATAAGCGGGAGTAAGTTTCACTCAACAAAACAAAAGTTTATAGATAGCAAAAAGGCAAACCTATCCTGGGAACAAAAGCAAAGAGGTTGAACTTTTTTGGAAAAAAATGTAGTTTTTAGGTAGCCATGCTTATATGATGACAAATAAAATATGAAAGTAGTGGTTATGTTGGATGTATGATACAGCTGGCGCCTTATTTCTAATGAGGACAACATCGCAATTAATGGAGAAGAAAGTATGGTGAAGACCGTGCGTTGTCAATAGTCTAACAAAAGTGTTTGTAAAGAAAATTGTAAGTGGGCGTTTATAATAAGAGAAGTACAATTACCTCTTGGGAGGGAGCAAACTGAAGGATTCCACCACTGTGTAGGTTCGAAGACAGATGCAGCAGTCGTAGGAATCGAAACACTGAAATGAGGAACTGTGTATTGGAGAGTGATGATCACCCGATTATCCCAGTGTTGTAGCAATATTTCTAAAATATTTCGATAATCATCAACAAATGCTTGCGGCTTTGCTATGGAGTTCCGTTCCATATTATGAAGCATAGAGAGGTAATGACGGTTCACTGAGTTAGCGAATCTCAATTCGTCGAGAAAAATGAGGAAGGTTTATGTTTTCTCTGAAAGCGGAGTGAAATTATGAGGAGAGATGGCTTTATGAATGAAATAATAATATATTTTTTAGCTGAAATACCGTTAGCTATTTATCTTTTCGTTGTTACTTTCTCGAAATTATTTTATATATGAGGCACTTGCGATTCTGCTTCAAAGAGAACCACTTATTGCCTAATACAAAAATCGCTGTGATAATATTCCTTGGAAAGGTGTGAGTAAATTTATAGTTCCCCTACCATGAATATCATAAAAGGATAAGGAACACGCTGCACCGCGTTGATCAACTCTATGGGATTCGCCTATGCATTCGTCTTTAATTCAGCATCGTTCGAGGTTGATAAACCCGTGCACAATCTACGCAATGACCTGCGAAGGCTAGTTGTTGTGTCCAGAAAATGTCTATCCCAGACAAGTGTGGTGCCAATTTATTGCACGCGGAAAGCTGAAAGGCTTAGTTAGCACTACAATGTTTACGAACCAGCTGTAGTTACAGCCGAGACTCCTACTGACCACATTGCCTCCACCTTCAAGAATGACTATTACTATACTTATTTAAGAAGCACAAAAGGTGTTAATGCAAGTGAATATATCCTCAGGGTCTAGTGAACGCTCAGAGGACCCACGTAAATTTGCTGTGACCAACTTTTGTTAGGTGTACAATTGGAAAGTAACCAGGCTTCAGTTTGTCAGCCGATATTCTCTCATCTATGAGAAAACGAGACTATTGTCTACTCCACTCAAGTGCTACTACGGAAGCATTCGGGCTTATACTGACGATGCAACTTTCTCCAGATGGCCCCATGCAATTCATGAAATCGAACATATCTAAGAAGATTTTTAAAAAAAAAGTAAAAACGGGCGTTCCACGGGGCGGTGGTATAAACACAATGGAGCAGGTTCTACTGGATGGGACGCCAATGAATTAGCGTTCACGAAATGTGTAGATGCATGCGTATGAGTAGTTGTTCCTTGGACTGAGTTAACGTCTTCTTCTCGCCGTAGTCTCCAGTTGCATTGGAGGCGAGGTCCTGGTGCGAAGTTATGAAAACTGTCGCTAAAATAAAGAATACAGAATGAGTTGTGGACGTAAGCCGTTGAGAATAGATGCAGAGATAAACACTGCCATGACAGCACATTCAATGGAGATGGGAGGAAGTAGTTGAACCCTATAGGAGTATGGACCTTTGTGGTGCCGAAGAGCTCTCTACAAACTCTACCCACCCCGGATCGGTTCCCTATCCCGGCAGAAACACTTCACACCTACATGCTTCGAAATGACCAAAAAGAATGTTATTGCGCACGCATAATGGAATAAATCCTTCTCAGAAGTAATCTGTAAAACGAGCAGGAGCATATTTCCCAACGAACCCAACTATTACAACAATGCTTGTCGTCGCTATACGGCAGGATTAAGACACACACTGAAGATGCAACCTTCATCAAATGCCCTCATCCATATTCTCATCAGGGCGGGTGTAGTGCAGCGGTTGGAGGTTCCGCTTCCTTCACGAAGGTTCGAATCCGCCCTAATGCTCACCAAGCACTTCATCCCTCCGGGGTCGACAAATTGGTACTAGACTTGTCTGGGAGGATAAAAACACTGATTTGGCACATCGGCTAGCCACCGCAAGTCATTGTATAGGCCAGTTACACGTTCGTAAACCTCAAACGGTTCTGAATTGAAGCGCATCCCAAACGGACTTATTAACGCCAAAAACTTCACCCTATCCTTTTATATTCTCATCTTCATTCATAAAATCGAATAACATATAAGAAAAAAATTTCAAAGAATGAACACCCACTTCTCACGCTCCTCATGAAGGTGGTGTGGACACTGTGGAGCAGGTTCTAGTGGCAAAGGTGCCAATAAATCAGCGGTCTCAAAATGTGAAGATGGAAGCCTATGAATAGCTCCTGGGACTGACTTTACCTCTTCTTCCTGCCACAGTCCCCAGTTGTGTTGGACGAGAGGTCTTGGAAGAAAATGATGAATGCTGCTACTAAAATGAGAAAGGATTCTCAATGTTCTGGATGCGGTTGAAAATAGATATTATTTTTGGGACCGCGTTATTGTGGAGATTGAAGATAAAAAGTAATGTAAGCCAATAAAGATCTGGACTAATGCGGTGCTTACGAATTTCTGCGAACAACACCCATCCTGGACCGGTTCCCTTTTCTGACCAATCTACATGCGCTAGAATTGTCAAAATCAAATGTTTTGCGCTCTCATGTAGAAAATTCTTCTTGAAAGCATATCTGAAAGAACGACCAAGAACATATTTCCTAGCAAACCTAGCTATTAGAAAAATGACTATCGCCGCTATACTAGTTTTCCGGTTGAGACATATTTTTCTAGTTTTTATAATTTTTCAGGAATGATGGATAAGAAGAATCAGAGAAACGAACACCCACTTCGGGCACTCCACGTGGCGATGGTGTGAACAAAGTGGAGCATGTTCTACTCCCAAAGGTGCCAATGAATCAGCGCTCTCGAAATGTGAAGATGCTTGCGTATGAGTGTTCCCTCGAAATGAGTCAACTTCTTGCCACAAATTCCAATTGGATTGGACGGACGCTCTCGGTGGAAAACGACGAGGGCTCTTCCTAAAATCAGAAGGTATTGTGAACGCGAACAGTACAAAAAACTACATTATCTACTGCGAAAATAGTGATGAGAAGAGTGTAGGGAGCTGAGCAGTAGCTGTGAGGAATGAGAACAACATCCTGGTGGGGCTGCTTGGATCAACGATGCCCCGCTCCATGCCAACTCTGGGATTCCAGAGGAATCAAACTCTGGATCACAAACGATAGGTCCGGTTTGCTTGGAAAATGGTACTATCTTCACGGTACGAGTTCAGAGAAGGAATCGTGGAGTTTCATATGAACGGAAGCTCGACTTGGCTATTAATAAAGAAGGTGAATGTAGAAAGAAATTCCGCCAGCAGGCGTTAGTAAACTAAAGGCAGCGTATCAAAAAATTGAGCTAATATGGAAAACCTAGAGAGCCCGTAGAATTCTGGTTGTAGATTACGGAACCCACTGTGGCTCCGTTCAACCACCACTAATCGTCCGAGGTCCCACCTCTATGCATGCGCCTCCTCCACGAGCGAGCGGCCAAAGATAATGAGGTCTCCTTACCATAATATAAAAAAAAAACAAGAAATAGGCTGCTGATGGCACTGGAGCGTGCAGTTCTAAAGTACCTGTACGAACAAACGCCGTCTTCCACGCCGTTTTTTACGACTGGGAGATGTTGAGCGGAGCGAAGCCACAAGTTCGGGTTGTAGATTACGGGTTCCATGGGTTTCCGAGTTACCTTAATTTCTTAATTCTTCTTAGGCAGATAGCTTCTTTGGAGGTGGATTTATGATAACATGTCTAAACGAGTCAGCTATCCTTTCGTCAATACGTATTGAAAGGTTTATCTTCGTCACCTCTTGAATCCTTGAAGAAAGAAGAGATAACACTTCACTAATCTATAGTCTCAAGCACGAATTCATGGACAGACGAGGCTTCCCGTTCAGCAATGTGTTGAAATATTTACTCCAGATTGGCAGGGTTGCCTCACCAACAGCAACTCTGTTAGAAGTGTTGAGAACAAGTTCTTCATCTTGCAGCCATACCGCCTTAACAGAGTATATTCTTCGTCCGTTCGTTTTCATGTTCATGTTTCAGCTGATGACGCAATCTCCTTTTCAGAGGCTTCTTCTAGTTGGAGTAGGTAGTAGTACACCAACGGAAATGTTCGTGGATATTGTGTCTACAGATGAAAAGGCAATCTTTGTTCCTGGTGTTTAAAACAGGAGCATTTTCTTTGCAGCGCTTTGAA
Organism: Necator americanus; assembly: GCF_031761385.1. NCBI lineage: Eukaryota > Metazoa > Nematoda > Chromadorea > Rhabditida > Ancylostomatidae > Necator > Necator americanus. The sequence goes on from NC_087376.1 coordinate 8,742,401, forward strand.
TACATCAAATGAAAGAGTCGGCGTAATACACCCTCTTCTTTGTCCATAATACAATCTTAGTACATCGACATCGCTAGCGAAAATTGTGTCTACATGCATTCATCATCTATCGTACATGCCAAGTCGAACTTCAAAATCGAAGGCAATGTCCAAGACAGGTCTACATTTTCGGATGTCCAACAAAGGGATGTTTGTTCCAGTAACCCAATTGAGTTGATGTTTACGAGTAAGCGTCTCCCTCTGCTTCTTTGGCGTTAAAGGAGTTGTCTCTTGCCACGCAAGCTACTAACGTCGATGATTCCTCCTAAACGTGGAAGCAGTGATAAGATTCGTCTGCGCGCATAGTTCTGACCTCAGAATTCCCACAGTATAGTGCCATTTTCCAAGCATACCAGATTATTGTTCAAATTCCATTTTTCCACTCGATCTATTCCAATAATTTCCTGTTGCTGGCATGTTATCTTGGACATCAACATACTGAGTTCATCATAGAAGGCGTCCCTGTTGTAGTCCTCAGCAGTTTCCGTAGGTTTGCGCGCTTGCGATCCAGAGTTTGATTCCTCTGCGATCTCGCAGTTGCACAAAGACGCATCTTAAAGACGATGATCCAAGCACCTTCACCAGGATATTGTAATCGTTCCTTCCATTCCTTAGAGCTATTGCGCGGCCTCCTACTTTTTTCTCATCAGCACCGTCACAGTAGATAGTGTAGTTATCTACATTGATGATGGAGCGATCACTGATGTTTCCTGTAATGCAACATCTAGAAGAATCGGTCAAGAGGTGCCCGTATGATATGCCTTCGCCTATCCAGAAGTTTAGTGACTGTCGATAACTGCGCTGCGCAGCTCCATATACCGCAGATACCGTCATTACTGCCACAGTAGCCTGCATGCCCCTTTTGTGCTATGTCTCGCTGGCGACCCGCCTCCCCGCGCCCAATTCCCCACGTTTGCTACTCTTACGATGCATCTTTTCGAGCATGTTTCATCTTTTTTTCTTAACAAACAAAAGGAGAAAGTGCTTGGTGATAGAAATTGTTCGAAAGTTTGGATATATTCGAGTTGTTTGAGAAGTCTTCGTGAAAGAAATGCCTATTTAAATGAAAATCCTCATTTTCTTGTTCTGAACTGTTAAGTGGAAACCACACTACCATCTCTAGAAATATAAGAGAAGGATTAAACAATCTTCCACTGATTTGTGTTATACAAAATTTAATCACTTTTTCGCTTTCTATGGATTTCTTTTCACACACATAGCTACGTAGAACTGGCATCCAACATCCGACAAGGTGCGACTAATACCACGCAGACACGCGTTGTACCCAAAGGCGTATCTCGAAGACGCAAAGGTCTGTGTTCGCCACTAATGCACCTAACCTGTCACAGTGATTTTATCCAGATAAAGATGGGAATGAAGAGACAAAAAGAAGGTAGAAAGTAGTTCAAAGATACATACAAAGTAATAAGGACTGGTTAAGGTCCATTCAAATCTTAATTTCAAATCACGTAAGTCTTGTGATGATGTAGGTGGAGCTAACCTAGTATAACTGCAAATTTGTACATAGAATCGCTGTGGGTATAGCTGTTATACTTGAAAGTTGAACACGAAGTCGTTGAAAGACATTGTGATAAAGATACACTATGCGCTGCGAGTTTACGTAGAACAGATAGGGCGTGAAAAGCATGGAGTTATGGGATGTGCGAAAATATATGCGCGTTAGTGTTTTTTTTTCTGCTGCATGTTTCCGTTTCTGCTATTGTTATTGTTATTTGTTTCGATATATCTTTCAGCTGGATAGAGGGGATTACTTTTATCAACTATTTTCCGATAATATGTACTCAGGTCAAAATATTCGTATATGAGAACTTAATGCGTCAATTCCCTATTACTGTTGAATTATCTCCCTCCCAAATTCGCACTTTCCACCGCTCTGCTACGAAGCGAACATCGGGCGCGGGGTTGGTTCGGTGGTAAAGTTTAGGTGATCCAAGACGGTCGTGCTCGCTGGTGGAGCGGCAGATGTAATTACACAGAGGAGCGCCGCAGTAAAGAGAGGACAGCAGCGGTCAACCGATTTTCGTAGGTACCTTTTGTCTTACATCCTGCATGCACACACTTATCACAGGATTCAGAGAGCGGCATGTTGCAGTTCATCCGACAGCGTTCAACTTGACGAGACGGATCTTTGTGCCAAAGATCTGCCAACAGATGTGATCTACTAAAAACTCTATGATTCTCCGGGTATTCAACCTATATGTGCTATGGTAATGTGTTGGGCGATAGCACCTTTTTGCTTCATTTGGGTAAATTTCGCCATTCAGTGGTGTGAATCATATAACTTATAATAGTATAGCTATAATAATATAACCATACTTATATGGATTCCAAGGACTAACGTACCTAATTGCAACTACAGTGCGGTGCAAAATCTAAGGTCCACACCTGATTTTCCTAACAGCAGCCTATAAACGGATTACCAAAGTCGGTCAATACCATCGCCATATTTCCCACCTGTAAAAACCTCTATACGAGTACCCTTGGCAGGATACCTAATTTGCGCACGATGCCACGATCTTTAACCAAGTTAAGAAACCTGCACCTCGTTCAACTGGTTCGCTAAGTTCGCTAAGGCTTAAGTTCGCTCGCGCACACATGAGCACGAATTAGAAAAAGGTGAGATGCTCTAGCAGCTAATCTAGCATGCAAACAGAAGTACTTATCTGACATTCAGGTGGTGTTCTCTAACGAAAAGAAGTGAAACTTCGATGGGCCGACGGCTATAGACACTACTGGATAGACCTGAGGAAGGAGGAATGAGTGTTCTCAAGGCGTACCTTCGGTAGTGGAAGTCTCATGGTCTGGGCCTTGTTTTCCAGACAGGACCCTGTTGCGTTGGATTTTGTCTCGTGTGAGATGAACAGCGAAAATTACGAGAAAGTGGTTGAAGATCACTTACTGCCATATTTCACAAAATTTCGTAGGCGCAACCTAGTTTTTGAACAAGATAATGCCGCACACGTGTCAAAGTCAACTAAAGATTGGCTCAACGCGAAAACAATAAAATTTTTGGAGTGATCAAGTTGTTTCCCACACCTTAACCTGATGGAGAACTTTCTCCTACACAAGCTGTATGAGAACATAATCCCTTACTCCCCGTTTTCTGAGCTGAAGGCCTTCATACTTGATGCATGGGCTAATGTAGAGCAAGCCTTTATTGTTAATCTTATCAGTAGTATGCGTAATAGAAATTTTGATGCTGTTTACAACAAAGACGATCCAACAAAGCACTGAAGTTGTTTTTTGTAATGAATCACGATTTTTATGAAGTGGACGCAAAATTTTGCACCGGCCCATTTCTCAATAGAAGTTCTTGGCATCCTGGGCTGAACAGATATCTTGCAAAAGGTGCTTGCAAGGAGGTTTTCGTAGGTGAGAAATACGGTGGTGGTATTGCACAGCTTTGGTAATCCGTTTCTAGGCTGCTATTAGGAAAATCAGAAGTGGACCTGAGATTTTGTATAGCACTGTATAACTCTTGAAAACTGTAGATGTGGACTTGGGAATTCTGTTTAAGCGTCTCAGAACATTTTGAACAGTTTGTAACGTAGGCACACTCTTTCCTTCTTCCGACTATCCCGGATTGCCCATATCATTACTCCAACTATTCTCACTCCCTTATAAAAATCATCTCTTACCTCATCTTGAATGGGGCTCTCAAGTTTGGAGCTCTTCCAAAAGTACACACATAATAAAGGTCGTATGTTGTTCAGGAGAATTTCATAAACCTAACTGTGACAGTACTGTAGTAGTGTACAAAGACCGTGTCAACACAAGAAGAAAAAAACAGACGTATGCACTCCAACCTAGTCTTCTGCTTTGAGCTCTCAGAAAAGAGGTTAAGTTGAAGCCAAACAAATATTGGCACTTCAGGCCTGCTGGTGAACCATACGGTGGCTTCAAATTAAAGAAACGAACGCAAACATATAAAAAAAATTTCGCTTTTGCGTATTTTTCTATACGAAAGCAATAGTGTTAGAGCTCGCCTAAAGTGATGTCGTTAAAGCTGAACAGAGTGAAATGTTTAAAAGAAGTTTAGAGAAAACTGAGAGAGTCTGAATATTGACCCTTAACCACATACTTCTGGTTATTGGAACTTTAAGTACTTCCGCTCCCTTACATAGTGATTAGTGAATGAACTGGAAAGGAAATTCTCATCAATGAAATATCTAGTTGCTTTTTACTCTTCTCTGCTTATTATACTCTGTTTTCTATCACATATTTTTTTAAAAAAAGTGCGTGGCCACTCTTTTCCTCCCTTTAGCTCATAAAGCCTAGTTCGGACATTGAAGATTATTAGCTAACGAAGGATAGTAATATATTCTAACTACATGAAAACGGTGATTTTGAGACCACTCCGCGAAGGGTATTGCTAGGAATAGTTAGCGCGGTCACGCTGAATCCCCACCAGTCATACAGAAAAACAGAGTAGAGAATGACCCGGTCGCACCGTGTCCCGTACGAGCCACTAATAACCGTGCTCTTTCTGCAACAGCAGCTGTACCCGCTGCATCTACCAACGAGAAGGTGAGACAGCGTCAATCAATCGTCAGCAGCCCAATGATTAACCATTCCCTCGCAGACACGGCGTCCATACATACGACCCAACACGTGACACGTTGTTAGGTTCCTCGCGATCGCTCGAGATTTATGAACGCGTGTACAGCGTGCAGAATGACCTACGGAAGATAGGTCAAATCAAAAAATTTAATGTCAAATCAATGCTTATTCCCTCCCAGACAAAGTACAAATCACTCGAACCCTGAAAGAGAAAAGGGTTGGTTGGCATTAGACATTTACGAACCATCTATCGTCTAGTCAGCCGAACTTTTCACCATCTGCGTTGCACCCTCCAAAAATGACGATTACTAGACTTATTTTTGAGTTACACAAGATGTTAATGCAAGTAAATAGACCCTCAAGGTCTACTGAACATTCAATGAATCCCATTTAAAGTTCTTGTAATCCATCCTTGTTAGGAGCACGATTATCAAGTAACAGGGATTCATTTTCCCTGTTGATATTCTTCTACTTATAGGAAAATCTTATAGGAAAATATTGTCTATTACTTCGTGGTGCTACCACGGACGCATTAAGGCGCATACTGAAGATGCAAATTTCATCAGATGGCCACGTCTACTTCATCAAATCGAACAATATATAAGAAAAAGATTTTGAAAAACGAACACCCACTTCGCGCGCTCCACGTGACGATGGGGTGAACAGAGTGGGGCAGGTTTTACTGCCCAATGTGCCAATGAATCAACGCTCTCGAAATCTGAAGATGCTTTCGCATGAGTGTTTCCTCGGAATGAGTGGACTTCTTCCCGCGACTTCCAAGTGGGTTGGACGGAGGCTCTTGGTGGGAAACGATGAGCGCTCTTCCTAAAATGAACGAAATAGAATGTACTGTTATCGTGAGTAGTATTGAAAACTACACCATCTACTACTGTGACGGTGCTGATGAGAAGAATGTAGGAGGCCGCGCCTTATCTGTAAGCAACGGATACAACATCCTGGTGAAGGTGCTTGGATCATCGTCTTCAAGATGACCCTTTGTGCAATTTCGGGATCGCAGAGGAATCAAAGTCTGGATCCCTGTTGCTCACACACTTACGGAAACCGCTAGGGAATACAACGGGGACGAAGCAGTTCATACGTTCTCTTGTCTTGAAACCTCGGCAAATTCTGTCTGTTTTGTAATAGTAATAGTTTCAGATGGAACTTTTTTATTTGGCTGACTTTTCGGCTTTTTCTTCGTCTTCAGAGGCTTAAATAGAACAATGCTTGGAACAATGCTACGTTTATCCCGTCAAGTGCCACAATACCCTAGGTTAGTGTTTCGATAATCGTTCAAGGTAGTGTGGCAGAATTAGGTCTCGCGAAACAGACACAAAATTTAGGATTCCATTAACTGGAATTTTGTCCGCTTATAACCACAGACAATTCACCCCTTACAATCTCACGACCGAGTAATGGCAGGATTTCACGGAAATGCGCGAAAAGACTACAAGAGGGAACATGGGCCTTTCAGTAAGTGATAAAGGTGGGAAATTCGTTGTCATGTCACAGGTTCTTGAGGGGGAAATAACAAATCTTTACCTGCAAGATGAAACTATCTATCGCCGCGTAACCGAGAAAGAATTCCCCATGCAGTGCAGACGCTTCAATAATGCGTGGATGTCTATAGGCAAATTTGCTGGCCTTGTCGAACGATTTATAAGCTGCCTCAAACTTGACGAACCGACCTCTCCCATGTTCTATAACCTCATCAAAACGCGTAAACTGAAACCCGTTGAGATAAATTCAACATCAGCGGCAACATTGAAAATCCGACTAATAGAAAGTTGTGTGGGAGGGCCAACGGATCGAATTTCTTGGCTTCTTAAAGGCATCACACCACGAATCTGAGATCGTACGGATTTCGGTACGGTGGAGTATTCGTATACGGAATCGTAGACGATGGAGAGAAGGGTGATTCCGTCCATTTCTTCCTAATTGCCGTAAAAAACGATCCGGAATATACGGCTTCAAGCGCTCCGTCGCGCTTTCTACTAGGAGTTCGATTGGGGCGCGCCAGCCTTGTGCACGCGCTGAAATCTGCACCACCTCAGATTCGTGGGGTGATGCCTTTAGTAATATTGTGAATCAGATTTTGCCTAAAAAACCATCTCATTTGTCGAACACGCACCATTTTTTTGATGGATTACGCAATGCGAGAGTTGAGGACAACTGCGTAGACCTCACTCTACACCAATGTGAAAAACAGTAAGGCGCTGTAAGCTCTCTCTGAGATGATAGATTTAAATGGTAACAGTTTGAACACATACGGCCTTGGTAAAACTCGCATAATAACATTTATCAAGGAATGCCTGAATTCTAATGTCTTCAGGTGGTCAGAAAATTATTTCGCACGACTGAGAGGGCTAGCAAGGGGACAACGATTAGCACCAGTACCGGCAATCTGTTTCATGAGCAGAATGGAAGAGCAAGTGCCTTCGCGTACACCAACAATGTATTGCTATATTTTGACGACTGTTGCATCATAACATCAACACAGTCTGAAATGGACAAGTGCTTCAACCAACAATCGCAATAAATAAGTCTCACACGAGAAACACCAAAAGAGAGGTGGCTTCCTTACCTCAACATACGAATAAGTGCTTCAAACGGCATTATTAAAGTGGTATAGCAAAGAAAGTTCCAAGAACATCTTATTGCACGCCAAATCTGCACATAATCTGCCGACTGCAGTAAAACGCGCAGTGATTCGTAATATGTTCAAAATCGCTAGTGAAGTATGCACTGGCAACCAAGAACGACACGAATCACGAAGACTAGCCTTGAAAATTGCATGTGCTAATGGCCATACAGTGTGTCCGCATTACCGAAGAACCCGCACTGTTAACAGTAATGTTCCGCGCAAAAACGAAAAATTTCTCTTTGTCTTCCTTTTGTCTCTGACAATGTAAGTGCCGCTGTTTGACCCAGCATTGCTCAGGCACGATTACAAGATGATATATATGAGATCTTGGTAAATATCCCAAATGCAAACATCAAAAGCCAGCTTGTTAGAAACAGATTATACGATAGATACTGCATCTGTGAAAGACTTGTCATTTGTCCTCATGGAAGAACAGGCGACTGCGCACAAATGGGGATAATATATGAGATTGAGCGCTTGATGGGCGATGCAACTTACATTTCTGAGACAGTCAGGAATGGAGGGGTAAGGATAAATGAACATATAGCAGGGAAACGACGTAAAAATTTGATGACACCACTTTGAAGGCGTAGTCATGAGGCCCACAACGGAAACGATTATGATGAAAATGTCTTATGCTGGCAAGGAGGACGGTGGACGCATTTTGGATTCTTAAAAGAAACCCCTAAATGAATAATAGGAATGAATGCTTGTCGATAACGAATGCGTTCTTGCCACTTTTACCGTACTGTGACCTATAACTGCCTGATGTTGTGTGTGTAGATCAAATCCTGTATATCGTCCCTGCGGTCTACAGTCAACAATACTCATTCACTGGAACACTTAGTGACATGTGCGTGCTATCAGCCACACCTTATTCGATGGAACAATACATAAAACTATGTTCAATGTATATGGGTTCGTAGGCATACAATTACAAAACAACAGGGACGGCTTCTATGATGAACTCAACATGACAACGTCCAGGATAACAAGCCAGCAAGAGGCAATTGTTGGAATAGATGCGAGAGGAAAAATGAAAAAAACAACAATCGGACCTGCTTGGAAATTGGTACTATCCTAAGATGGCCTGATAGCAGACAAATGTTATCATTGCTGGCCTCAATTTATGAAATCAAACAAAATAAAACAAAAAGTTTTCTTTAAAAGAAGAACACCCACTTCGTGCGTTCTGCAAGGAGGTTGTGCGAGGACTGTGGAGCAGGTTCTAATGGCAAGGGTGGCATCGAATTAGCGGTCTCGAAATGTGTAGATCCATGCGTATGAGCAATTTTTTGGACTGAGGAGGTCTCTCCTTTTTGCCACGGCCTCCAGTAGTTGGGTTGGAAGTAAGGTGGTGGTGATGGGGAACGATGAATGCTGCCACTAAAATAAGAAACACAGGAAAATTGAGATTATTTTATGAATATTTTGGATGCAGAGATAAAAATCGTCAGGACTGCAGAATCAGAGGAGATAAGGGGTAAGAAGTAGTGAAACTGAATAAGAATGTAGGCTTTTGCGACCCTGACAGGCTCCCTGCAAACAACATTTTACGGATAGCCCTCCTCTTCCATAAAAACTGATAAAAAAAATCTTAATCGAAAGCACATCTGTAAAACAACCAACTGCATATCTTCAAACAAACACAGTTATCATATCCTAAACGCTATACTTATTTTCTTGTTAAAGCAGATTTTTTGTACATTTCTCCAGAATTGTTTTGTATAATAATATATGAAAAATCGGTTTAGAAAAAACAAACACTCACTTCGTGTTTTCTGCAGGGCGGCCGTACGAACATAGTGAAGCAGGTTCTACTGGTGAGAGTGCCAATGAGTTGGCGACGTCAAAATGTGTAGATTCATGCATGTGAGTGGTTCCTTGGACTGAGTTGTCCACTCCTTCTTGCCACGACCTCCAGTAGTTGGATTGGAAATGAGGTGGTGGTGGAACGTGATGAATGCTGCAGCTAAAACGGGAAATACAGGATTCTGGATATTCTGAACGCAAGTAGTTGAGAATGGATGCGGAGATGAATATCGTCACGAATAGCGTACAATTGGAGAAATAAATGGTAAAAAGTTATGGAACCGAATGAGGATATAGACTTATGCTGTGCTGACAGGCTGACGGGCAAAATCCATCCTGGATCGGTTCTCTTTCAAGGCAAAAACAATTCAAACCTGCATGCGTGGGAATCACCAGAAAGTTGAATGCTCTGTACATACAGATAAAAGAATCCGTAGCGGAAGCACATATTCAAAGCGGCCAAGAGCACATTTTTTATAAACTTAGCTATTACAACAATGGCTATCGTCATCAAACCTGTTTTCTTGTTGCAACATACTTTTCCACTTTTTGGACGTAGTTTCTAGTTATGGCGCATCTTGATCTGAGTATCTCCACCAAATGTTGTGTTCGTTCCTTACAGCTATTGCGCAACCTTCTAGGTTATTTTCACCAGCATCCCTGCAGTAGATGGTGCAGTTATAGATATTGATGATGGAGCATCTCTGATGTTTCCTGCAATGCAGCAAACGGCGCATCTAGAAGAATCGGTCAAGGGGTGCCCGTATGATATGCCTACCCAGAAGTTTAGTGACTGTCGATAACTGCGCTGCGCGGCTCCAGATACCGTCATTACCGCCACAGTAGCCTCCTCGCTCCCCTTGCGCTATCTCTAGGTAATGCGTCGCCAACGCAGCCGTCCCCGCCCAATTTCCTGTTCTTAACTGTTATATGGAAACCACTCATTCATTTATGTGCTACTGGCAGCGTCATCACAGCGTTCATAATTCTCCTCCATAAGGGAAGTGCCTTATTAAACACAGCGAAAAACACTTCTAATCCGAGAGCAAGCTAATTTGACCTTCGTTCCTATCAATCTGCGCTGCGTGTCTTCATTTCCAGGAAAGAGTCTCGAAACCTACTTGAATGTGGTAAAGCAATCAACCTTTCTAGACCTTCAAGTCGTTTTCGATTACCCTCACCGACGCCACCTTTGCAACTCGCTCCGCACAGTTGGAATCCACACAGAAGAAAGGGCCATCGAATCGACAACATAAGTCAACGAATAACTACTGCAGTTCGCTATGTCAGCTAAATATCCTACACCATTGAAAGTTGAAGATGAAAAGGAGGCTGCTTCTAGGGCTGCTAGGTGACATCTTTCAAAGGTATGCATAACCAAGAAGGTCACAGAGAATCGGATTAAGTCCATTTATAAGGAGGCAATCAGGTAGCCTTGCTAAGCTTTGGAACCCTTCCATGTAAAAACTAATAACGACCACCTCATCGAAAACGGGAATAGCTAAAGAAGATTCGTAGACTCTTGGCAGACAGAGTTTTCACGGTTTGCATAGCACGGAACAAATACAAATAGTTCGATTTTATGTGATCTTTGCGTGAAAAAGGAACAGGATGGTAGAGCTCTGCTCAAGGATGACACAAAGTGGTGAAGATATGGATAATGTTAGGCCAAAAGACTTACCCGCCGAAAAAGGCGAATAAATGGAATAATTATACTGTCACTGAATGAGATCATGGTAGATTCCTTAGATGTTCGAGCTTCGCGACATATGTCATCAAAATTACTGTTGAATTGGCTCAAAATACTATAAATTGACGAGTCTCGTCACATTTGTGACCCATACCAGAAAACTGTGAAACGGGATATTACAGTGCCACGTTGATTTTTTGCTTCAGAAAGCAGGAAAGAAGTGATACAGACGCAATAGCGTCAGAAAGTAAGACGACATATGCATCCACGCCTCAGTGGAACGGTGCCAAATAGCGAAGCCGTTGAGATTAATGGTTCGTGAGTACAGTGAAATAATGTAATGGGAAATCAAGAAGTGTATGTGGCACTTCAAAAAAAAAAACACTCCATGGCTGATGCAGTTGCATTAATGTACTTTAATGCACACGTTCAAGCATTCGTTCTTTCGTTCCTTCCTCCGTCCGTGTGCGATCTGATTTAGAAATGGTAACACATGTCACCCAACGTGCTCAAATAATAGCTGTTTACATGTTAAGTTCTATGGTTCTACGTTGAAACGATTTGGAATGGAACGCAAGAGTCTCTTGGGGGAACCTGAATAATAATTGAATGAACTTTTATCAACCGCTGATGTTTGAAGCAAGAATGTCGGGAAACTTCATCGGTGCAACCACTTCTGATAGTGAAACATTGTTTGTGAGAGCACCACTTTTGATTCTGCGTCAGAAATTAACGGAAGGTGACCTATACATCAATCTTTTAAATGTTCACTCTCCATGGTAAGCATAAAGTTTCTGAAAGACCAGCATTTGCCAGATTTGGAAGTTATATATAACTTATATTACATCATACCACATATTATGTTAAACTACATTATATTATATTGTATTATGTATATTACATGTACAAATATATCTCGGTAGACTCCGCCTTCAACTTGAAACAGCTTGCCATGGATTTGACTTGGTGAGGGAATCCCCGGAGAAATAAAGATGCGGGGTTAGACTGCGAGATCTTTGGCGGTTCCGCTCACCTCTCCCTAATCGTCATAATAAAAGGAATGCGGATCCGGTTCGTTCCGTTCCCCTTAGAACGTGCTTTTACGCACACGTTCCGGTCAACTCAACAGCCTATTCATTCGTCTCAGTTGGATAGGCTGGTGAGAAGACATCAGTAATCTAAGTAGACGACGACTTTGACATCTTGCGCAATGTAAAAAGCAACCCCTTTCCGCATTTCTTGAAGACGAGTGGAGAGAGGTGAACGCATCCACCCGGCATCCCGCAATCTACAATCCCTTCTCGAGCTTTTCCTGTGGGTTCGCTCACCACACCAGGTTCCTAGTATGCCGCATTTAAATGTCTGTAGTTCGACGTGCCTGCCTCATACCTGTTGGGAAGGTATCTATGAAACAAACAAAAGTACATTTCTCATCAACCCAAGTACTACAACCACGGTATTACTCGCCATATCCATTTTCTTTTTCATACCTATTTCTCTGCTTTTTTTTCTAGATGTAGGTTTTCCACAGAATAATACATAAGAGAGGATATTGAAAAAAAGGACGCTCACTTCGTGCGTTCCACAGGGCGGTGGTACGACCATAGTGAATCAAGTTCTAGTGGCAAAGGTACCATCGAATTACCACTCTCGAAATGGGTAGATCCATGCGTATGAGTAGTTGTTGCATGGACTGAGTTAACTTCTTCTTGCCACCGTCTCCATTCAGGTTGGAGTTGAGATGTTGATGAAAAATTATGAATGTTTTCGCTAAATGCTAAAAAACCCTACAAGGATATAGATCTGTACAGTGCTGACCGTGGCCGTCCAGTTCTCAGCATCAAGATACGGTTCCACAAGAGAAATCCAGGAGTTCCTCTTGAACCGAAAATCGACATGGTAGACATTTATGAAAGAGAAGAATGCAGAACGAAATTCCGCCAACGTTGTTGAAGTACGGACCAAGATGCATTGCGAAGAAGACGCATTGCAATGTGGATTCCTTCACAAATTGCATCCAGGACGCTGCATGGGAAATACTCCCGCCTATAATGGCGCCGAAAAGAAGTTTGCCTCTGCACCTGCGGAAACAAAATCTACGTATGATTCTGTATGCACCGCTCACAGCACTCGAGATACCAGTCAAGAAAAGCGTCTGAGAAAGATGCTGTGTCGGCAGCTTCCAATGGAGTGGCTGTCAGTTAACCAACCCTTCCAATTTAAAGGGACCACTTCAAGACTTAGCTGAACCGGCAAGCGTCGTCAGCTCCTGAACTCCAGCATGTTCATAGACCGACGCATGCGGTCAAAGAAGAACCACCGATCGACCGAGGTTCCGTCCTGTATCCAAAAAATGAAAAATTGAAAATCAGGTGGAGAAGACCAAATTACCTCAGAAATGCTGAAATATCTTCCTCCTTCTGGGATTCGTGACTCAATATGGATAGGCGAAAGGATACCTGACTCATGGAGACACACTATCTTAATTCCCTTCCTTCTTTTCCTTCGATTCCTTCGAACACCAGCCACCGGATGATGTACAACACTCTTTGAAGTGGTAACTGGAGCGAGACAACGAGCACTGGTAGAACTCTTCCTGTTCAACTTCGATATCGACGACATTGTGCGAAGAACGGTCAGTCAATGTAGTGCAGACATGGTATTAGCAATATCGGGGTGCTCCTTCCCTGAACTTGAGTACGCCGACGATGTTGTCATATTCGCGAAAAGCAGTAAGAAACTTCAGCATGTTGTCAACCTTGTATCGAAGTCTACCGAAGCTATACCTATCGAACCTGGCTGCAGCCTACGGAATAGGTCTACGCCCCGATAAATGCAAGCATGTAGGTCTCTTCAAGACCTCGAAGGGGAATTCAGGGAGGACGGACAACCGATGATCTCGTCGATGAGTTCTGTCATTTGGGTTGCATGCAAAAAAAAACGATGGCGGCTACGAGAAAGATATACAGCAGAGATGCGCCGAGGGCACTTCTGCATTTGCAACTCCGCAACGAAATGCCTGTGGTCGACTCCCCAACGAAGTCAAGAGTCTAGCTGTCCGCGATTCGCCCAACCATGATTTACGGATCGGAGACCTGAGCAGCACCGTCTACGGTGATGGAGGGGATCGACTGCACTGAAAGGAAGACGCTTAGAGGACTTCTTGGCTCCTTTTGGTCCAGGGTATGCCACAATGAGGATCTTTACGCGGAAACCGATGTGGTGTTCCGGCAGATAACACTTGGAAGATATGAACATCTTGCACCACAATCGAAAGTGTCTACAGAAGATCGTCTTGGTTTCTTCGGTCATATTCTATGGAGACCAGCAGATTGCCTTGTTCAACGAATTCTGAGGAGTTTGCTTTTTTCAAGCTGGAAGAGGCCACGTCGCCGATAACGGAAGTTGTCGGCGACGTGGCCTCTTCCAGCTTGAAAAGGTGTAAGAGGTACTGAGAATAATCGGCAGTTCAGGCGAGACATAAGGGTTCGGAGGATATGAAATCAAATCGTAAAAACATACAGTAATTAACAGAAGCTTGAAGAGTTAGAATTTTTTAGCAGCTCAACATTGGTTGCATCGTATAATAAGTTCTTGCAGTCCGTTCGAACCGACTCGATCCATGGTCAAATACAGCATAAACGTTAAGTTCAAAGCTATAGAGACCACAACAGTTCGCAAGTGACTGCACAACGTAAGTACTAGCTTGGTGGCTAAATACAGGTTTGAGTGAAGGTCCTATCGCGCAGATGTATTTGTAGGTCCATGTAGGTACAATCGAAAGCAATACGGAAATCGCTAAGCTGTGACCAGAGTTAAACATTATTGTTCTTAACATAGATCTTGAACCCCTTAAAACTGCCCCTACACAAGAGAGCGGCATGATTGCATAATTTAAAACAACTGGAGGTTTTCAGTCAACAACTAGTCCATATAAATATTTCTTGCTTTTATCCTTTTAGTGTTTCACCTTCTCGAAACAGAAGGATCATACTACTTTAAGTCTAGAAGTTTCCTCTAAAACATTGAACAGTCAGACTAAAATACTGTGCAGGAAAACCAAAAATTCGCAATATCCGTGCTGCGTTCCACTGTGCCTACAACGGCAGTAGTAGACGCGTGCGATAAAACTCTTAGGAGCAGCGTATCACAAAAGTGAAGGTGATGAGAAAACTAAATATAAAGTGGGTAAATATGGAGTTCGGGTGTAGATCACGAGTATGAGCGTATCCCGCCTAACTCCCCTTAATCTTCTCAAAAAACGGCATGAAAACGGCATTTTCCCGTAGGTATGTGAGACCCGCCACTCTTCTTTCCGCTCCGGCTTCTTCAGCCGCCTATTCATTGACTTACTTGAATAGGTTGTTGAAGATACCTCATTGATTGTTGACTACTCGTTCGCAGACGCAGCGCATTCTAACGTACCTCAGAAGAGCAAGTGCGATTCCCACTCTGTATTTCAGCACGATTAGAGGGAATTGAGTGGGGCCACTACGTATCTCTCTCATTACAGCCAGTCAGCTGCGTGTCGCTTCGCCAGGTTGCTGATAGTGGGCTAATCGCGGACCAAAAGTGATGCTGTCCTTGCCTTGAGACGCAAGCAGATAGAGGTAACATAATCCCTGTTTCTGTTGTGCCAGATCGACCCTTAAAACTCTTGTATTTCGCACGTCGGTGCGGCCAGAAGTCTGCAATCAAGTGGCAGGGAGGTGCAAGGGAGGCGGCTTGTATTTGCTTTCTACAAATAAGCTCCATCTGCCTACTTCGGGAGGATGCAACGTTCACGAGAAAATCATGGGAATAGAGGCTGTCAACCTGCCCATGGGTTTAAATTTTTATGCAAAACACAATAATAGAACAGAGTCTCCTGATTCCGGAGGAAAGCCTGGTACGGTAGGGCCAGGAAGGACAGGGTAGCAGGAGTCATTGTAGGTTACAGAAACGGAAAAGACTAGAATGACGATCTCTGCTTATAACGCTCGACCGCTTGCATCGGATGCGGCCGTTGAAGATCTGATTATGCAAGCTAGGAGGTTTAAGTACGACGTCATCGGACTAACCGAGATGAGGCGACACCACCCACTGAACGCCGTGTATGTCACTGGAGAAGAACTGTTTTTTGGTGCATGCGACAGTAGAGGAGTCGGGTGAGTTGGTGACCTCGTCAACACAAATATGGCAGTAAACATCGACTCTTTCGAACAGCTTCCAGCCCGAATCGGACGTTTACGGATGAGAAGATGTGGTTCAACATCAGCTTTGACAATCTTCGTCGTTTACGCTCCAACATTAAGCAACGAAGAAGAAGAAGTCGCAGCTTTCCATATGGACCTGGAGAAGTTCTACAGAGAAGAGCATACCTTCTACAAGGTCACAATTGGTGACTTCAGCGCCAAAATTGGCCCCAAAGAACGCCTGGAGGACATCACATCGGAACCCACGGCCTTCAATGGAATGAGCAGGGAGAGAGGCTTTCCGTGTTCATCATGGCGAGTAAGACCATACATGGGAACTCGCAATTCCAGAAGCTCTCTTCTCTACGCTGGACGTGGGAGTCACCCGATGGAGGATATCATAATGAAATTGACCACATCATCGTTAGTAAAAGGTTTTGCCTGACGGATGTCGCTGTTGTACCAAAGTTTTATACGGGATCGGACCATCGCCTGCCTTCTTACACGGAGAGGAGAAAAAGCCGCGAAGTTCACTAAGCGAACTCCAAGAACCATCGTCGACTGAGAGCTCTTCGCTTGTCGGCTGTTGGGAAGATACCGCCATGAACACAATCGACTACGAATATGAACGGCTTGTAGAACATCTTCACGAATGTACGAGGAAAGCAGAGTTCCAAAACCACCAAGAGACGTCTGTCTCCGAAAACTCTAGAGCTCATACGTCGGTGTGGAGCTGCACGAGCTGCAGGCAACCAAGAACTCATGTCCGAGCTCACAAGGTTTTGCAGAGAGGCGATAAAGGAAGACCTCAAAGAGAAAAGAGCAGAAATGTTGGGTGAAGCTGCAGAGGCGGGACAGAGCATTCGCTACGCCCGCCGGAACTTCGCCAATCGTAAAACAACAATGACTGCTCTCCGGATCCCAGATGGAACAACTACAGCATCGAGAAGACGGATGGAAAAGGTCATTCACGAATTCTACTCAGATCTCTTCGACAACCACGTCCACTTGCCTCATCACCATCGAAAGGAAGATGGAGATGTCATTCCAAAGGTTCTCCCTTCCGAAGTCCGACATGCCATCTTGCCGGTGAAGAATCTTATTTCTCCCGGTCTCGACATAATCAAGCCTGAACATCTGAAGTATCTACCGCCAGTCCTCATCAACACTCTGGCGAGGCTCTTTGCACGTTACCTGGCCTAGCCTTTGATACAGTTGAGACCGAAGCGGTCATGGAAGCATTGGACAACTAAGGCGTCCCTACTCCATACATAAAAATGCCTCGTGAGTTGTATAGCAACTTCACAACCAAAACTTTCCCATTCTACAATGATGTCATAATCGACGTAAAGAGAGAGGTCCGTCAGCGTGACACAATTTCACGCAAAATGTTCCGTCCGACTCTCGAGAATGCGATGCCGAGGATTGGAATGGGATGACATGGGAGTGAAAGTTGACGGCTGGTATTTACACCATCTTCGTTTCGCTGATGACTTCGTTCTTATAACATCAAGCATCAATCAGGCGGAACGGATGCTGGCCGAATTTGATGAAACGTGTAAGATCGATCTTCAGCCGAACCTAGACGATGTTTGTGAGGAACGGATGGGTTTCTGATGTCCCATTCAAGCTCAACGGAACGAATATATTCGAACACTCCAGCTATTTATATCTAGGTTGGGAAATCAACATGATGAAAGACCTGACCTCCGGGCTGGGCAGGAGGAAACGAGCGGCTTGGGGAGCATTCAAAAGCATCGAGGATTTGGTGAAGAGGACATCCGGCTCCATGCTCACCTATTCAACACCACCATTCTTCCTGCTTTGACCTACGCTTTAGAGAAGTGGGCGTTTCGTAAGCAGGAGGAAAATGCGATCAGCGTCATGGAACGCGGAATTGAAGGGGTGATGCTATGAGTAACCCGCTTTACGCAAGTGAAGGAAGGGATTCGAAGTTCACTCCTACGTCACCAATCGAAGATCAGAGGCGCTGCCGCATATGCCAAGGAAAGCAAATTTAGGTGGGCCGGACACGTGCGTGCGTTTCAACGTCAATCGTTGGACCAGTCCCGTAAGCGGCTTGATACCACGCGACATCAAATGCACCGCAGGAGGACCCCCGACCCGATGGTCAGACCTTTTTACGAAGTCTTTCAAAGAAAAATACGATGCCCTTCGAGTCCCTTGCGAGAAGAGATGCCACTGGGTAACACTTGCGCGCGATCGGGACAAATTGGAAGTATTACTGGTGCCTGCTAGAGCACATCGATATACAACGGGAGCACAGGTGATGCAGGTGATAGGACAGATATATAAGAAACTAAAAATGTCGTAGAGTTGTTTCCCATGGGCGACGCAACGTTCCAACGCACATACGTATAAACTCACCGCAGTGGTCGAATATGCATCCATTTCGCAGACTCCATGACAGGTTTGATATAATTTATGGTAAAGATAACAGACTCAAATCTTCTGAACGAAACTATGGCGTTCACCAACGCACCATCCATACGTGTCTTGGAAAGAATCCTTTCAATTGGACCAGCCTGACAAAAAGACTACAGAAACGTAAACCAATCTCTTGTTCACCTCTATTAAAAACCAAACCTTATGCATTAGGAATTCTTCAACTTACTATGCTTAGCAAATTGCACAGACGATCGTCAGTGAAGGATTCATTCATCATCGACACATATACAGATCGGTCGTTTCTATCATATTCATTCATCATGACTGCAATCAAAATATTAGAGCAGGGGGAAATGACCAAGTAAGTAATACAACGATACAGCACAACGTCGTACATTGATAATGAAAAAAAAAATAAATCCACCTTTCATGAGAAAGATGAGTTATGACGAGTGATAACTGCATGTTTTCAAACGGTACATCTCCAACCCAGCATATTTCAATAAGTGAACGAATTGCTATTGTGCGATGATCACTTAAATACCTAAGGTGCAGCATAACACGAAATGCATGCCCAAGATTAAATGGAAGTTACGGATCTAGTAGTTTCCAAATTAAAATGCTGTAACTTCTACAATTTATCATGGACCTCTTACTGCACATTATAGGACTCCTCTTCAACAATTTCATTTCACATTTGGAAGCAGAGTCCAAGGAATTTTCGCTGCTACTCTGTGTTCTCGATGGAAGAGGCCGCTATTAGGTGACGACTGCCCATAACTTTTGAGTAGTTATTTACTAGTAAGGAACATAGAAGCACACTGGAATGCATCGGAGTTTTGGAGCAGAGAAACTCCAGCCGAGTTGCTCGTAAAGGTAATTAGTTTCCTAGACATTTCAGGCAGACGTGTATGACTCCTCTTCAAGAGAGCAACTCCTAAGTGAAAAAGAGCAGTGTGCAGTCTACTCCTTCGACAAATCTGTGAATGCACGATTAAGAAACACTACAAAAAAAAACAGAAACAAGATGTGGTGGACGAAAAAAGAATACGAATTCTAACGAAGGAAAATGGAAAGATACGCACGCAAAAAAAAACTATCGGCTGTCTATATCCGACCATCCCTGGTAGGAGAAGACTGTTACCTCTTTGCAGAACATACTAACAAGAAATCGCTCTCACCTTCAACAAAGCAAAATCTTTTTCTTCTTTGTGCAGTACCCGAGTATCACCAAAGGGAATGAAATGAATGTTGTGATAGATCTACTAATATAAATGAATAATGGGAAGAACAAAGTCGATGAGAACAAGTGAGCAAATCTGTTTAACCGTTTAGGCACACCTCTACTTACGAACGAGTTACCTTCGAGTAAGCCATTTGTAGCTCAAAATGTACGTAAGTTCTTACTCATCATTTTATGTGGTACATGTTTTCTAATCCTACTTGGGGTCCTCTTCGTTCTATATCTGAAAGTTCCTAAGCAGAACAGTGCTTGTAACCCCACCTCACTGAGGAGATAGCGTAATAACTAGTAATCCTCACAAGAAACAGGTACTCTTCGAAGACAAAGGCAAAGACGTTACAAACTATCAGGTGCCAGTAGGAAAATCCGATCCAGAATGCTGTTTTGTACGACGCCATCTATTGCAACGCTCCACCCTTTGCGCCGCCTCCGCCCTGCGATTCGTCGAAAATCAATTCCATCTGCCCCGATAGGCGGTAGGGGACGCGTGCTAGGGTGGCGGGCTGCAATAGAAGGCATGGTACAAAACAGCACTCTGGAGGTGGCTGTTTGCAGTGATGCAGGGAGAGATGAGCGGGACTACCCCGGTGTCCATAATCTACGACCCCGTATGCGGATACTCCACCTGAAATTCCCACCATCCCGATTCGTGGTATGCTGCCTTTAACTTCTCTTTTCGTGGAAGGCACCAACATCGTCAATTCCGTGTTATGCTGTTTCTCAATCTTCAACTTACGATTCGTACAATAGGACAGCAGCCATGCAGAAAACTGTGTTTTCATGACATCGTTGTCGATGAGCCTCGATATTACTCTGCGTTCAATCCTATCATCCCTTAGTATTCTTTGCTGGTGCTCGACCACTTTTTTCTTTGAAACAGTACTAAGATGTTTGTTAGGATGTAAATTACACTAGAAAATATGCAGTCGCTTCTCCTGCCGAATGTATACACTACATAGCTAGGGATTAAGCAGAAACGATCGCACATTCTGCTGCAAACTAATCGTTCATAGAGAATGGGGGGGGGGGGGGGGGCCTTTCACCACTTCCTCTGTTGACACCCTAGACCACATCTTCTCATGCTAGCCCGTTTTGCGCAAGGTAAGTCCGTAAGCCCGTAATGTCAAATATGTCGGCTAGGTCTTTTTTTCCTCAACAACGTTGCGCAGCGATGGTAAATGCAAAGGTACAGGGAATGATTCTGCAGGAGATCAAAAACACTTCGAAAAAATTGGCATCAGAATAATGATGCAATCAGCTTTGCGCTTTACTAGCTCATCCTGTCAGAAAAAACAACCCTGAGGGAAGAAGAACAATCTCATACTTACCTTAATTAAATGAGAAATTCTACTCAGTAGGATGTCTTACTTGTATACTCACACCTACTAAGCTTAGCAAACCATATACAGTGTCGTCAGTGGATGGCTCATATGCTATCGACACGCATACACATTGGTCGTTTTTATGATATTCACTTTTCTTAACTGCAATAAAAATATTACGAGAAGAATGAACATAACAAAGTAAGTGGTGAAACAATACAGCACAACTTCGCAAATAGATAATCTATTAGAATAAACCCATCTTTCATGAGAAATATTAGACTACAATATTAGACTACTTATTAGAACTATTATTATTATTATGTTGACGAATGATAACTGCATGTTTTCAAACGGCACATCTCCAAGCCAGCATATTTCAAAAAGTGAGCGAATTGTAATTGTGCGACGATCTCGCAAAGAAATACCTATGGTGCAGCAAGACACGAACGGCATTCCACTATTTAAAATGAAAAACCTCCGGATCTACTGGTTTCCGAATTAAAACGCTGCAGCTTTCACTTTCAACACCTTCCTGCACAACTTAGGACGCCTATTCAACAATTTCGTGTGATTCCAGGAAGCAGCGTCAATAAATTTTCGCTGCTAAATTGTATTCTCGATGGGAGAGACTACTATTAGGTGACAACTCCACAACATTTATGACAAGTGATTCTTTAGTAAGATTAAGACAAGTGATTCTTCACTAAAATGCACTGGAACTTTTGAGCAGAGGAACGATAGCCGAGTGGCTCGTAAGGAAAATTAGGGGGTAAAGTGTAGATGCCATTTAGTGTCGCCCTTATTTGTCGAAATAAATAATTGAATCAGTCGGGGCCCTAAGGCCTAGACATTAGTCATAGAGGATCTATGACATCTAAAGAAAAAAGTGAGTTAGAGAGAAAAAAGGGCGCCACTAAGTGGAGAGTCACAACTTCTAAGCAAAGAAGAGCCGTATACAGTGTACTCCGATAAATCTGTACATGAACGAAGAAGAAGCAGGCTACGTATCTACGTAGAGACGTGATAAATGAAGAGAGAATAAAGACTCCAGCAAAAGCATACGAAAAACCATCACGCGGAAAACACCGACGACTATCCGTATCCGACCATCCAGCTCCACCATAGTAGGTGGAAACAATGTTAGTTAGCTGCGGGACACATTGACTCAAAACTCCTCTCACCTTCAACAAAGCAGAGTATCTTCTTTTTGCTCCTTGTTCATCACCAAAAAGGAATGAACTGTTGTTGTGGATCCACAGAGCAGAGCTGACAAGGACAATGAAACAAATCTGTTTAACTGTTCAGATACTCCTCTACTTATGAACGAATTTACTCTCTACTCTACTTAGTTACAGCCGTTAGTAGCTAGAAATGTACGTAAATTCTTATTCATCATTTGATGTGATAAATATGTTATTCGTTCATTTTATTCTAGTTGCGGTGTTCTTCGTTTATATATGTTGAAGTTTGTGGAAAGAGGAGTGTCTGTAACTACAGTTCACTAAGGTGAATGCGCGATAACTGCTCATCGTCACAAACAGCACGCCTTCCTCGAAGACAAAAGATAAGGACTTACTCCTACTGTTAGTAGATGGTTACAAGAAAATACTTACTGCTTACTTGAATCTTGTCATGAGATCAACTTGTCGACAACTAATTTTAGGCGTCTCAGTTACCTCATACAAAAGTACCTAACAACGTGTCACGTAAGCGAACACAAGAACAAGCGTCGCGTCGTCCAGCGAGCTGGAGAGAGCTTCAGCAATACTTCAAGTCTCCGAAATACTACATGCATTGGAATTGAGGAAAAATGTAGTTGGTGGGGGGGGGGGTCACTCAGTGACGCCCTTATTTGCCGACGTTTCAACTTATTTTTTTTCTCTTAGTAATTTTAGTTTACATGTCACAGATCCTCTAAGACTAATGCTTAGGCCTTAGGGCCCCGATTGATTTGATTATTTACTTCGAGAAATGAGGGCGCCACTGCGTTGCAGCAGGGACACGTGCCCACCCGGTTGAACGCGTTTGGCTTCAATTACATGTGGGTGTGCCATATGTAAGAATAACACTGCCTGTAACAAATGAGAATACTCTCGATAAGAGTGTTCTCATTTGTTGCATAGAGGAATTCACAATATGAATGATGCATCGTTCAGCTGTCTAGTGATTTATAGACGTTTTGCGATCATTGAAACCTTCGACGTTGAGACCATGAACTCGCCATTTCAGTTTGCCACTACTTCGGTCATTTTAACGTTCAACTTAGATCTTGGTGCAGTTTCGTTCTTTTACACCCTCAACATTTGCCAAAAAAGCGTCTATCTGCGTTCAATATGTAATGATGTATGTAAGATTTGCTGGTTGTTCCTTGAAATTTCTTTGGAATATTCGCTTCCCCTCCTAACTGGCTTTCGCTCCAATGTTTTCTTTTTAAAAGCGACAATTAAACTATACGTTTTTTTTCTATGAAAAGTAATGTGGAAATAACTCTGTTTATATTTCTGCCAGAGAGTCGTCACTTTATAGAATGTACACAGAGTAGGTACAGTGTGCGTCACTTTCTGGAATCGGAGGAAACCAATTACAGTAGCTGAGCGGTAATCCTGTTCACCTTGATCACCTTGACTCCCGTTGATCTTCGAACTGGTCAGGCGGGCGCCAGTAATTCTTCCATTTTTCCCGATCGCGTGCCAGAGTTCAGCCCAGTGGTTCCTCTTTTCGCGTGGGACACGAAGAGCATCATATTTTTCTTTGAAGGACTTCGTGAAGAAATCTGACTATCGGGTCGGCGCTCTTCCTGTAGTGCGCTTAATATCGCTGACGTAGATAGGACTTCGAAGTCCCTTACTTGCGTCAAACGGGATACTCCTAGCATCATCTCTCAATTGCGCGTTCAATGACACTCACCGCGTTTTCTTCCTGCTTGCGAAATGCCCAGGTTTCCGAAGCATAGGTCAAAGCAGGAAGTACGGTGGTGTTGAAGAGGTGAGCACAGAGCCGGGTGTTCTTGGTCTTCTTCACTACATCCTCGATGCTCTTGTACGCTCCCCAAGCCGCTCGTCTCCTCCTGCCTAGCTCGGGGGTCAGGTCGATCATCATGTTCAATTCCCGACCCAGATAAACGAAACTGGTGCATTCGGATATGTTCGTTCCGTTGAGCGTGAATGGGCTTCCGGGATCCATCCGTTCCGCATGAACATCGTCTTTTGTAGATTCCGCTGTAGGCCAAGAGACAAGCTCTCTTGGTGGTTTTAAAACTCTCACCCTTCTTCGCGCAATCGTGAAGGTGTTCAACGAGCCGGTCATATTCCTCGTCGATGTTGTCCACTGCGGAATCTTCCCAAAAGCCAGCTAGCATAGCGAAGAGGTCCCAGTTGATGATAGTTCTGGGATGTTCCTCTCTGAACTTGGCGGCTTTCTCTTCCCTCCTTGTGAAGGAAAATCTTTCTTGGAGGAGGCGATGGTCCGACCTCGTACAGAACTTTGGTACAACAGCGACGTCCGTCAAGCAGAACCTTTTATTTACGATGATGTGGTCTATTTCATTACGGTACCCTCAACCGGGTGACTCCCACGTCCAGCGTAGAGAAGAGAGCTTTTGGAATTGCGAGTTCCCATGTATGGTCTTACTCGTCATGATGAACTCGGAGAGCCTCTCCCCCTGATCATTCCATTGTAGGCCGTGGGTCCCGATGTGAAGTTCTTCAGGCTTTCTTCTTGGGCCAACTTTGGAGTTGAAATCGCCAATTATGACCTTGCAGAAGGCACGATCTTCTCGGTAGAACTTCTCCAGGTCCATATAGAAAGCTTCGACTTCTTCTTCTTCGTAACTTGATGTTGGAGCGTAAGCGACGAAGATTGTCAAAGCTGGTGTTGGACCACATCTTCTCATCTTCTCCGCAGACGTCCAATTCGGATCGTAAGTTGTTCGAAAGAGTCGATGTTTACTGCCATATTTGTGTTGACGAGGACACCAACTCCACCGACTCCTCTACTGTCGCATGCTCCTAAAAACAGTTCTTCTCCAGAGGCATACACGGCGTTCAGTGGGGTCATTGGACTGGCCGAGACGAGGCGTCGCCTCGTCTCGGCCAGTCCAATGACCCATGAGTTTTTGGGAGAACTTCCGTTCTCACGAAGTGGACACGTGGAGCTTATTTGTTGGATGCGACTCCAAACCGCCTCCCTTGCACCTCCCAGTCACTTGATTGCAGGCTTTTGACTTTTTGATTGTAGACCGACGTGCGGGATACAAGGATGTCATGAGTCAGTCCTGGCTCAGCAGAAACATTGAGTCCATCCCCTGAATCCATCTGCGTCTCTGGGCAAGCACAAGGTCGCTTTTGGTCCGCTATTAGCCCCCCTATCCGCCACCTGGTGGCGCGCCACGTAGCCTCGCGGCTAACCGGCTGTGATCCCTCTAGTGAGGGAGATCCGTGGATGTTATCCTGTTAAGAGTGGATGATGCGACAGACCTGTCCGATTTGTTTACGATATCTTCGATACGCAGCCAAGTCGACAGTAAACTCTATATTTTTTCCATCCGCCAGAAGCGAATAACTAGTATGAAACAGGAATTATAGGCATTTATAGAATCAATAATTTCTTCTCATCGTTGTAATGCTACCGACCTACTACTAGTAGAGGACACTATTTCACAAAATGTCTTTTGGCGACTTTAAACTGCAAGTTCGTTGTTTTCCTCTGATTTCCAATACAGGGCCCGCCTAGAGCTCTACATCTGTAAAGAAATGCTTGGCTGCAGAACCTGCGTTCATATAGGATGGTGATTGCAGCAAGTATGTGTTATCTAATGTGCTCAGTGCAAAAGGAGTTGGTAATTTTGCGGAATCTTTTTTCTCCATTATTCTGTAACGGTGAAGCTTATTCACAGTAGTAAATTAGTAAATCCACTAACTGTCTAATACGCTGCGTATTTTTCCAGGGAATCTAGGAATTTTCGAGAAAAGTTATAGTTGGCACCGCTTTACTTTCCCTTGCAGTATCGAATCTCATTCAGATCGAGAGCCTGCACAGAATCAATCCAATC
The DNA here is from genome assembly GCF_031761385.1 of Necator americanus. Taxonomy (NCBI): domain Eukaryota; kingdom Metazoa; phylum Nematoda; class Chromadorea; order Rhabditida; family Ancylostomatidae; genus Necator; species Necator americanus. Next base: position 8,768,368 of record NC_087376.1, read on the forward strand.
GTCGTTATTTCATATTCTGCAAAACCTTACGTCACTTCTGAACTGCCTATCCACGCCGAGTGTCCTCAGGTCCTCTTCCACCACCTTGGTCCAAAACTTCCGTTTGCGGCCACGTGGCTTCTTCCAGCTCGAACCCAACAAACCCTTCAGAATTCGTTGAAAAAGGCGATCTACCGGTCTCCTTAATAAATGTCCAAAGAAGCGAAGACGACTTACGTCAGCCATCTTCGATGGGAGTGCAAGATGTTGATATCTTTCACGTGTCATCCGCCGGTATACCACAACAATCACTGCGTAAAGGTCTTCACTGTGGCCACATACTCTAGGCCAAAAGTAGCCAAGTAGCCGTCTAAGCAGATTTTGTTCCGTGCAATCAAGTCTCTCCATCACCGTAGATGGTGCTGGCTAAGTCTCCGATCCGTACATCATGATGGGGCGAATGACGGATAGGCAGACTCGCAGCTTGACTTCGTTGGTGATGAGGGTTGACAACAGGCATTTCGTTGAGGAGTTAAATGCAGAAGTGGCCTTAGCGCATCTTTGGTGAACATCCCTCTCATAGCTGCTGTTGTTCTTCAACGCACAGCTCAGGTAACAGAACTCACGACGAGTTCTATCGGTTGTGCGTCTACCTTGATTCCCGTTCGAGGTCTCGAGGAGATCCACGTCTGCTTGCATTTATCAGGGCGTTGACGTAGTCCATCAGCTGCAGCCAGCTTCCATACAAGGTTGACAACATGTTGAAGTTTCGTATTGCTTTCCGCAAATATAACAACATCGCCAGCGTACTGGAGATCGGTTAAGAGGTGTCCTGATGGTGCTAGAATTATATCGGCTTGACGTCTTCAATGGCGAAATTGAACAGGAAGGGTCCTGCCACTGCCCCTTGTTTTACTCCAGTTACTACCTCAAACAGTGTTGTAGATCCGGCTGTTGTTCAAACTGCAGCAGTTGTTCGTTGATTCATGTCATCAAGCAAACGAACGAACTTTCCTGGTACTCCAGCGCGGAGCTCGTTGAAAAGACGGCCTCGGTGAGAGAGAGTCGAACGCGGCTTCGAAGTCAAGAAACGCTAGCTGCATTGGCTTCGAATACCGCTGCCAGATTTCGATCACTTTCCTGACGATGAACACCTGGTCAATCGTAGATCGGCCAGCTTTCTCGTCGAGCGTTGTTTCTTCGCTATGTTTAATGAGTCGGTCCAGGATAATGCGCTCCAATACCTTGTACATAACATGCAGCATGCAGCATTCCTAGGGTCCGTGACAGATAACTTCTTGTGGAGGGGAATTATGATAGCGTGTCTCCACGAATCAGATAACCTTTCGTCTATCCATATTGAACGGATGATCTTTGTCATCTCACGAATCCCAGACAGAGGAAGACATTTCAGTTTAGACTTTTTCAGCATTTCTGCATCTCGTCGTCTCTACCAGATTTTCCATTCTTCATTTTTTGAGTACGGACTAGAATCTCCAACTCGGTTCAGCAAGGTGTTGAAGTGTTCCCTCCAAATTGGAAGGATTGCTTCATCGACAGCTACTCCTTTGGCAGAGTTGAGGACAGGAGAACACCTTTTCTTTTTACCGCTATACTGTTTTAGTAAAGCATAGGCTTTCCGTGTGTTCTTGTCCTCCCACGCCTTTTCAAACTCCATCGCTCTTGACGTCCACTTGTTATCGCGGTCTCGTTGCAGGTGACGACGCAGCTTCCTTCTAAGACGCTTTTTCTGGTTGAAGTCAACAGTGCTGCGCACGACACATACAGAATTGCACGTGGATTTTGTTTCCGCAGATGCAAAGGCAAACTTCTTCCGCAGCAATAGAACCTTTTTCCGTTGCAACGTCCTGGATGCACTTTGTGGAGGAATCCGCATCGCTAAGCTTCTTTCTGGTCCGTACTCCAACATGAATAGACACACTCTGGCGTAATTTCGTTCTGCATTCTTCGTCTTTCAGACCTGCCATGTCAATTTTCGGTTGATGAGGAACTCCTCGGTTTCTCTTGTGGAACCGTATCTTGAAGCTGAGAAGAACTAGACGGTGGTCAGAGTCGAACGCGACGTCCCAAACAGCTCTAGATTTTCGGACATCTGACTGAGGAATATTCCTCGCCAGGACGAGCTGAAGCTTAAGAGTCATCATCTTCCGCTTGCGCTGCTCTTCAGGAGTTAAAAGGGTTGGCCCCTGCCACGTGAGCTGATGGCGTCGATGATTCCTCTTAAACGTGGAAGCTATGATGAAGCCCGTCTGTTCGCATAAGTGGATCAGGCTGTCACCGTTGTCCAACGTGCGCTCCGCTGGATAATACCATTTTTCTAGCACATCGGATTGCTGTTCGATCCCCATCTTCCCATTTGTGTCGATTCCGACAATGACCACCTGCTGGCTTGGTATTTTAGACATCAACGCATTGAGTTCATCATAGAAGGCGTCCTTACTGTTGTCCTCAGCGGTTTCCGTAGGTGCATGAGCACTTACGATCCAGAGTTTACGTCCTCTGCGATCCCACAGTCGCAGAAGGGCGCAGCTCTACGACGTTGGACCGAATTCCTCCACCAGGTTGTTGTAATCGTTCCTCACAGCTATCGCGCAGCCACCTACTTTGTTCTCATCAGCATATCGTGCAGTATATCGTGTAATTTTCGATGCTGATGACGGCCCAATCTCTCATGCGTGTTTTCTGCAGTGCAGCAAAGTCACACGGAGATATCGCAAAAGCCTAGATAGGGCAGCTTGTTGAAGTTCACTCGCTAGTGTTCGGCAGTTCAGCGTGACGAAACGAATGGTTGTTGCCAAAGATTCCATGCTCCCTTCAGGCAGTTGACCTTTTAGGTTATGGGCTTTGGCGATTTGCTGGACGACAGCACCTTTTCGCAACGCATGGGATTCGCCATATAACAGTGCGGGTTATATAGCTCGTACGTTCTCAATGCGAACACTCGAACGCCTGATTGCGTTTGGTTGAAGCAGGACCATCACGTGCAGGTAGCAGTCAGACTCGTACACGCGGCTCCTGGTCACTCGATAAAAGGAGAATTATTCACTTTGTTTATTTAAATTGATCAAGAGACATCACAAATTTGATTATAGTTTACTAATAATCTAGTTAAAAAGAGAGGTTGGTTTTTATTCAGAAAGACCTCCCTTGGCACAAATAACAGCCTTCAGACGTTAAGGGTAGGACTCTATGGCGGACCGCAGGAGTGCTTCTTTGGAACGGTGTTCGGGACATGAGTGGTGTTGCCTACAAATTATGCATCTTCTACACGTTTCGATGTATTATAGAAGTTGATGAATCTTTGATATGCTGAGAAAAGACTTCTTTGTCAACTTTTCTTGCACATAATCTTGACCTAAGATCCAATTCCTAGGATAGCTTCTACTTGAGAAATATTTCCAATAACATAAAAAGTGGCAACGGAAGTTGGGAGATCCAACGTAATTTAATCTACTGATTTTCTCCCACGTGGAAAAAATGACCGAAAGATCGGAAGATTTGAAGCGAAAATGATGTGCGAAAAAAGCAGCCATGTTTATGGTCCACCCTGTATATTCGTCGTTGATGTTGTCCATTACGGCATTTTCCAAAAAGCCGATGAACGGAGCGGAAGGTGCCACCCAGCGATGGCCTGGGACTTCGCTTTGTGAGCCTTGCGATTTTCTTAGCTTTTGTGGAGCGCTATCTATTTTCCTTCAAGGAAGCGATGGCCCGACCCCGTTTAGAACTTGGTACAACACAAATGTCTGTCAAGCAAAATCTTTTACTAAGGATTTTGTAATATCATGTGGTGCGGTACAATATCATTATGGTATCCTCCATTGGGCAAGAGTCGCATCCAACGTTCAGGGTTACCCTCCAACGTCTACTTACGACAGAGACGAGGTTGAAGCCTTGTACAAGTACGTACGGAAAAGAAATATAGTCAAAGCTGACATTTATCCACATCTTCACTTCCGCGAACGAGTCCGACACGACTTGAATTAACGTTGTTTGAAAGAAACTATGTTAGCTGCCATACTCATGTTCACGAGGACATCGACTCCCACAATTCCTCTACTTTCGCACGCTCCCAGGTACAGTTCTTTTGCAGTGTTATATACGACGTTCCGCATGTAGCATCATCTCGTCTCAGTCAGTCGTATAAGGTCGTTCTTAGTCTTCCTGGTTTGTCGGAAGTTCAATGACTGCTTCCGATGCGCGACGTGCGTTGTAAGTACAGGTCTACATCGTCGTCCGCTTTTTTTCGGCGGCCTAGATGACTCTTGCAATTCTGCCCTTATCGGCGCTGCTGTACTGAGGATTTCTACAGAGGCAGGGAACTCTCTCTCTCATTACTATGTAAAGCACCTAGTTTTCAAACTCATGGTCAGGTTGCTGCCCTTCCGAAAGATTTTGTAAGTGAAGTGAATGAAGTCGTCCTGGGGTGAACAGATGGAGCTATTTTTTTGTTGGAGATGACTCTAAACCGTCTTTCCTACATCTCCCAGTCACTTAATTACAGAGTTTTAGTTGGATCTAGGTGCGAATAGAAAGGTATTACAAGTCAATCCTGGTAAAGTAGAAGCGCGAGGTGCGCCCTTTAATCCACCTGAGTCTGAGGGCATGCACAACATCGCTGTTGTTCCGTCGTAAGTCCCATGTTTCGCCTTCTGGAGACCCACCATGTGCCCTAGAGACTAACCGGTTGTGGTCACTTTAGTGAAGGAGATCCATAGAACATCAGTTTTAATCACCACAAGTGTTTTCATTGTGAGTGTTATCTTCGAGAGCAGATTTCCCTCTCTTTGGCGATGCGCTGGCTCCAAAGTGTGGAAGGTCGCGAAATTGCGTAGGAACTCGCTATTCATAGCGTTATCTGCACGATTCCCAACGTAATGGCTGCTGATTTTGTCTCATTCAGTGTTGCTTAACGGATAGCATAGGATGACATACGTTAACCCGTTCTCACTGTTTTTCTCTCGAAGATGCGCTTTGAGAAAAAGGTTGTCAGCTCGAAGAATCCGCTTTACAGACACTCTCTTCGCCTACACGCCGCCAAAGGTTTGTTTCATCAAGTGGATTGGTGGGTCTGGGTACTGGGTATCCCATCCGATTTCTCACTTTGGAGGGGATGTTTGGCGTTTCCGCTAACTGCGAGCTACATTTCGAACCCCATCTACTACTCAAGGGAATCCCGCCTCGAAAATTCTCAGAAAAACTATCTTTAAGAAAAAAAAAACTTTTTGAAACTAGCTCCGCTTCTAATTCTCTTCTACGTTCATGTTTCTTCCTGTTAACGGCTGAAGTGGTATGTTACGTTCTTTGTTAACATTAAGGGGAGCGCCTTTGAAAAACAAAGCTATTTTCCTTTAACTGCTGATATTTTTTTGATTGAAGCTAAAATGCCGCAATCTCAGTTTGCACTGTCCATCGTAGGGGCAACAAAGATCTGGTTGTTTGGCGGCTAACAATAAAAAGCGTATAAACCTGGCAGAGTGTGGTGTATAATAGAATCAAGCCTAGATGAAGCGCGATGCAGTTGCGTAAGCGGTTGCGCTCTAAGCGGTGCGGTGGAGCTTAACGGTTAGGGTCGAGTGAGGATCTTTGATACGAGCGTTCATTGTCGCAGTTCCCGATGATCCCACCTCCATTCCAACCGCTCTTTCTGCCACTTCGAACGCAACCGCTTACGCAAATGTGCCGTGCTTCATGTCGTTTTGACTCTACTATATATGCGTGTAGCCCAAGGGAAGCTCATCGTTTATGCGTCGCCTCCAGCCCCCTCTCTCTCTATCCCCTCCACAGTTAGTTTAAGTATCGGCACCTTTATGTAGCCTTCTCAGTAATGAATGGCCGATTGATTGTTGGGAAATAAGCTAAATTTCCGTATTAGTGGAGAGAAGGTCATACTCAGAAATTAACTGGTGCTACTACAATCAAACACTTTTCCTTTTTCCCACTTTGTCACTAGCTGGATTTGCACACCTTTCATGTATGCACTAAAGCAAAAGTTATTATGAGCAGTCTTTCTCAGTGCCTAGAGTCTCACAATACAAATCGAAAAGAGTAGCTTGTGTGTAGACCTCTTTCGAATGTGATTCACATCTCTGGATCACATGAAAATCGCGCAATGATTCAGATGGACGTTATTCGATAGCATCTTTGCACCACAATGCAACGAAATCACAACACTACATGGATTATGAACAGCGAACAGTGAAATTATCTGTGAACAAACGCATGTTGATAATTTTCAAATGGATGGAAGAAAACATAGAGTTTTAGTATGTTGGTAATTCCCGTTTCCCCAGAAAACCTGAAGGTGCCTTACCTTCTTTACCCTTTCTCTCATTGCAAGTGTTTGTTTTCTTTTCAAGCTTGAAACGCTCATTATGGGCTTTTAACAACTACAAGATTTATTATGAAACGAATAACTTTAGTAAACAAGTGGTCATGTCATCTTAACTAATCGGTAAGTCAAGCCCAGTGTGTGGAGGCACCCAAAGTATGATGCATGTGCGTCCGCGATGATTCCCAATTAAGTATACAAGTGTCGTTTAGAGTTGGACGAATGACTTCAAGTCGCTTCTAAACGTATTCTGAAATAAACACGAATCGTTAACCGTGTGACCGCAGGATTCGAGAACAGCAATGACAGAATGAGAAGAACCCTGAGTGGAACTAACTACTAAGCAAAGATTCAACTATTCAGATGAGAATTTGGAGAGCCAGCATGATTACTGACAATAATTTTGAAGTGTGCTTTGTTTTACCATCAAACTGTTGATAAATAAAGACTTTTCTCCGTTTTTTTCTTCTTTCTTTGCTTTCTGTCAGGGTTCAGTTCTCATGCTCACCTTCATGTCTGAATTTTTGAGAAAAAGCGTGAAATCGGGTAAAGAAAAGGGGAATGACGGTTATACGAAGAGAAAACTTCGACCTAGACTGCCAATGACATCATTTTAGCAGTTAACTCAGACAATGCGCCTGTGATTCCTGGATCCGCTAGTAATTGTCGGGTAATGACTTCGCAGAAAATGATCGAACCGCTCGAATCGCATGGTTTTCTGAATAGTTATCTGAGACACCGTAAATTTCCCGAGAAGAAAAAACGCGGTTAGACGTATATGATTGGTTCAGTATTTAAAATTTCGGCTATAAAAGGAGTGATGCTTTCCACAATAATATCTGTTATGAGAAGGATTATCTTTAAAACGTATAGAATTTAACCGAGAATCACCTCGTCATTCCAAGGCAGAGATTACGCAGTAACGACTGAGTACTGACTATAATACTGAATATAAGAGATAAATAAATACATAAACAGATAAGATGAATAACTTAGTATATTAATAATAAATATTAATAATAAATATATAGGTATAATATAATATTATTTATAAACAAATATTATGTGAATGAATATACAAATGAATATAACCGGATATATCCGACTGAGAGTTGATTATTAGGAACGTTTTGGGTCTGTGAAGAACACTTAATCCACCGTAGATCAAACAAGTTGAAATGTGTTTTCTCTTCGTTCCATCTATACTTTTTAAAGTCGGAAGCCCTTCCGAAATCGAAATCTTAATTGAGTCCATACAATTACGCAGAATTTAGTACCCTTTAAGAAATTTCAATTACAATAAATTGAGAAAATTATCCAGACCTCCATACCACACAACTACACTCATTATGCACCCAAAAATCCATGCTTAGCAATGGATTCTCCGATTTAGATTTGGAATTTAATTTAAATTATTTTTTTCCACTTCACTCATTTCGGAGAGCTAAAATGATATTCATGGTTATGTCATCATAGAATATTGTCATATCTAGAATAATACCAATCCAAATTGTGACCTACAGCTGACTTTCTTTGTATTAACACAACATGGTTGTATTACTTTTTTAAAGAGCTTCTTTTATGTGAAGTTGAATTTCAATCGAAATCTAAGCCTTTAGGAAATGCACTATACTCAAGGTATTGTCCAATTCAATGAAAATTTCGAATTATTGTTGGGTTTTCTTGTTTCGCATTTTCCACCATAGAATTACTTATTTAGAATTCATCGTGAAGCGTTTTGATGCGAATTCCTTCCAACCAAAAGACGTCTAGTTCAATGTAGAAACGATGAACAACGAAATCAAAACAGTATCATCATTCATACGGATCTTTATTCATATTGCATTCACCCTATTACATTTTATAGGAATAGACGGATCGGAGAAGATAAACAATTAATCATCTTCATCTTTGATCAGAATGTTCCGTTTTCAAACTGATTTTCACATGATATTGTGTGATGTCGGTTGCGCTGTAGAAGTGTCGGAATCTCTCTCCTACCTTCATATTTCATTATCTAAAAAAAAGTCAGTCGCTAACTCCCTGTCTACAATGCTCTCCCGCCTGTTCTTACGTATCAGCTGTTTCTTTTCTTTGTTCCTTTACAGTGATTTTATAAAAGCTTTTTGCACTCATGTATTCATAGAATTATGTACTGTTGTTGCCTAGTACACATGGATGGTCGTTTAATAAGTAAATGTATGTTTATTAAAGAATGCAGTGATCAATTCAGCATTTGGAACCAATTGTTTAATCAGAATTGGTTTTTTTTTTCTATTCAGAATCGTCAATGAATGAATTAACCAGTAGAAATCAGAGAACAGATTGGTTGATATTTAAATGTGTAAAAGAAAGATCACCCTGGTTTTGCAACTTTGTGACATTTACACATTCTATATGTTTACAAGTAATACTACCTTCCTTTACCTAGTAGCTAATTGGTCAAAGAGGGAAAGCAGTTCCCTCTCTGCCTTTCAGCTTTCGACAACGATCTTGAAATCTTTCATAAAGTATATGAAACAAATTGTACTGCTGACTAAGAGGGATTGATGTTTCTGAAGTGATCAGACAGTTCATGCATACGTCGATTAATGTCAGAGCTATGTATATGATAATGTTTGCTCCTACATTGTTGTCTATGCTGTTTATGTTTGACGTGTTTGAAATTGCATTCTTCTGAAAATATATTGAATCTGCAAAGGATTAACATTTTTCACTTATCACTTCTTTTTTTACCTACTCATGAATTTTACCACGAACAACATAAGGTAACCAAGGTTTCCTACTTTGAGACATAAACGACGTTAGAAAATGCACGGTGACATCCGTAAAGTTTACAGAAAATACCGCACACATACTCACCACAGGCTTATTTTCGTATTTGTTCTTCTAATACATTTAGTAATAATTAAAAAAGGAACACTGTGAAGATTTATTTTTTAACCTAATAAAGTGAAAGAAATTTCGTTTTCTAGAAAGTAAGTTTGTTGTCTAAATTTATGATTTTTTTTTATGAAGAGTGATAGATTAGGAGGAAACTATGTACAAGAAGGGTCACCATCGTTGTAAAGTTTCTAGAAAATGCTGCATGTAATTTTTTTCCATATCTTCTTGGACTGTATAACTGGTCAACATTAAAACCACTCTTCAATGATTTATTCAGCATTTCTTTGCGTCTGTAAAATAGAACTAAACAGAACATGTTAAGATCAATCTCCTTCGATTTCATTTCAGCTACGGCGAAGTACGTAATCGTACTTCGCCGACATCATTTGAGCGATTTCTTCTCATTGAGAAATGATATGCTATTCGTAGTGATTTGATTATAAGAAAATGTCATATCACGTAATCAAAACCGCATCATCTTAGATGCATCATCGTCTGCAGCAGAAATACACATTACAGAACATTTTTATATGTTTTCAATTCATCTCGTATACACTTTTTAGACCGCCCACATAACGCAACTGTATTCCGCCTCACACATGCACAGGCACACATTTTTCCCCCCACCCAGCTGTCTCCATGCCGTTTGCGGCCGTTTCGGATCATCAGCAATGTGTCGTTGAGAGTTTAACGATCAATAAATATTCGGATCAATGTGGAGAGAAAGGCAGACAAACGACTTCTCTATCCGTTTCTCGATGTTTGTGACGCTTTTGGCGGCCGCTAATACAAATTAACTGAATCCGAACTCTTAGTCAAACAACATACATAAACTTTAAATTTTTTTCCAATTTGAATTTGTGCATTGTTTCTTCACAACGGTTATTCTTTTCGTTTGCCGTTCTTCGTCCTGATTCAATCTATTTTCTCATGTTTTCCATTAAATCACATGTGTGTGATAGGTGATCACCGTTGAAGAAAGTTGAAAAACTATAGAATATTTCAGGTATGCCGCTTTCCCGACTTTCGGTACCTGCAGACTTGTGGAAAGCCAGTCGACGATTTCAGTCTGTTGCTCCTTTATTAAAACCGAAAAGGGATGCTATTCGGGCTTTAATCAATCAAGTTAGTGTTTTTTTTTTTTCAAAGTTTATTAAACCTTTAATTTGTAACTCTAATCTCGAATTTATTTTTCATTTGAATTTTGAGAAGAAAAACAGAAAAGAACAATTCTTAGAAGTTCTGCTTGATATCCTTACTTAACGGATGCTCGATGATGAGAAGCAGAAGATTTTCTCATAAGATATACGTATATTTGATAAGATAGGAGCTTTCCATGTCGTCATGCATAACAATTTCGCTTCACGGCATCAGGTTTCTCGTTTTATCAGAATTTGATCAATGCTATCTTTGTTCTTCAGGTGTAACGTCATGATTTTGACATCCTGAATACAATACTCTGCATGAACATTGAAAAACCGACGGTGAGTGACGGTGCGGCACCGTCGGCCACCGTCGCTTGCTCATAACTGCTCATAAAATGGAAACTTCAGGACAACTCATATATCATTAGATTCCTCTCTTTGAGATCTATACAAAAACCGACATATTGTTGAGAAAGGAGCAAAACGACGCAAAATATGCGCAAAAAAGCAATAATTGGAACCTAACATAGCCTAAGGTTATAGTTGAAAAAGTGTTCAGAGAAATTGTTGCTTTGTTATTTTTTTAGTCATTTGTGCGTCATTTCTAGTCATTTTAATTGTTGAATAAAATAGCGGTTGGTCCTTACTTTGAACGTTTGTTGCAAGGAAAGAAGTTGTCAGAACGGCCTATAAAATCGCGGTTGAGCACAACTATGCCTGAATTTTGCGAGATTTGTATTGTATATAGACAGACGAATCCCGCTCGTACACTAGAGTATCGCAAAGTTTGAAAATCCCACTTTTCGTCTTTTTCCTTTCATTTCGTCTCCATTTTGCACCTCCGTTAATCACCAGAACAGAGTTCAAATCGAAGGAACCTAAGCAGAACTCTTAAAACAGATAGTGTAAATTACTTTGTAACGTTTGTTTTCCTGTGAATAGATTTTCTCGGTCTCTTATAACATCTTCATTTCATAACTTTCCATAGAAAGGAAGAGTATTAAGATTACTACTAAAATTTATGCAACTATTTCAGCGCCATAATACTTGATTTACAAAAAATCGAGTTCGCCACAGCATTTCGAGTTGAATGATATTGTTTCCAAAGCTATTCGAAATTATTTCTTTTCTATCTGACTCCGCGGCCCAGCTATTTTCGCACCTCAACCGAGGCTGGCCTATTGCACCATTGGCAACCACAATCTTGGAAAGACAACATTTATATAGACGTCGCATATTTTTGTTGGGAAAAAGTTCTGAACTAATCTTTTGCAGATATTACGTAATGAAATCAAGGACTAAGACTCAATCGAATTCTAGTGAAGATGAGATTATTAATACTGTTACCTGATCTGATCGCTCCAGTTCAGCTGTCATTAATACGATAAGATTTAAACCATCTTATCCCTTATTTTATATATGTAGTTCGAACAATGACTACTATCTTTATATTCTATATAATTGTTGTTGTTATTTCAAAATTGACTCTAACTACAAATACTTCACGAAAAAAAGTGCTACCCAGCGGGCACTAATAAATCCAACATCAGAGGATGAATATTGACATTTTGATCCTAATGTGAACTGGCATCATATATTATAGTGAAGTGTTCAATTTTTTTTTCCGTTCCATGTACATATTTGAATTTCTTGGGATAAAATGTGGAGTTGACATCCACACAATGTTTCCTTCCAATGCTGCAGCAGTGACTGCCAATGGTGCAATATGCCAGCCTTGGTTGAGGTGCGAAAATAGCCGGGCCGCGGAGTCAGATAGAAAAGAAATAATTTCGAATAGCTTTGGAAACGATATCATTCAACTCGAAATGCTTCAGCGAACTCGATTTTTTATAAATCAAGAAGCATAGTATTGAAACAGTCGCATAAAATTTAATAGTAATCTTCATGCTCTTCCTCTCTATGGAAAGTTATGAAATGAAGATGTTATAAGAGACCGAGAAAATCTATTCACAGGAAAACAAACGTTACAAAGTAATTTACACTATCTGTTTTAAGAGTTCTGCTTAGGTTCCTTCGATCTGAACTCTGTTCTGGTGATTAACGGAGGTGCAAAGTGGAGATGAAATGAAAGGAAAAAGACGAAAAGTGGGATTCTCAAGCTTTGCGATAGTCTAGTGCACGAGCGGGGTTCTTCTGTCTATATGCAATACAAATCTCGCAAAATTCAATAATATTTGTGCTCAACCGCGATTTTGTAGGCTGTTCTGACAACTTCTTTCCTTGCAACAAACGTTCAAAGTAAGGAGGAACCGCTATTTTATACAACAATTGAAATGACTAAAAATGACACACAAATGACTAAAAAATAACAAAACAACAGTTTCAAGTGCACGCCTACAACAATTTCTTGCTGCTCTGACCAAACGTGAAAGTTTGAGTCCCTGAACACTTTTTCAACTATAACCTTAGGCTATGTTAGGTTCCAATTATTGCTTTTTGGTGCATATTTGGCGTCATTTTGCTCCTTTTTCAAGAATATGTCGGTTTTTATATAGATCTCAAAGAGAGGAATCTAATGATATATGAGTTGTCCTGAAGTTTCCATTTTATGAGCAGTTATGAGCAAGCGACGGTGGCCGACGGTGCCGCACCGTCACTCACCGTCGGTTTTTCAATGTTCATGCAGAGTATTGTATATGTCATAAACACATATGTACATAGAAGGGGGATTCTATCTGTTTCTACTGTTTTTTTTTAAATGAGACCTTTTTAACCCGGAATTTTCACTCTCCTTGCCTTCTCTTCCTTTCTTTCCTTTTCTTTTTTTTTGTTTAGGTGATCCCTAACAATTTGTTTCTGCGTTCGAAGTAATATTCTAAATTCAGATTGAAAAAGAGAAAGGAGCAGCAAAATTACCGTTCGTTGACACACATGGACGTGTTCACAGTTACCTCCGGATATCACTTACTGAAAAGTGTAATCTCAGATGTGGGTAGAGAACATATTTTTCAGGTCTTTGATTATTAACCTCGCACTTTAAACATTAAAAAACCGCAAAGCTAGTTTTGCGTAGTAGTCAACCAAATGAAAATGTGGTGCTACGTTGTTGACACATGCGGAAATACCATATGTTTTAGTAAAATAATAGATTGTTAAGGTTTAAACAAAGCTCTGATAAAATGAGCCACGAAGAAAATGTAATTTCAATTGTGCAATTTCGAATCTGCCCTGTGATAACCCTGTGAGCGCAGAAGAAAGTGAGTAGACAAACTTGCTGGTGTTTTTCAGGTTTGTACTGCATGCCTGAAGAGGGAGTACAACTTACACCACCATCAAACTTGTTGACTTCAGATGAAATTGTCAGACTTGTTGAATTATTTGCTAGTCATGGTATAGATAAAATTAGGTTGACAGGTGGAGAACCGACGATAAGAAGAGACATAGTCGAGATAGTAGGTATGAGTTCGAAGAATTTCCATTATTTCAAAAAAAAAGAAAGAAAAAACGATGATATCGTTCAGAAAGGATACGAAACATTGACGGGATCGTGGATATAGGGTTGACATCAAATGGTATAGTACTTGCGAAGAAGTTACGTCAACTTAAAGAAGCTGGTCTCACAAAGGTTTTTAAATTCTTTCTCCTCAGTACAAAATCGTCCTCTTTTTCTTTATTGTTCTTTTTTAAGGTAAACATAAGTCTAGATACGTTAGTTGATCATAAATTTACGCTAATGACTAGAAGAAATGGTTTTGCAAAAGTTATGAAGAGCATCGACCTCGCTGAAGCATTGTTCCCCACAGTGAAGGTAGGTTGCTTGTTGTCTTTTTATAGTAGGGTAAAAACGAGATGAAGCACGTGCGCAATTGCGGACACAGCTTCTCTCGAGGCGCTTCGGTGGAGCGTAGCGGCTAGGAGCGTGGTGAAACCCTTGCTGACACCACCTATTGTTGCAGTTTGCGACGGTCCCACCTCGGTTCCAACTGCTGCGTCGAACGCGCCGCTTCGAGCGCGTACGCAAAGGCACCGCAACTACACTCGTGATTCATGTCGTTTTGATCCGACTAAACATCACATCCGTTACTACCAAGCTGTAATATTACCATTTTCTAGATCAATACGGTGGTGATGCGAAATATAAATGATGACGAAGTGAATGATTTCGTTAATTTGACGAAAAATCGCGTTAGTCTCATCTCAAACTATTCATGTGTTGTATGGCTAGCAAATAAAATCAACGCTAAAATGTCCCCGCATTTTCAGCGATTAGATGTTCGATTTATCGAATATATGCCATTTGGTGGGAATCACTTCTCGACGAAAAAATTCATTGATTTTAAAGCACTTCTTGCTATTATCAACCAAAAGTACAACGGATTAGTCGAACGCTTGCAGGATGCACCACATGCCACCACTAAGGTAGGTTTTCCAACCTAAATTTGTTTTTCGGTAATGAAACTACAATCTTCTCAAACTGCATTGCAACCCACGGCATAAGGAAGGTAAGCAAACCAAAATTCATGTAGTCTGAGCTGCATGGGACGTTTTTTTTTTTTTTGGAAATAAAAAGTGTGAAGCTATGTGTTACTTCTCCCTACCTTATCGGGCTGACGTGGCGTAATTTTCAAACGAACACATACATTTGAGAAAAAGTTGTAGGGACTTTCAGGCTTAGTTTTTTCTTTTTTTTTTGAAGAAGGGTAAGTTACACTGAAGAATTATTGATAGTACATTCTTTCTATTTCTATCCTATTCCTATCCTAACTATTCTATCTTTTATCTTCTGATGAAAACCTCCGATTTGTATTTTCTTGTCGCTATTTGACTAACTTCAAATCAGCGAGAACAAACTACGTTAATCTTTAGGATTCTTTTGGATTAGAATGATTTACTTGTTTTAATCGGCAGGCGGATGTCACGGCCTTACGCGGCTCCCCGCATTTTCGCCGAGGTGGGTCGTCCTTGAACACATTTGAGCCCATTGCGTTGCTTGTCAACGCCAAGTGTCCTCAGACGGTCCTTTACCACCTCCGTCCGGGAATTTCCCTTACGACCAGGAGACCTTTTCCACTCTGGGTCTAGAAGCATCCTCAGGACGACGTGGTCGATCAGACGATCTTCTCATAACGTGACCAAAGAAGCGAAGGTTTCTGTGATCACTTCAGGAGGTTGGACAAGGCGATGATTTCTACGTTATCCGCTGCTACATTCTATCCACTTTCCTGTAAAATTCTTCGTTATCGCACACCATCGGCCAAAAGTAGCCTAACAGTCGTCTAATTAGCTTTCTCTCCATGCAGTCAAGCTTTTCCTTGACCGTTGACGGCGCTGCCCGAATCTTTGATCCGTACATCCTGATAGGGCGAATTGCAGATAGATAGCCTCGCAGCTTGACTTCGTTGGCGATGGGGGTCGACGGGATTGGAATATCTGAGAGTTTATCAGCAATGCTCTAAAACGATTATAATAGTACACAGTTCATACATAAAAGTAGTGAAATAGATTGTGATAATGTATATGTCACTCTGGTTCTACTTAAAATTCCCTGTTGAGTGTTCGTGCAACTGTTTCTTTTTTAGGCTTTCAAAATAGCTGGGTTCAAAGGGCAATTCGGATTCATCACCTCAATGAGCGATCATTTTTGTGGTACGTGCAATCGCTTACGCATAACGGCTGATGGAAATCTCAAGGTAGAAATGACATTAATTCTCATTGCATTATTTGATAGAGATAAGAATTTGAAGTTACCATAGTAAATCTTTGCAAAAAAGTTCTATTTCTTTGGAACACACTAAATTTTGCTTTCTTCTGCTACAGGATAAAGTACTTGGCGCTAGTCAATCTCTTGGGATGCACCAATGCTGCAAAGGGATAAAGGATAAATAAAGGAAGTGGGGTTGACCAACCCCTATGGGGATGCAACTACACATTCGACTCCAACTCAGAATTCTTCGAGATATATGAGCGCATGTGCAGCACTTAGTTGCAGTAGATCAGTTTCGATCATCGATCGATCGCACCATCGATCGTGCAATCACAGCCGAACATCTTACTGACTGCACTACGCCAGTCCACAATGCTATACGATTTCTGTACAGAATTGTAAAGAGTTTGTGAACATCTTTGTGATGTATACAACGACTTTAATGTATCAGACAGATAATCACTGTATCAATCACTTTAATGTATCAGATAATCACTGTTTTTGTACCTTTCCTGACAGATTCACTAGCAGTTTATCGAACAAAGGGCGGGTGTGGTGCAGTCTGTTAGAGATCCGTTGTAGCCACACGGTGGATGTTTCGAAAGTGCAAACCAAGCCTTTCATCCCTCGGGTTGATAAATTGGTACCAGACCTGTGTGGAAGGATAAAAACACTGACTTGATTATCGGTTGGCCCCCGCAAGTCGTTGTATAGGACACGCATTCCAAAACCTCAAAGATGGCGAATTGCAGTGAAACGGATTGGCGCATCCCGGGTGGACTGATACGCCAAGGACTTTATCCTTTACTTCTTATCGAAAACGAAGGCTGGATATGAAGATAAAAGAAAAGTGAAAAGTGTCTGGCGTTAATCAATCCGCTTGGGATGCGCCCCGACGTTCACTTCAATTCAGAATCGTTTGAGGTTTACGAACGTGTAACTGGCCTCTACAATGAGTTGCGGTGGCTAGCCGATGTGTCAAGTCAGTGTTTTTATCCTTCCAGACAAGTATGGCACTAATTCATCGACCCCGAAGAGATGAAAGGCTCGATGAGCGCTAGGGCGGATTAGAACCTCCGATGCAGGAAGCGGAAACTCTAACCGCTTCACTACACCCGCCCGGATATGAAGATAAAAGGGAAAAGTAGACGTACGATGTGTAGACGGTGTTGAAACCATTTTCTGCTGTCCTATCGTGGTAACTTAATGTCCCAAAAATCCCAAAAATTGTATCCAATTTATTTGAGGAACATTTAGTGGCTACTGAATGTTTTCACCGTGTTGAGCGCCATACACTTTTTCTTGAAGCAGGACAGATTGGAAAAGAAGTGTTTATCGAACAAAGAAAGAACGTGTTGCAGAAGATGCGACCTTTATTTTTCCTTCTCTAATTTATTTAGTTTTTATTGGTTTCAATACGGTGCAAGCCTCGCGATATCAACTCTCTGAAATGTCACGATATCATGTGATTAAAACTTTTTTTGATGAAAACAACACATGAAAAACAACGATCAATGCAGTTTTGGAAGAACCGAAATAGTACTTCAACCCAAACTAGGGAATTATTGTAATTTTAGGCCAAACTCAAAATAAAAATATGCGAGTGCTTCTTTCTTTCCAGTGGTCACCACCTGAAGTGAGTCGGGTCATCGAGCATAGTTTAGAGCAGTTTAGAGCAGCAAGATAATGTGAACTCGTCCATAATCAAGATTGGTTCAAGGACCACACTAGTTCCACTAACTAAAATATAAAAGATAAGATCTTTTGTATCATTTTGTGGTTTCCGTGTCATCATCTTAGCTGAATTATTTACGCTGTACAAGTTTCGAGTCTTCCTCGCGTCAAAAGTATTGATCTTTGCCACGTGAGCTGATGATGTCGATGATTCCTTTTAAACGGAAGCGATGATGAGGTCCGTCTGCCCACATAAGTCAATCATTTGCCTCGATTCCAACAGTGACCACCTGCTGACTGGGTATTTTAGACATCAACAAATTGAGTTCGTCATAGAAGTCGGCCTTATTGTTGTCCTTAGCGATTTCCGTAGATGCGCGAGTGCTTACGATCTAAAATGTACGTCGTCTGCGATCCCGCAGTCGTACAAAGCCGCTTATTAATGATGTTGCAAATCTCTCCACTTGTTGTAGTCGTTCCTCACAACTATCGCGCAGCCTCCTAAGTTCTCCTCATCAGCATCGCCGCAGTTTGTGGTGTAGTCTTCGATTCTGATGACTATCTCTGATGCGTGTTTCTGCAGCGCAGGAAACAGCACACAGAGATATCGTAGAAGCCTAGACAGGGCTGTTTGTTGGAGTTCATTCGAAAGCGTTCGATAACGTGAAGAAACGGATAGTTGTTCCCAAGATTCCATGCTCCCTTTGGACAGCTGAAATTTGGGGTTGTGCTCTTAGGCGATTTTCTGGACGACATCATCTTTTTTCAATGCATGGAAACATTGCGTCATTTAACTATGAAGATTATATAGCTCTTACACTCCTAACGCGTACACTCGAATGCCTGATTGCATTTATTAAAAGCAGGGCCGCCACGAGCAGATAGCAATCAGACTTGTGTACGCGGCCCCATTTATTCACGAATAGTACGATTTTATTTCAAAGGAAAGCATTGAAAATACCCTTTACGGCTATAATCTTGCTCCCCCCTCTTTCCACCCTTCTGGTGGGAAAATCCCAAACTTCATAGGGGTGACCTGACTCGCCCCGTCGTTTGTTTTCCTCTTGTGACGCCTCTAGTGTTTCACTGAGTATGACTTCGATTTCTGCCCCTTTTTCGTGTGATTATGCACTATTAGCATCCTTCTTGGTTGTAGCATCTTCTGGAAAACTTCATCTTGTAAAAGTTGGATCTTTTCCCATTTCTTGCATAACTTATCATGATTAGTTTTCGCCTAGAACGAATTTTGGGACTTTATCGCAGCTTTCATTACAACGTCCGCTAATCACGTACAACTGCTCCAGGAAATGCTATAGAAATTGAATCCTTACAATTTAAGATCTTAGTGGTGCCCTAATAGCAAAACAACCGATAAGACTAGTGCAAAGGTACTTTGCTGAGATTACCTAATGTTTGTATAACTTTTATTCATATACTGTTTGTTATACGAAAAGGATAAAAAAGGACAAAGAGACTGGCGTTGATCATTTCGCTTCGGACACATAAACGCTTTTACTTCAATTCAGAATCGTTTGAAGTTTACGAACGCGTGTTGGCCTACACAATGACTTTCGGAGGTTACCCGATGCATCAAATTAGTGTTTTTATCTCCTATAACATTGTACTAGACCAGTATGGTACAATGTTATCGAACCCGGAGGGATGAGTTTCTTGGATGATGCGATCGATCATTCAGTCACAGTAAGAGCTCTTACGGACAACGCTTCACCCGACCCTATACGAAAATAATGATGAGAAACTATAAAAACCAGAAAGAAAAGAAGTGTGGATTTTTTTTCGTGCCATGGGAAGGGACTATGGCTACGCCTTTACCGATGATTTTACGCAGACTGTATTTATTTTGACATATGAGAATAATGTAGTCGTTAACACTATGTTGCAGTGGGTGTGGCGCAGTCGGTTAGACTGACTTGATCATCGGCTGGTCTCCGCAAGTCATTGTATAGGTCAACACGCGTTCCAAAAAACATCAACGATTATGAATTTCAGTAAAACGTGTTGGCGCATCTAAGTGGAAGTGGATTGATGCGCCAGTGACTTTATCCTGACTTTTAAACACAATGTTAACTTCTAAACCACTTCTATGTAACTGATATGTAAATGGACCACCTCTGCTTACCGAAAGCGAATTGACTACTCGTCTTTGTATTCGTTGAACAATACAATGATTACTTTTGAGGTATGCCTCCACGGAAACGCGGAAGTGAGCATGCGAGATCTTCTTCGAAGACATGCTTCTTCGGATGAAATCTCCGACGTGATTCAGAAGGCTGTTACAAGAAAAAAGAAGCAACACGCGGGTAGAGAATTTTTATTTATTCAGAACGTAGTTATTACAATTTGACAGATTGATAGTTAAATTGTAGATTGTTGAAGGATGAATTTAGATTATAGGGATGGAAAATCTCCAACATATGCCCAATCGGCCTATGATTCTCATTGGAGGATAACAAAATGTTGGTTTTTTTTCTTCTTTTTAAATGATTTTTGTACTTGCTATTCGAAGATATTTCAGGCGACTTGTATTCTTCTGTAATTACAAGTTCTTTATCTCGTCTGCTTCCTTTTGTATCAAACATATCTACAATTCGATTGTGTTCAAAAGGTGAGTTCTTGGTCTGATGTACGCAATACGTGATTGAAACTAATATTTTTTTCAAATACAGTGGTGAAAGATATAGCCTCGATTTTTTTTCGCCATGTTAATTTTAACCACATTTGATTTGAAATACTTGAATTCTTGATGCAGTTGCCTGCATGCTGCATAAATAATTGCTTCGCAATTACCAATGACTTAATGGCCACCGTTTCCGGAAAAAAAATCCTTGAAGCATGAAACGTATAAAAGCATGACAATTTTAAAGCATGTTGGAACAGGTCCTTCACATTACGACAGCCTCTCTTTTTGTTTTCAAGAACAGAGTTTAAGAATTTTTCTTCTGTACAAGGTAAAACGTAAAGAAATGAGAAGAAATACTACTTGGTTATGCTGGTATTTCGTGAAGAATCATCCAATATTTGCGATGAAATCTCAGTTGTAGCGTCTCACATCAGCAACGGCTTCTCACATGTTTCAAAAGACGGGTCCGCAAAGCAGGTTGAAATTTCATTCTTTGCATGAAAAATTGTTACTATGGTATTAATTTACAGGTTGACATTTCTCATAAGCCGGTTTCATTCCGAGAAGCTGTCGCCGAAGGTAAAATTAAGGTGAGCTTTTGACGGAAATTCTTGACAAAATAGGAGAGGGAAGTTAGAAACGTACCCTGAAGTTGTGGCGGAAATATCAACGGTTATTCCGGAGACTATAGATGTTACACACTCTCTCCCTCTATATCATCTTTCAATTTTCAATGTTTTGAGGGCAGCGTATCACGAAAATGACAATGGTGGTGTCTCTGAGAGAGAATGTAGGGTTCGGGGTGTAGATTACGAGTATGAGTATGGGGGATCAATTCTTCCTAGTAGTCCTGAAAAATGTCGTGAAAACCGACTTTGTTCCTACGAGGCACGTTAGGACACGCACTCTCCGACACCTTCAGCAGCATATCCACTGGTTTTACTTGAACAGACTGGTGAGGAAATCACAACCATCTCCGACTGCTTGCGGATTGACCAACCATAGTCGGAAATCTCTTCCTGATCCGCGTAAAAAAACGTGCCGATTTTAGTGACGATTTCAGTTGCAACGCGCCGCCTTTGTGCATTCGCCGCATGCAAGTGCGAGCGGTCGAAGATCAGTGATGTCTTCTCACCAGCCTTTTCAAGTGAAACCAATGATTAGGTTGCTCAAGGGACCGGAACGTGTTCGCAGAAGCGCGTCCTAACGTAGTTCATAGGAACTACAGCGACTACCACGCCATTTTTTCTATGACTATGACTATGACAATGCAGGGGTGGGCAGGATAATCCCAGATCTCGCAATCTACAACCCTATTCCCAGCTTTTCCCACTGATTCCCTCAACACGTCAGATTCGTGGTATGCTGCCTTCAAGAAGTCTATTTAAATCATAAAGGTGTCACCCTGTGTCCTGCACATTACCTTAGAAGAATTGGTTGGCTTTTGTGAGAAAAAACTACAGCCACCTCAAATTGTGGTTTCTTTTCAGTTAACACAAGAACTCGTCCACCAGATCAAAAACAACACGTCAAGGAAAGGCGATGTCCTGAATATTGCCCGAATAGCGAGCGTGATGGGAGCGAAACTTACCGCGAGTCTCATACCACTTTGTCATAACATAACCATCAGTTATGTGCACACAGAGTTTCGCCTTGATGAGGTAAGAGCATCAGCTGAGAGTCGCTATTTTGCTATATTTCTCAATTTTTCAACCGATTGAATGAAAAAATAGCGGAGAATGGGAATTTGAATCAGAAGCTGTAATAGTGCATCTAGTTTAAATATTGCAGTTTTCAGAATGAGTGCGTTCTTTTCATTCGTACAACTGCAAGAACAACTGCAAATACTGGAATTGAAATGGAAGCACTTACCGCATGTACTGTGAGTGTGTTTTGAATAACATTTCGCTTTTTTCGACCAGATATCCACCAGGTGCCATTTCATAGAATATTTCCTGCTTTACACGATAGCGGTAGCATTCTGAAATCTTTTATTTTTATTGGTTCTTCTTCTTTCCGATATTTGGAACATCAAGTGGACAAATTGCAACTTTTCCAAGCTTCCTTCTGTAGTTCAGTAACGTTTTCGGTGCCACGAATTGGTTTTTCCCATGTTTTGTCGTTCATTTCCACATGTTTTCGTGTTTCATCTCCTTCTTGTTCTTTTTTGAAAGATTTTACGCCTTGCTTGGTGGACCCCAAACACAACACAAAGTCAGCGAGCACCTATAGCACCCTTATCGTTTCGATTAAATGCAAAAAGAGATGATGTCAAAAATGTTCCCTTCTATCCAATTCACATTCCATTTTTGTCTTCTAGGAGAATATAAATGAAACTAAAAAAATCACCACACAACTACCTTGTAGATCGAACAACTCCCAATTATGTGATTCATTTTGCCAATACTTTTTTTTATTTCTACGTACATTCTAAGTACAAAAAAACTCTAGACTTGTTTCTCCTCACTCAACACATAAATTTGTGGTCCGATCCCGTGCAGAACTTTGGTGCAACAGCGACTTCCATCAGACAAAGCATTTTACTGACGATAATCTACTTCGTCATGGTGCCCTTCATCAAACGATTCCCACGTAGAGCGTATAAAAGCGAACTCTTGAGATAGCGAGTTTGTACGGAAGGTTGTTGTCGCCAAAATAAGCTTGGAAAGCCTCTCTCCCTGTTCATTCCAATGGAAGCCGTGGATTCCGATGAGACGTTCTTCTGCGGCCAATTTTGGGGTTGAAATCACCAACAATTTTCCGATTTCTTAATCTTCGTAGCTTGATGTTGGGACGTTGGCGACGAAGATAGTCTAAGCTAGCATCAAATCACATTTTCTTAGAGGTGCGATTCGGGTTGAAGTTTTTTTTTCTCGTAATTGCTCTGAAAGTATCTTTTCAAATATATTCCTTTGCATCTTGTGAGGATGTGCAGTATTCATCGCTCTCAGTTCTTAGATTTTCCCGTCAGAATCCACTGTTAGATAAAAGGATGATTGGGAAACGTCCTTCAACACTTGAACGATGATAGGCGCCTTTATATTTGATTTGAGCCTTTTTACACCAGGGAATTCAGTGGTGTCCGGTCACACGTATTTGTACCAGGTCATGAGTAGGATGATTTTGGACTCACGATCTTTCCACTATTCTCTGGACACATTTTTTAGCTCCGGCACACCAGTCTCTTGGATGTTGGACAAAAAATTTTAATCCACTCGGTCCTGTAGCTGAGATTTTGTGGAGATTTTCTTCATACGAATAATCTTCTAAAAACTTGAGAATGGGGCGTCCTCTCCACGAATATATATATATATATAAAGGGTATGAGTGCGATCACGCTCAATTCCAGCTAATTCATGAAGAAATAGGCGTGAAAATGGCTGTGTTGCACCGAATCCCCCTACGAGGCACCTAACGCTGTGTCTGTCAGCGAGCGAGAGACAACCTCCCCAGCACATTGATGGACAGCCCGCTCGTATAGCTGCGGCGCGTATGGGTGATGTCGCAGACGTCTCACGCTGTTAGTTATCTCATACAGGGATCCTAATAGGCTACTCATCGCTCCGTTTTCCTGGATAATCAGAGAGAATTGAGCGTGATCGTGTTCATACTCGTGTAAACCCGCCCACTTATTCCCGTAGAAATATCAACACTCTCATTTCTATAATATGCTGCCTCTGAAAAGATCTATACATATCCATCATATCTCACTGAAGATCAAAATGTCATCGTTAGGCTTTTTTCTATATATAATATCTTCAGGTGTACTTTCTCGTGGATTGGCAATAGTTCATAATAGTTACTCGCACTACATAGTAGTTTATTCTGATTTTTTTTTCCAGATAGCTGCACTTACAGTTTATGACATGTGCAAAGCAGTAACACAGGAAATGGTAATCAGTGACATACGTCTAATTTCGAAAAGTGGTGGTAAAACAGAGTACAAAGCCGTCTCCAACTTCTGAACACATTCGAACTGTGCAACATTTTCTATTTTCTTTCTTTCTCCTTCTTTATTCCTATCAACTTGTTGTAGGTATAATAATAATAATAATAATAATAGTAATACTTTAAATTGTGAACAATGCTCAGACCTTACTTTTCAAGAGATCTTGCTGCAATTTTGTTCATTACAATTTTCAGCTATGCTAGTCTTTTATAGTTACTATAAGATTCAGTTATGAATCGTCGTGTTCTTTGTGGTTGTGATCACTTATCGCATGTAAATTCACGTGTTTAATTAGATCACTTCATTGTAAATACCTTTAGAAGTCAAAGTGTTTTCTGTAATTTTTCCTCTCAAAATATCAAGACCAACTTGTTGTTGCTATTTGTTTTCAACTTCACACAGAGATAATATAAAGATTTTATTTTTGCCATATTATGATAATATTGTGATGAAACTAATCAATTCTGAAAGATATCCTTGTATGATATCCGCTTGTTCCAACGTTATCGGTATTATTAGAGCTGTTGGGTTTTTTGGTATTTTCATCTGTGAACAGCGGTCCCACTTCGTTGTTTGATGAATCCACTGACGAAAATGAAGTAATTCTATCGTCGTTCAATAAATCATATTTTTGTTCATGAAAAAATCTTCTAATCTTATCGATATTGTTTAATTGGGAATCGTCGTATTCCTCTTTTTCTAATTTCGAGGATTGTGTGACATCGGTTTTTTGCTGAACTTCTATGTTGCTAACATTAAGACCACCTCCTTCATCTAAGGAGATGGTTTCGTTATGTATGGATACATTATTTAGGGAGTCTATCTGCTTCACATCTGAGTCGGTGCTATTCGTTTCTCCCACTCCATTCTGAGTCCTTCCGCCGAATCGACCTTGTATCATGGAAATTTGCAGTCCATAAGTTGTATCCAAAGTTTCATCGTGATTCAAATTCCGAAATGACTTGTGATCATCTTCGCCATTGATGGAAGAAGTTACCTGTAATGGCAGCAATAAAAAACAGATGAAGTAATAGTTAAAAAAAAAGCTCTCAAATTTCATATTGGTAAGAACAAATCTCACAACAATCACGTGGTCACTCCTCCCCTCGTTTCGACCAATAAGGCCTATTTCACTCACTGAAGCTCCATCACTTACACGGACACTGATATCGTGCGGATACACGTCTTTTTAATTTGTTCCGTCATGTTACCTCCTCTGTCAACTATCTTTGAATAAGCTCCCCTTAATGATTTCCGCATCTTCTAGCCTCTTTGGTCCGATCTAGATTGTGGTGGTTAGTCGTTTGAGGACATTGGAAGTTGGTGAGCGTCTTGCTCAAGGTCGCCGTTAGATTCGCTCAGGATCCCAACCTGCTCCTTCGCCGTAGGCTAAGTCGGTCGTTCAAACTCTGATATGTAGATAAATAGACCGACACTGAACGTTCTTAATTGGGGGAATATATGCATAAGAGCTCTCCTCAGTTTCTCGAGTAAGAGATCAACTTGCTTTACGTGCTATCAGCAAGGAGAAGGACTGCGCCAGTCTCCACTGACAATAACTGCCGATTTTTCAAATGCTCTGACCCAAACAAATATGTTTTCTTCTTTTTGGTCCACCACTGTTGGATGTGAAAAATTTAATAAATAAGTAACTAAATAATATTGGAGGAAACGAGACAATTTCGGTACCGTATCTATATATTTATAGAGCATGTGAATTAGATGAATAAAATAATTAACTGCACTTTGCGAAAATACCAGTAATTACTAATACTGTGTTGTTTAGGATTATTAGTGAGCATTCGAAATTTCCTAAAAATTGTGAGCATTTATATTAAATCGTTTTACTCATGTGATTCGTACAAGTCATATATAGGTAGTTACTACTGACATATAGTGGTTAGAAAAGTAATTCATATGACTTACCTTGTCACAAACCTTGTATCCTATTTTTTCATCGATGTGACTATAGATAGTGTACACTACCTTTCCTTCGTAGTGATGATTTCTATTTATATCCTAAAATCAATAGCTTTTCTTACCATTCA
This sequence comes from Necator americanus, assembly GCF_031761385.1. NCBI lineage: Eukaryota > Metazoa > Nematoda > Chromadorea > Rhabditida > Ancylostomatidae > Necator > Necator americanus. The sequence goes on from NC_087376.1 coordinate 8,794,707, forward strand.
TGACATATGATTTTGAAAAAAAAGATAAATAAAATGTTAAGTTTCTTGTCTAGAGAATAAATTTCCTAATAGGAACTAACATTGAGAAATTCACTTTCTAAAGGGCAAAGTCCTGAGTAGAGGCCAACTACTCTATCACATATCGGGAGTGTACCAAGTGCGCATGCAGGTACTGTTAATCCAGCAACCTGAAAAAACATGACACGACTTTCTGGAATATTTTCAATTATTAGTAACATTCAAATTACATGGTGTTATTACTCACTTTGAGCGTTATTCCATGATTAGGACCTGCTATCCCTAGAAACGTTTCAATATAGGGTGTTAGCGGACCACCCAAATCCTCGTTTGTATCTACACATCGCCCTACATGATCATTTAGAATTTTCATTGTTTAAAAGTTTCTCAGAGTCACTTTAATTACATATAAATATCTATTATTATTGATATCTTAAGAGTTTATCACTACATTTACCAGACAGAAATTCTGACCTCCCAAGATCGCCTTTCTGGATAATGGAACTCCAAGAGAGAAAGCCACTATATCAACGTTTTGTCGGGCATAATATCGTACAGCAAGGATTAGAGCTCGGATCTTAAGTTAAAATACTGGCTATTACATTCCTTTTTAACGCCTTTTTTAATTACGAATTCACCTGTTTCACGTGTTCGCATTTCATTGAGTAGAGAGTCCATTGCAAAGGATTCAGTTTTGCTCCATAACCATACGATGTTGAATACAATTCACCATCCGTATATCCAAACGCTCTACACATAAAAATGAAGAGTTCATGGATAAAAAAATTATACTCACTTAAGATTTATGAAATGATTTTTACAAAAAGATGCATGCAGCTTATCCTTGAGAAAAAATTATTTGAGTTGCAATCTGTTTCGTTTCGCAAACGATGAAGTGTTGGATGGTAAGGAATCAAAAATTATAGTATTTTTTTTTTTGGGAAATTTTCGATATTTCTCGAGAAGATAGAGATCGGGGAGAATTTTTTCAAAAACGGCAGCACATAATCATTTGCTTAGAAAGCAGAAGCTCTAGTAGTATGCGAGTGAACTCCACTTGCATACTAATTCATATTCCTCAATTCTGAGGTGTAAGGATTTGCCTCGTTGGGTAAAAGGTAAGCGTTCCTAGCATCAAAAATCTCTCCAAACGCTGTCTTTAACTGAATCACATACACGCATAGTTCCTAGTTTGTTAGTGTGCATCAAGTCAGATTTTCCAGCTCTAACCAATCCATAATGGCTACAATCGAAAGCCTACCTGTAATGACTAGCCACTGCCTGCATTTTCAAGCCAGCCACATCAGAAACTCCATGCACAAATATAACGGGATCGTTAACGATAGTGTCGTTCTCATTTGTTTTTCCTCCAAATGATCCAGTGTTACCGAGATCACTCCTAAAAATCATTCCAAGCGTGAGAACAAAGCAATAAAACTAAATATAACGCGAATTTTAATGTTGCAACATGTTTTACCTCTGCAAAAGATTTCTGAAGTTCGATCCATAGTTCTCTTCCAAAAAATCAGCGAAATGCTTGCTGAAGAACGTATGCGCAGGAAGTATAAAATAAAGGAGAAAATAATACATAAAGAGCATTGCTGTCGAAAAAGAAAATGTGTTGTTTTGGATCTCCCGAAATCCTCTATTGACCTGATTCATAACTAGCTCCTCAAAGATCAAGAGTCATCAACGAAAATTACTTTGCCCGTGACCTCTACATTACTACGAAATTGCATCGCACATGCTTCAGTGACGTTTCGTCAATGTCTAGCAATTTAGATGTGAGCACCAAGTCATTCTTTCATATACTGCTATACATATACTACTAGTGGAATGACTACTAGAAATGGTATTTGGCATCATTCCTGAAAAAACAAAGATAAAAAGACAAAGGACAAAGTCACTGGCGTATCCACTCGGGATGCGCCAACGCGTTTTACTGGAATTCATAATCGCTGAGGTATTGGAACGCGTGTTGGCCTATACAATGACTTGCGGGGGACAGCCGATGATCAAGTCCGTGTTTTTATCCTCCCAGACAAGTCTGGTACCAATTTATCGACCTCGGTGGGATGAAAGACTTCGCTTGCATCAGGGCGGTTTCGAACCCTCGACCATGTGGCTACAATGGACCTCTAACCGACGCCACATCCGCCCCCCTGAAAAACAAAAACTGCGATGAAATCCTCTTTTGAAGTTCATTTAGAGAAAATCCTTCCACAACCGTGCAAATACCATGAACAACAGAACTATTTATTGCATGTCACAATTTGCAATGTGTACAACACAATCTTCCTAGTGTCAAATAGGAAGAAACAACAGTAAAATATCGATTGGAACTAAACAACAAGTTCTTTGTTAGCAATATCAGAATTTGCTTATTAGGAGAAGTCGTAGCAAAAAATCACTGCAGTAACTCGTTGGAATTCTTAGAGGTGCTAGGTGAGGTTTCTAAATGCTCCTAACTGAAAATTGTTGTTATGAAGCTGATAAATCCTTCAATCTAACGATCTGTGTTTGGCCCGGTCAAAAAATTGTACTGTAGGTTTTGCTGACAAACCTACTGTTAGCAACTATGCGGTGGGACCAGTTCTGCTTTCGCCTTTTAGAGGCATCACTCCACTAATCTGGGGTGGTACGGATTTCAGGTGGTGAGTTCCTACACGGGATCATAGATTAAGGAGAGAGAGAGAGAGGGTGGGGTGGGGGGGGGGGGGGGGGGTGATTCCGTCCATTTCTTCCTAATTGCCGTAAAAATGGCCCGGAAGATACGGCTTCGAGCGTTCCGGCCCGCTATTTCCTACAACGAATTATTGGAGCGCGCCAGCCGTGTGCACACGCCGCACCTCTCCATAATCTACGATCCCGTATACGAATACTCCACCTGAATTCGGTACCACCTCAGATTCGTGGGGTGCTGCCTTTAAGTAAGACATTAGCCTGCTGCCTGCAATACGGTTTGCAGCCAGCAGTGAGTGTTAAGTCAGAAATTGTGTCGCTTTAAAAAGAGTTGCATAGCTGGACACTAAATCTTGTGCGTAATTGGTCAGGTTTTAACCGAACTGCACTATTACAGAAAAAGTTTTTTTAAAGATATCTGCAAGATTGTCAACAACGCTGAAATACAAAGTCAAGCGCAGGAATAAGGGAGAATCAAAAAAGCATGTATCTACAATTTAGATAGCGAAAGGAAGATCAGGATAAACTGTTTTATTCTGAGCGAGAAGCTCAGCGATGAGTGTTAAATTGTTCATTGGATGATCATCATCGTATGCCCATAGTGGAAAATCATTAAGCGTGAAAAGCGTACGTCCCCATAACAGAACATTCAACATTGTGAGCACTACACATCCAATGGTAACGAAGAATCCGGCAAAGGCCTGTAAAAAAGTTCACAGTTTTTGATTGTATAGCAAAAAAAAAACAGCGCCGGCCAACAAACGTGCCCAACAAGGCTGATGCCGGCATCTGCAGCAACGTAAGTCTCTATCCATTAAAGACTGCATACCACGAATTGGCGATGCTAGGATCTCTCCAAATTAGAAAGAACTATAGTTAAGATTATTGATCACTGTCCTGAAAAACAGCGCAGGAAGCGGCCTTGGTTACTGAGTTTTCCTACGATGCACCTAAACACAGGTCACGTGTGTGAGCGTAGCTGTACGCGTCCCGTCTGTTGCGAACAATCAATGGGAAGCTGAAGCTCTTGGGGGTGTCAATCCCGGTCGCTAGCAGGAGTTGTGAAGTCCCTCAAAGAAAATCTGATCGACGAGATCGTTTTGTTTTTTAGGACAATGGGGAGGAACTGAGCGTGACCACGGTCATACTCATGATCTGCAATCCCACCAACCCTATCCTTTGTTGGACGGATCCAAACATCGTAGACATCGTGACATACTGCCTTCAAACACACACTTCCTTTTCCCTCTAACCTACTTTAATCAAAGACGTTTCACACAATCACTGATAAGCGTGGTAAAATGGAAAGAGAGACCAGCCAGAAAAAAATAGAATTTTCTTCAACAAAAACTGAGGCCGCGCATACGAGGCTGATTGCTACCTGCACATGGTGGTCCTGCTTCAACCAAACGCAATCAGACGTTTGAGTGTACGCATTGGGAACGTACGAGCTATACAACCCGTACTGTTATATGGCGAAAGATTCCCGTACATTGCGAAAAGGTGCCGTCGTCCAGCACATCGCCAAAGCCCATAACCTGAAAGGTCAACTGCCTGAAGAGAGCATGGAATCTTTAGCAACAACCATTCGTTTCGTCACGCTGAACTGCCGAACACTAGCGAGCGAACTCCAACAAGCCGCCCTCTCTAGGCTTCTGCGATATCTCCGTGTCGCTGAGGACAACAGTAAGGAGGCCTTCTATGATGAACTCAATGCGTTGATGTCTAAAATGCCAAGCCAGCAGGTGGTCATTGTCGGAATCGACGCAAATGCGAAGATGGGGATCGAACAATCCGATGTGCTAGAAAAATGGTATTATCCAGCGGAGCGCACGTTGGACAACGGTGACAGCCTGATCCACTTATGCGAACAGACGGGCTTCATCATAGCTTCCACGTTTAAGAGGAATCATCGACGCCATCAGCTCACGTGGCAGGGGCCAACCCTTTTAACTCCTGAAGAGCAGCGCAAGCGGAAGATGAGGACTCTTAAACTTCAGCTCGACTACGTTCTGGCGAGGAACATTCCTCGGTCAGATATCCGAAAATCTAGAGCTGTTTGGGACATCGTGTTCGACTCTGACCACCGTCCAGTTCTTCTCAGCTTCAAGATACGGTTCCACAAAAGAAACCAAGGAGTTTTCTATTCATGTTCGACTACGGACCAGGAAGAAGCTTAACTCTTCTAATTTGGAGAGATAACTTACAGACCTTACTGGATCGGCAAGCGCCGTCAGCTCCTGAACTCAAGGACGTTCATAGGCCGACATATACGGTTAACAAGCAACCACCGACCGAGTCGGAGCTTCCGGTCTGTATCCAAAAGATGAACAATGGAAAATCTGGTGGTGACGACGGAAGTAGCGCAGAAATGCTGAAATATCTTTCTCCATCTGGGATTCGTGAGATGGCAAAGATCATCCGTCCAATGTGGATAAACGAATGGATACCTGACTCGTGGAGACATGTTATCATAATTCCCTTCCACAAGAAGTTATCCATCACGGACCCTAGGAATTATCGAGGAATTTCTTTACTGTGTGTTATGTACAAGGTATTGGAGCGCATTATCCTGGACCGACTCATTAAACATCGCGAAGACACAACGCGCGACGAGCAAGCTGGCTTTTGTCCTGACCGATCTACGATTACTGGAATCAGGGTGAACGGACAGCCAACCGAACTTGTAGACGAGTTCTGTTACTTGAGTTATATGCTAAAAAACGTACGAGAGAGATGTTCAGCAAAGAGGCCACTTCTGCATTTCTCTCCTTAACGAAATGCCTGTTGTCGATCCCCACCACCAACGAAGTCAAGCTGCGAGTCTGCCTATCCGTCATTCGCCCCATCATGATGTACGGATCGGAGGCTAGCACCATCTACGGTGATGGAGAGGCTTGATTGCACGGACGAAATCTGTTTAGACGGCTAATTGGCTACTCTTATCCTAGAGTATCCCACAGTGACGACCTTTACGCAGAGATAGATGTGGTATACCGGCGGATGACACGTGAAAGATATCAACATCTTGCACCCCTATCGAAAGTGGCTAAATTAAATCGTCTTTGCTTCTTCGGTAATATATTAAGGAGACCGGGAGATCGTCTTATTCAACGAGTTCTGAGGAATTTTGTCGGGTTCGAGCTGGAAGAAGCCACTTGCCGAAAACGGAAGTTCTGACTGACGTGGTGAAAGAGGGCCTGAGGACACTCGGCGTGGATAGGCAGTTCAGGAGAGACGGATGGCACACCTCGGCGAAGATGCGAATAATCGCGTCAGGCAATGACTTCAGCCCGCCGATTAAGTCAAGTAAGTCATTAGCGGCCACGTATACAAGTCTGATTGTTACCTACTCGTGGTGGCTGTGATTTTACTAAACGCAATCAAGCATTCGAGTGTACGCGTTGGGAGCATACGAGCCATACGACTTGTACTGTAATATGGCGCACGTTTCCCGGATATTGCGAAAAGGTGCTGTCGTTCAGCACAATGGCAGAGCGCGTACTCTCATATGTTGAATGCCTAAAGAGAACATGGAGTCTTCGGCAACAATCATCCGTTTCCTAACGCTGAGGTCGCGATGGCTTTGTAGTGAACTCTAGCCACTCGCTCTGTCCAGACTGCTGTGATATCTGCACGCGCCGTAGCTGCGCGATAGCTGTGGGGAACGACTGCAGCAACCTGAGGGAGGAATTTGGCTCAACATCGTGAAGAAGCGGCTTTGTATGACTGCGGAATCGCAGAGAGCACAACCTCTGAATCATAAGTGTTCACGTGCCTACGAAGACCGCTGAAGACAATTATAAAGACGCTTTTGATGATGAACTCAACACACTGATATTCAATATACTCATCCAGCAGGCGGCTATCGTTGGAATTGATGGGAACGCAAAGATGGGCTTTTAACAACAGTTCGATATGCTTGGAAAATGGTATTATTCTGCTAAGCAAACATGGAAATGTCGTGTCGTAAGCACCATCGCCGATCTGAACCGGACAAACGTCTGAGAAGAATGCTGCGTCGTCAGCTAAAACGTTATCGCGAGAACGAATGTACATCAAGAGCGACCGAGTTCGAAAGGACGTGGGAGGACAAGAACCCAAAGAAAACCTATGGCCAACCAAGACCGTAATCGTCACGCCTATGCAATCGGTCCTCCTAGACTACGAAGCCGGTTCCGACTCTCCTTACCGAGACCGTCTTTTCAACGCGCTGATGGTATTTCAGGAAAGTTCTTTCGCCTAATCGAGGAGATGAACAGAAGATCAACTGCTGCTGTTCGAACACCAATTGGATTCAATTCGCTGTTGAAAGTGGAAACTGAGGAAAGACAGGGGCCTGTCCCGGACCGTTCCTTGTTCAACTCTGCCGTCGATATCATGCGAAAACAGTTGAGCAAGGTTCCGCGATGTCGTTCTAGCACCATCTGGACGTCTCTTGGTCAAGATCGAGTAGGCCGGCGATGCAGTGACATTCGCTTCAAGCAGCGCAACGTTGCAACATGTCGTCAACCTTGTATCGAAATTAGCTGCAATGTACAGTTTACGTCTCCGCCCTGATAAATGTATGCAGATGTGGATCTCCGCGAGACCCTTATCAGGAATCAGGGTGAACGGACAACCAATTGAACTTGTAGATGAGTTCTGTTATTCCGGTTGCATACAGAAAAACGACGGCACTCACGAGGTGGATATTCTACAAAGATGCGCCAATGCCACTTGTGCATTCAACTCCTCAAAAAAAGTGTTTGTGGTTGACCTCATCGGTCAACGAAGTCAAGGTGCGAGTCTACCTATTCGCAACTCCCCTTATTATGATGAACGGATCGGAGACTTGGGCAGCGCCGTCAACGGTGATGGAGAAACTTGACTACGTGGAAAAGAAGCTGTTTAGAAGGAAGTTTGGCTCTTTTAGCCAGTAGTGTGAGATAACGAAGAACTTTACTCAAAAAGACATGACGTGGCATAACGGCGTATGACACGAGGAAAAATGTCAAAATTTTGCCTCTCGCTCTTACATAATCGCAGAAAACTGTCATCGCTTTCTTGGTCACATTTTAACGAAACCATTGGATCGCCTTGTCCAAGTTGCCCTGGGAATGTTCCGAGACCAAGAGGAGGCCACCCGAAAGCAAAACCTCGACGACGATGCGAATAAGCTGAGTTAGGCTATAACATGCATACGTCATTTAGGTCAATTAAGTCATTATTTATTTGGACCCCTCTTCCAGTTAGAGTTGATGTCTAGCAGAAACTTGGTTGACGACATGTTGCAACCAACTTTTTTTGGACTCAATTACAGGACAAGCAATTGGAGCAAAATCCAGTCACCGATTTTTTTTCGGGAAAATGCAAGCAAACAATAAATGATGAAGATGAAGACAAACCATATCGGTGACTTGTACAAGACCTGTTCCAAAAACAATAGCGTTTGGTGGTGTCGCGACAGGGAAAAGAAATGCAAACGAAGATGAAATGGCTACAGGTAGCATGAATAATAGCGGGTTGATGTCAAGAGATCTGAAAAAAGTGAACGATTGTTAATAGCGTGTTATTTCATTCCATTTCCTTTCTCCGTCATTTCTACCTACCTAGCTAATTCGGCGACAATTGGTATGAAAATCGAGGCGATGACTGTATTCGAACAAATATTGGTGAGACCAACTGTTATACAAATACAAATAAACATTATAACATTTACTGGGAATACAGAAAGTCGATGCATCACTTCTCCAATTTCAATCGATAAGTGAGATTCCTTAAATGATGACAGTTGATGGATATGTGGACAAAGACAGTAGATTCAGAAAACGCAGCGTCTTCATTTGCCGCCCCATTATTTATCAGCGGCAACAGTATAAGTTTTTATAGAAGAGGCAAAAAATAGATAGGGAATGAAAATGTTTAGCCTTTGAAAAACAAACAAATAGGGTTCAAAATCACTTCAGACTACAAGCTATAAATAAAATAAACTATCGGTAAAAACAAAGAAAAATCAAACACAAGTCAAGCACTCTTAAATTAGGGACTGACCTACATAATATTTCACAAAATGTTTTCAGTTCATCTTCGAGAAAGGGAAATTCTACATCTCGGATCAAAAATGCTGTATAGTGTTCATTCAAAAATTCCAGAAAAAAAAGAAGTGTTTGCTGATTAGCAGAGCTATTGTCGTACCCTTCATGTACTTGGAGACTAACGTCAGCGCAATTATAATCGTGGAAGGAGAATATATTACTTTGATGCAAATGCAAAATTAGGCTAACGCGTGCGGTCCGCAGCGTCAAGATGCGCTGATGTTGATTGAAAACGACCGGTCCTCCTGTACTACTCAGCTAATGATCCGTTACTCCACAACCGCTTCGTAATGGCGTGGATGTGACTCTATGCGTCGAACTGCGATGCAGAGCGGATGTACGTTCTACACCAGGATCTCCAAACATGGGAAGCAGTTCGACATATTCGACATTTCGCCTCTTTAGAATCGGAAGTCTAGCTATGAGTAAACCACCGCTAAGACTAACCAAAGTCTTAACAAAATGTCGCGTGGTGGTCTCATGATCCACGTCGGATGGACCACGACCTGTGCTGGAGCTAAGCTCGTCTTGGTACGCGGCTTAGTATGTAGAAATGTCTACTCGCCGCTCCAGAATACGGTCTGTCCCAGCACCCTGCACACTGGGGCCTGCCTCTCCCTCTGATTGATTGCCAGACGTGGGAAGGCATAGCGACCAGTGAAAGGCGATCAAATCTCAAGCTGGTCAGGGCGTTTTCGATTCTAGACCAAGAACGGTATCCATGGACGCTAACCTACATACCCTTTTCGAAGCTGTAGCGGGTATCCAATTCCAAATCTCAATTCAAATTAATTGCTCAGCAAGAGACCAATACCAGATGGGACGACTTACGACAGATGAGTGACTGTACACTCGTCGTGCGTGGAGAAAAGTTTCCGCCACGAAATATGGGCGTTGTTGGTTTTGTCGTGCACCCATCTGTCCTCCATCTCACGAGACCTTATCACCTCGTCTGGCGTTTCTTCGCCTCCGCCCTCTACACCAAAAACACATTAGCATCATCGACTGGTACTCAACAACATCAGCAAATGATAAACTGGGTTTCAATAATTGGAAGCGTTTTATTAGAAGCTAGATGAAGTGATCCACAACGAGAACTCCTTCTCTAAGTTCGTTTTCAGTGACTTTAATGCAGAACTAAGAAAAACTACAAAAGACGAATTTATGATCTGAGTGCTTAGAGGGAGGGGGGCCGGAATGAATTTGACAGTCTTCTCCCTGGGAATTGTCCAATAGCAGAACTCGTGCGATGATCAACCACATACTCACCAACCGAAGGAGGTGTCTACTTGACGTCACGGTAGTACTATTACCATCCTTTTGTAGTGGTTCTGATCACCGTCTTCTTTGTGCAGAAATACGACTTAATCCCACAATGGAAAAGAATATCTGCTATCGGCAATGAAGGAAGAAGTAAGTCGTATACGACGAATACATACTCGAGTACTCCTTGTTCCAAGGTAACTGCCATATCAAGGACCCTAACGTGGACTACCACTTGCTGCTCAGAGGAATTCAATCCTGCACTAAACGTGTCTCGAAGCCGCACACAGAAAACTTGGATTAAATTTGGAAGACCACCAAGGAATTGTTGGAAAGAAAGACTTTAAGGCCTTATCCGAATGCATCGCACATTGAACGGTTAGTAGCAAACACTGGCTGCAGAAAAGCTTTGCATAAGGATTTATCAAAATACAGTCAGAAGAAGATTCTGGAAGAAGGAAGAGTCTAAAGAAGTGCCGCGGGGACCTCGCCAATACAATATTTCGCTGGGAAACTTGCTGAGCGGAGATGGGATTTGTCGTGTCGTCGTGAGATGGAAATCATTGCAGAGAGACTCTGCTCGAACCTACAACCTTCGAACTCGATCTTTTCCTCTGGTGAAGTTCCACCACGGATTCTTTCTTCGGAAGTACGAGTTGTTATCAAGAGCATGAAACCTGGCAAAGCTTCCGGACCTGATTTTATTTCAGCAGACTTTCTTCGGGCTGGTGAACATCCGCTTCATGTAGTTCTAGCGACACACATGGCATCCTATCTTCAGAAAGAAAGGATGCCAGACCAATAGAAGACCTCGCGAACTTCGTGTGATTAAGAAAGATGACCGAGCCGACACTCAGAACTATCGTTCGATATACTTTCTGAGTGTCCTGTACAAAACATTCACCAGAATCATTCTCACGCTCATATCTACGATCTCTGATGGAGTCCAGCATCAAGAAGAAGCTCGATCAGTGGTTCAGCTGCATGAAGACCGCGTCGATGGCCAAAGAAGTTTGGCGCGAACACAACCTGCTCCTTTTTCTAACCTTCGTTTACTATGAGAAAGTTTTTGACGGCGTAGAAACAAATGAAATACTGTCAGCGATTGATACACCACTAATATACAGCATTTTCCATCTCCCCTCACCATACCCGTTGGAAAGATGGCACGACAAGGCGATACTATATCGCCGTAGCTGTTCACGGCTTCACCACAATGCGTAACGAAATCACTTTCTTGAGCAGAAATCTTGGTGTTTCTTGAGATTTCTCTCAAACTGTCGATTTGCGGACATCATCGTTCTCTTTTCGAGAAGTACCGACGAAGTAGATTTGATGCTCAAGGAATTGAACCAAGCATGAAAGAGGATAGGATTGTGAATATACCGAAAGAAGACACGTCTTATGAAAAACACCTGTTGCAAGGACGGAGGAGTACTACTTGAAAGCTCCCAAATCGTGGGAACTTCATAAGTATACGTTGGACGTTCTATGAATATGGCAAACGACTTAAAGCAGGAATCGACTAGAAGGATGACAGCAGCATGGCTAGCGTCTGGGAAGCCATCTGCGAAGCTACAGACCAAATGAAAGACCGAGATTTTCGTGCCCATGTGTTGCCCAGTTCTTCCAGCGCTTGGTTACATAGCGGAGACGTGGGCATGCACCGCTGCCACGTCTAAGAAGCTACTCGCTACCCACAGAGCTCTTGAGAGATGTCTTCTGAAGTTCAATCGGGGCATGCAGCATCTACCCGGTCTTCGCAGCTCCGACTTAAAAGCAATTTCTCGTCTTCACGACCCATGGGGATATATATCGAAACCAAAGCATAGATAGGTCGTCCACATTACGGTAAGAGTCGGTCATGGGCAAAATATACGCTAGAGTGGGCCCCAAGAGGTGCTAAAAGCCCTCGAGGTGGACCTCCGACGAGATGGGGTGATGTGTTCGCTACACGGATGGACCAGCTAAGAGCTCAGCTGGATGCGGCTCAAAGACCTCATCAACGGCAATAATTTTTTTTAGGAACCAATATCCATCCAAGTATTTAAGTAAGTAATGATCCGTCCACTAAACATCAAGATTTTTTTGACTTGGCTATAACTAGGGTTCAACTGCAACATTGTCACTTCTTTTCTTAATGAAGTTCGTAAGGATAGACCTTTACTCCTGCTGCTAGTGCAAAGCCACCACCAAGCAGCAACACAACACTCCATGGAAAACGCTCTTGAATTGTGGGCCAATCAAGTAGAGAATTTCTAACAGTGTAGTGGCCACTTCTGCCTCTATCTAAAAAAGAAGCAAACTATTGTAGATAACATTGAAATGAATACATCTGTAAAATTTGCATAAAAATACCTCTCTGGTAACACATCGGTTTCTTGTCAGGGATGATAAAGAGTAAAAGAACAACAAAAACAGCGCTTGTGGCATCGGTGATGTAGCTGAATATCTTAGTGTTGGAATTGCAAATAAATAAGTATTTTGACTGTCAACTAGTAAAAACTCAAATTGAACCTACCCTCTCTTGAAATAAGCTCCAAATCCTGGGATTATTTGTGGTTCTCTGAGCATCCATAGCCCAAGTAAAAGCACAAAACATACCATTACAGCTACCTGTAACTCTGGTCTTTTATCTGTATCTCTTTTACATCACAAATCCAATCTTCAAGAAGAAAACAACACTAAAATGTGTGGCAGTCTCCATGAGGTTACGTAAACACAACTTCTTGAGCTTTCTGTCGAGAATATGTTTGAGAAATAACCTCTGCAAATGTGGTACTCGGAAGTTTGTCATACTTCTCTTTTAGTTTCCGAGAAACAATTGCAGATCCTTGTGGAGCGTTCCGTAGGAAAACAATATTGAGGACAAACCTAAATCACACCCTAATTGTCAAAGAGGAAGAAATATAAGTTACCGAATAAATAAATTTTAAGCATATTAATTGTTAATAATACACGGAATCAAGATCCGCGTAGCTGTTGCAAGGAGCAATCAGGAATTATTAATAATGATTATTAGCCGTCGCTGAACAGTTGACAGAAAATATGCTTCAGTTATCAGGATGATTTTTAAAGAAGGGATCTCCGGGGAACGGTCAAGAAGTACCCGTATGATGTGCCGCCGCGTAGCCAGGAGGCTAATGAACGTCGTTAATTGCACCGCGCTTCTCCTGATACCGTTATAATCGCTACAGTTGCCCGATTGCTCCTATTGTGCTACGTCTTCAAGACACCCCGCCCACGCCACCCTCCTCACCCGTTTCGCCGCGTCTGCCGCTCTTACGACGATTTTTTTTTTGGCCGCGCCTGCAGCTCTTATGATGCATTTTTAAAATCGAACGAAAAGGAAAGTACCTGGTATTAGATGTTGTTTGAAGGTCTACATAAAGTGTGCTTGTAAGTTAAAATAAGAGAAGGAAAGAATGAAATAGGTTTGTATAAGTGATATTTCATTTAGAAATGCGAGTGAAAATGAAATTATCCTGTTTCGAATTGTTAGGTGGAAAACACTCATCCATCTCTGGGAATGCAAGGAAATTCTTTTTGCTTATCTAGCTGGGTAAAACTGGCATCCAGCGACTAATGAGGTGCGAATAATGCCTCGCAGACATGCACTGTACCTAGAGGCATATCTCGAAGATGCAAAGGTCTCTGTTCGCCACTAATACACCTAACCTGTCAAATTGATTTAACGCAGAGAATAGATAGAAATGAAACGATAAAACGCTGTTGAAAGAGAATAGAAGAACCATACAAATTTTCACTGTATAAAACGTACAAGCAAGTATTGAAATATTTGACATACGCTCTATGTAAACATTATATTTATGTAAAATTTTGAAAAGGTAAAATGTAGAAAGGAGTTTAAAGAATGTGTTCAAAGTAATAAGCGCAAATAGTTGTTGTTATTATAGCTGCTGCAGTTGAAAGTGGAACACGAATTCGTTGAATGGCATCGTGACAAACACATACCTATGCACTGCTAGTTTATATAGAAGACTTAGGACATGAAATGTGTTAAATTATGAGATGTGTGAAAATATATGCATGTTATTCTTTTCTCTGGAGCATCTTTTTGAGATCATTTTTACTTATGTAAAGTTAGATTGGATAGAGGGATCTGCTTCTTCTCCTTTATTCCCAATAATATGCGCTTAGTTTACTATATCCGTACATCAGAATTCGCTTCGGCAATTCGTTTTTCACTCCCCCCTTCAAAATTCGCACTATCCACCACCTCGTCGCGGCGTTGATTGGAGAGCAATAGGGAGGCGTTGTGTAGGTGATCTCAGGCGGTCGTGGAGGATGTATAGCTGGTGGAGCGGCAGTCGTTATTACGCGGAGGGGCGCGGTGCCGAAGGGAGGACAGGAGCGGTCAGCCGGTTTTCACGGGTACCTCTTTTCCCGCACCCGGGATCTCCACATATCTACACATTTGTGCACTCTCATCCCTCCCAACAAAACTCTCAGAACCACAAAAGAAGAAAAGTAAGACAAAATATATCATATATAATATATATCTTATTCAGACTACTCAGCTTTAGAATTATTGTCGCTAATAACTAGACATATGACTCTAACAATAATAAAGAAGACGTTTAAAAAAAACTTAACCTCTATAGCGCTTAATGGCAGCAAACGACGACGTTGAAATTGTTGGGATCTCTTTGAGAATAGATAAGGTCAAGGCGTAGTTTATGAGTATGAGCGCGACCACTCTCAGTTTCCCCTCGTTGTCCACAAAAACGGCGTTGGATACAGCCCTGTCGCACCGAATCTCCTACGTGGCACCTAATAACGTCCCACGACAGCGAGAGTAGGACTATGTACTGCGTTTTCGAACGAGCGGACAATTAATAAACTGCCGACTTCGTCTCTCCCACTACCTGGCAGACGTGATGTGTACGGAAGTGCTCTTGCAGAGGTCAAATGCAGCCAGCTACGGTGACGCATTTGATTTATCGCGAGCAACGAATGATGACTAGCATTTGATTCCGCGGGAGCTCACGAAATGAAGCAGGGGGTCGCGTGCGGCAGAACAATGAAGAAAACCTATTTGCTGTGACGTGAACGAAAAGATCATTTGTCTTTCTAACTCTTTCGTTATATGTCATGACGATTCTATGAGTCGTGACTTATGACGAAAGATTTAAAATTTATCATGACAATTTAAAAGATAAAGTTTCTGGCGATTATCAATCCGCTTGGGATGCGCCTTCACGTTCACTTCAATTCCGAATCGTTTGAGGTTTACGAACGTATAAGTGGCCTATACAATGACTTGGTGGTGGCTAACCGATGTGTCAAGTCAGTGTTTTTGTCTTCCCAGACAAGTGTGGTACCATTTTATCGACCCCGAAGGGATGAAAGGCTTGGTGAGCACAGGGCGGATTCGAACCTCCCTCTAACCGCTACACTACACGCGCTGCTGATGTTAGATGAAGGGGGGAAAATACCAGAAATGGTAATGATCTAGTGAAAATCGACTGTTTAGTGCGAAGTTAGAGTGGCGCTTGATTGTCGCTTAAGTCCCAACATCAATTTTCGAGTACAAATGATTCTAAGAAGAAGGATAAGCACGTAACTAAAGCCTAAATGCAAAATTGGGACGTATTTACTAAGTTGTTTCCATCATCGTTTGAGATTTCAACCTCACAACTACATGTTTTTGAAGACAGCGTATCACGAAACCGACGATGTTGAAGCCTCTGCGGACAAATATAGAGTTCGGGCGTAGATTACGAGTGTGAGCGTGGCCAAACTTAAAGGCATCACTCCACGAATCTGAGGTGGTACGGATTTCAGGTGGAGTACTCTTATAAGGGATGGTAGATTATGGAGAGGAGGGTGATTCCGTCCATTTCCTTCTAATTGCCGTAAAAAACGTGCCGGAAGATGCGGCGCCGCACAAGGCTGGCGCGCTCCAGTCGTACTCCCTGTAGAAAGTAGTGCGCCAGAACGTCTGAAGCCGTAACTTCCGGGCCGTTTTTTACGGTAAATAGGAAGAAATGGACGGAATCACTCCCCTCTCCATAATCTACTATCCCTCATAAGAATACTCCACCTGAAATCTGCACCACCTCAGATTCGTGGGGCGTTGCACTCCGGTCACTTCAGTAGCCTACTCGTTGCCTCTTGAACAGGCTGGTGAGGAGGCCTTGTTGAACTTTGACCGCTCACTCGTGGAGGCGGTGCTTGTACAAGGGTGGCGAGTTCCCATTTACCTTGTTGGACCTATGACAGTTTTCACGCCGTTTTTGGTTGCTCTGTGGTATCACACTCATCCAGTGGAATTTTGTGATGTGAGATGATCTTAAATTTGTAACCGTACCATAAGGAAGAGAAGTTCTCGCGTGAATTAAGAGAGGAAGGTGCATCTTAAAGTTCCAAAATGTCCGTATATATATATATATATATATATATATATATATTGTAATGAGGAGTATCGTCATCCTGCAAGTCCCAAGCTTTTTTTCGTAGGCTAATACAGTGGGACCTTCTGTATAACTGACCTATTGGAAGAAGAAGATTTCATCTGATTAGATTTCTAAGGTTCTGTAGGTAAGGTCTAGACAAAACCCGTTACCATCATCATATTAGAAAACCACACAAAATGACATGCACGTTTAACTACATTGTTCTTTAATTAATACGGCAATTCCGACAATTCACACCACTCTTCTTTATATATTTCCGTTTAACTGTCTAGCTCTTACGGCCAGAAGAGCATCTAATTCGGTTTTCTGTGTCTACATGAAAGACTGCAGCGTAACCTCGTCCAGGTATGTTCGCGTATCCCTCGGCTAATCCATTGGACACATAATAACTGGGAGGCATTCGGACCCTCTTTACCGTCCCCCCCCCCAAAGATACTCCAACATCGCCAGCTTCGTTTCTCTTAGGATGCCGCTTGTGGTCACTGATTATCCAAAGCGCGCAGGAGGATTGCTAGGGTGTGACGCAGAGACGTGACGTCTTCATTTGGGAGATGTACTTCGAGTGTATTTTGCTCCGGTTTCGAAGAGAGTCACTATCGGACCACGTCACAGAGCTTGAACAGTAAACATCCATAGGTAGTGAAATTTCGCGTGACATAGAACTGCAACGATGAGTAGCACCAGCAACTGTCCCTCTGGATCCTAATCGCTACGCTCCTCCGCGCGTACCCTTTCGAGCGCAGTCTCTTACGCAGCTGCACCGAGTTTCATGTCATTTTGACACCACTATATCATCGCTTCATCGCTTCAGCGACTTTTTAAACTAGAAAAAACGAATGTGTACATCACGATGCAGTGCCTTCTGCACTGCTTCTCATAGGAATGATGAAAGGTTCCGCACAGGTTCATGCATCTTGTATTTGGGATTTCTAGAACATTGGAAAGCTCCTAATGTTGGCACAAAATGGCCATCTTCGAAATCTCGACCAAATTACCATCATTCCAGATACTTGGTGCAAATTTCATTCGCTCCATTGAAAAGTAATTCTTTTTAGTGAGTCGTATGTACCTCCCCTAATCATGTGATATCTCAATATGTCAATGATACGCTGTAGCTCATATATCACTGTATTTTTCTAAAAAGTAGAACAGAATATCAAAAATTATTTTAGACACTCACCAACAAAATGCCAAACACAGTACAGCTTGTGGAAATGCAAACGTAATCCATGACAAAAAATTTATCCCTGTGTCAGCATTGGGAAATAACCTTGAAAATTAAAATTACATTTTGAATATGCTGTTCGTATTATGATATCTGTGAAAAGTGGAACAGTAACAGCGAGTATTTTATGAACTTCACTTCTCCAGTTGTCCAAGAAGTACTAGATTGGATGCTGTTCCTGTAATTGTTGCTGATCCTCCAATGTTAGCCGCAAAACATACAGAAATAAGCAACCCTTTAGCCATTAAGTGTTCGCGAGGTGTAAAGAGGTTACTCATGTCTCTGCAACAATATAGGTAATACATTTTCTTATGTATCACCGATAAATTGAATTGACCTACTTTTGATGAGCAACTAAAACGTTCTCTTGAGGAATAGATAAACGGCGCATATCTACACTTCGTCGGCGATTCTCAATCGAATGCACTTCGGATAATGCCAGAATCTCATGCATTCTAGAACTCATGATTTCTCTAGTATTAGGATATCGATTGCTATGATGAGATAAAGTGAACATTTGAGGCTGAACGCTGTGCACATTTACTCAGAAAATTCACAACCCCCCATGTCGAGTGAAATGTACTACTACTGGGTTCCCGACAGACATACAGTTTAGATGAGTAGTAGGGGTCAGCGCGATGAGACCCCTAAGGAAACGTGTCACGAGACTAACGTCGTTGAAAAACTTGTAGGAAAACATAGAGTTTGGGACGTAGATTAAGAGTATAAACGTGATCTAGCTCAATTGCCCGTAATCGTCCTGAAAAATGGCGTGGCAACTGCGTTTGTTCCTACGAAGTTTATGAAAATGCCCCACGATTGTATGCGCGCCGCATCCACGAGCGAGCTGTCCAAAGTCAATAGGGTGTCTTCACCTGCCTGCTTAAGCAAAAGCAATGAGTAGGCTGCTAAGGGGACCAGATCGTGTACAAGGAGGCGCACAAGCTTGTAATCTACACCCCCAACTTTATATTTTCCCATAGCTTTCCCGACTACGTCAGTCTTATGTTGCGTTTAGCTCTATCGGGCTCTTGGACAGGTTCTAGCTGTGCAACAACGATACGCTACCAGTCATCTGCGAGCCGCTGGAAGCCGTGTCGCTTTTGGAAGTAGTCCCTTGCGATATTTCGCAATATAGGTGAAGTCGTTTTGGTCGAACTGAGTATGAGATGAAAAGAACAAAATCTGGTGTCACAACCACTATATTCATTGAAATGTTTCTCTCCGAATTCCTTAACAAATCAGAACAAAGGAATGAGGTTCATAATTCTTCCTAAGTTAATTCTTTTTACGATAATATGATAAGAAAGTCCTTCCGTTTCAAAGCATATTGTTCTGCATACATATACAACTTCTGAAAAAGTAGTTTACTCAAATTTGAGATCATTTCAAAACATTGCACTGGATAGAAGTATACCTATGGTTAGTGACTAGTTCAGTAATCACGGACTGCACTATAGGAACCATCAATGCTGCCGTAGCTGTGTTCGATATCCACATACTGCAATTCAACAATAAGTCCATTTAAAAAAAGTAAAAACTTTACGTACATAGTTCAATCAAATTGCTTGTTACTCACCTTAAAAATCCGGTGACTCCCATGAAACCAGCCATAATCCTGAGATATGAGAGATGATACTACGCCTTTACTTCATATTTCTCGTTATTCAATATATGTCATATTTGTTATGTTTCTTACCATTTTGGACGAGATCCTACAGTCTTCAGGACAAACAACGCAATTCGAGTGTGCAGTTCTGATTTCTCTACGGCTACAGCAACCATCAATCCACCGATAAATAGAAACGAAGTGTCCTTTAAGAGAGTGGTAAGTTCTGGTTGATCCACAGTGCCTTTTTGAAACGATACATGCGTAAGTACCGGAAGGTAAGCCTGGGCGACGTCTTCACTCTTCATTATTTCAAAGAATGGAAAAGCCACCATAGGGATCAGAGCGGTGATGGCTAGAGGTAGAACCTAAAAGAAAGAAGCAATTACGTGAGGAAAATATGGGCAACATATTTCACTTTGCTACAAGCAATTCGGCATGATGATTGCGTACCTCGAACATCCAGTAGAAACCCATAATCGATACCACATATGCGCATTGTGCTTGTTTCTGAAAAATTCTTTAAGTGCTTATGAAGCGTTGAAGTGCTATCTCCCATAATAAGCACTTCAGAAACAATAAATCAGTAAATATTTTGGCAACAATCTGACGTTTCTTACATCTAACTGTGGAGTCATCAACTTTGTGAAACTTAGACATTTTGTCCCAAAGAACAGAACTGTGATAAATACTCAATAGAGTTTTTGACATTAAATCAATCCAATCTTCCCAATGATGCAATTTCTGCTGTTCGTTTCCGATTCACATCTTCACTTTTTTCTGAAAACGATTTCCGAAGAGACCACTGCTTTTTGTCTGCCCACCGATCGCAGTGAGGGCATGACAATACGGCATGGTTAATTGCTGTGATAGTTGCTGTTATACCACCTCCAAAGGCGGCGTACCATGATTTTGACGTGGTGCGGAACTCACAACGGGAGCATGGAGTTCCGGTAGTGGATTCCGGAACCCGATGTTGTTCCGCCCAACCTTTTCTGATCGTCGTAAAAAACGGCGTAGGAACGGCGTTTCTTCCTACGAAGTACGTTAGAACGCACACCCTTGTACACGTTCTGAAATCCTCAGCATCACTGATCTTCCACCGTTCGCACGTGGATGCGGCGCATACACAAGGGCGGCGCGTTGCAGCGGAAGTCGTCGTTGAAATCGGCGTCCTCCGTCCGTACACCGTTTTTTTATGACGATTAGAGGAGATGTGCGAAACCACTTCTGATACCGCAATCTAGTACATAAACTCTATGCTCCCGTTGTGGGTTCCGCACCACGTCAAAATCGTGGTACGCTGCCTTTGAAGGTAGTATAACAGCAATTATCGCAGCAACTAACCCAATGTGCATGCCCTTACTGCGACCGGTGTGCAGACCAATAGTAGTGGTCTCATCAGAAAAGGTTTTCTGAAAAAGGTAAAGATAAGATGAAGGTGATGATGAGAAAGATGTAATCGGCAGCGAACAGCAGGAATTGCATCGCGGCAACATTGGATTAGTTTGATGAAAAACTGTTCAGTTTAAAGTGAAAATGACGTGAATTGCATCTTATTTGAGAAGAAAAAATGTCCAGTTTGATTCGAAAAGTGTTCGCGTTAATATGAAAAATGTCTAAGTTTTAACTTAAAATGAGATAATCTAGAGATCATGTGACCATGTGTAATGGAACAATTAATGAAAAATGCCGCATTTCTTGAGAAAAATAAACTTGTCGAGAAATGGAGTACAAAGCTCGAAACCCCCACAGCAGATTTCTCGAAATCGTTTCCCAACAGAACACTACACGTACCTCGTTATCCGGAAAGAAGAAGAGAAGTGGTAGAAAAAAGGTTGGTGCTCCACATATGACGATTGATGACCGGTAGTCTTCAAGAAACCTCAGAATTCCCCTGGAATAGATTTGTTCACTAAATGTTCACAGTAAGTCACTTATAAAGGAGTACAAGCAACAACATGTAATCCTTAAGCGGACCTAGAACTCTCCATCGTCTGCACGGAATATGTATCTATTGATCTGTTTCATTTATAGACCTTCCAGTATTCGCCTTAGTGGCGAAGTTAAAAAACGGCTCTTCACCAATCTGTGGGTAAATAACACCTCAAGAACAGTGGAAAGTAGGAGAACTTCTAAAGAATAGACTAAGTCAATAAAAAAGAAGCTGCGTATTCAACACGCCAAGATTTAAGGATAGTCGAATATGGGCATAAGATTTGTTATTAAACACTTCTCAATGGAGGTAGCAGTACACAATATTTTCTCTTGCTCGTGGACCACCTGTGGACAACAAAAAGTAAAGATAACCATTTCATTTTTTTTTTCATCAAAAAAGGTAACAACTGGTAAATGTACGGCTGATCAAAG
Organism: Necator americanus; assembly: GCF_031761385.1. Lineage (NCBI taxonomy): Eukaryota > Metazoa > Nematoda > Chromadorea > Rhabditida > Ancylostomatidae > Necator > Necator americanus. The sequence goes on from NC_087376.1 coordinate 8,816,391, forward strand.
ATGGTGTCAACTGTTGGTAAGGCGACGAAATTCATATTCGTGTATGTGAATTGATGTGCACTCTACCAAACATTCCGTCGCACATTCCATATATCTCAAGTCTTCCGTACTACATCCTGAACATATACGTTTTGTTCTAGTCGCTACTATGCGACAACATTTGTATCTTAGCTCAGAACAAGGCTGAGATCCAATTATTGACATAGCCTACAATTTTATTAATTAATTGGTGGCCTATTGATTGAATATGTAAGATTGTCGGCAGCAGTGTTATAAACGGATCGAAACGATATGAAGCTTGGTGCAGTTGTACAAGCGGCTCCACTAGAAGCGCCGCGGCGGAGCTAGCGGTTGGGATCGAGGTGGGACCACCGCGAGCTGCACTAGGTGGTGCTATTAAGTGTCTCCTCTCTCGACCTTAACTGCAGTTGCATAAACGGCTACACTCAAAGCAGTGCGGTCCTCCGTCTCCATTTTCACCCGACTACATTTCTAAATCACTGTAAAGCGAGTTCAAGTAATGAGTAAGCATGTGCAGTGCTTGTCAAAAGTCCTCTGTGAAGGCAATCACTGTTGCTCCGAGGAACTTATCAGATACAAGAAACTATGCCATTGGTACCCGTAGGCGTTGAGGTGGACTTAGCGTGTACAGTAGGGTCAAGACGACATGAAGCATGTACGAAACTGCGTACGCGGCTTCTCTCAAGGCGCTTCGGTGGAGCGTAGCGGCTAGGAGCGTAGTGAAACCCTTGCTGACACCACCCATCGCTGCAGTTCACGACGGTCCCACCTCGGTCCCAACTGCTGCCTCCACCGCAGTGTTTCCAGCGCGTACGCAAATGCACCGCAACTACACTCGTGATTAATGTCGTTCTGTCCCGACTATACGTATGGCATCACCTCTGTTGAACGCGCTCGACAGCCACTATAGAGTTACTAGTAGTTGAGACAAGTTATGCTATTACGAGTTTTTTACTATGACTCAAAAATCAATTTCGCTGCCGATAACCACCGAATTATTCAAACAAGATAAACGAAAAAAATGCAAAGTTATCGTGTGCCTCAAAAAAAAATAAAGCCACTGTGGAGATCGTGGGGAAAGTTTTGTGAAATTTATAAGATTTCATGTAGATTTTTTGTTCATCCCTTCATCAACCTTACAGTCGAATTTGTCATGACAATGGAGCTCTAATAATCGTTCGACGATTCTGTGAGAAATATTAAAAAGGTCAATACAATAGCAACTGGGAAAAAACCTGTCTGATATCGCACTAAGAACATCTTTGTCGGTCAACACACTTTTGATAAAAAGGCTGTCGCTGTACTAATTCCAACAGGATCATTCATTATAAAACTGTCATATGGGCTGTCGTAAACGGTGGAATCGAACTATGCTCAAGGAGACCTGGTGAAGTAATTTTTTCTACACATGATTTAAATGAAGAAGGTTCAACTCAGAATTTGAGCTTCGCGCCTCAAACAAACAACATCACAGCATTAAGTTATCGACATATGTGCAAATTTGTAATTGTGAAATTTTTTTGTGTTGGTGACAAGGTGTGTGAACGAGATCTTGCACCATTTTTCCTTCTTGAACTTGAATATCTCCAACATTTTAAGTCTTCGTTTCTTTCGGAGATTTGAAAATGATGAATAAAAAGTTTGTCCGAGGATGTTTCCATAAAACAGCCTATGTTCTCTGATTGATTGAAGATTTCTTTAGGTAATCTTATTTCTGTCTCCCACGCGTATTTCTATATTTAACAAAATATAAGCACTTCTCGCGAAAGATTCTCATAGCACAGCAGTTACAAATCTATAGCAGTAATGCTGTATGCGATTGTTGTCTTGCGCATACTTTGTTCTATCATACTTCGGAGTTTAAACAGGAACGAATCAGCCACGTACAATTAATTCCGCCCGAAGGATAATAAAAAAAATCCACAATCTGAAGAAAACAAATATGTTGAGGAAGTGCGCAAGAACCAACCTGTTTCTACCCATAGTCCAACAGTCTGAAAATGAAGGGTATAAGCGGAAATTTCTACACTGTTCTTTAGATCATTCTTCGGTAGTGACAAAAACAAAGTGGTCGAAATCCAGAAATAGATAACAATAATAATTCTATGGAAAAAGCTACACTAATTTCAATAAACGAGAGGAAAGTAGTGTCGAGGAGGGATTGATAAAGAGTAATGCCCATCATCCACTTACGTAAAAGAAAAACTTTTTTTTTGAAAGGAATAATCCATTATTCCATCAATGATAACCTTGTACACCACACTGATCTGAAGCCTTAATAGTATTAAAGGCAACATATCACGAAACTGATGATGTTGAGGTCTTTGTGGTCAAATATGGGTTCTGGGGTGTAGATTACGGGTATGAACGTGTTCACGCTCAATTTTTCTCAATAGTCCCGAAAATCGGCGTGGGAATCAGCCTTATTTCGCACAAGGCACGTTAGAACGCGCTACCCTCGTACGCGTATGCCAGTGACTAATGAGGTTTCCTCATCAACGTATTCAGCTAACGCCAATGAATAGGCCACATAGGAAACCGGAACGTGTACAGGGGGAGGGCGTATTAACATACTTCGTAAGGACTAAGAACGTTTCTGACTTCGGTTTTCAAGACTATTAGGCGAAATTGAGAGGGACCACGGTCATATCCGTACTCTACGCTCCGAACTCCATGTTGTCCACTAGATACCCAGGTATCGAAATTTTTATGATACGCTACTCTTAAAATATTGACCAGAATCCTCCGAACTAGAATATTCAGGTTAAACGTAATATTTTCTTGTTCCAAAGGTTTTGGATATTTGATATATGAAAAATTTCAAATTAATTCATGGGATGGTTTTTCATGTTGAAGCCAAAAAATAGGCGAAAATATTAAAGCCGCTATCGGTGTTAGAGTTAGATGAGAGCAAGCAGTAAAACAGTCGTTAGCAGTGTGAATAACTATTTATGTAATAGTGGCTTGGAAAAGAAAACGAGTTTTTCCGTCGTTGGTCTCTTTTCAAAACAGAGAAGGAATAAAGAAAAAGGCGAATATGTTGTTGTAAATTCGGAGATTGGTTGTATTCCTACCTGTAAAAGTACGTAATACACTCTTTTACGAGAAATGTTTACCTATAACTACATCTACATCTACATCTGAAGATTATATCTCCGGATACTATGCATCATCGGCTTCCTCCAAATGAATTTTGTGAATGGGCTATGACGGTTCACCTCAAATCTGTTTTTTTTTTTCTTACATAAATTTCGAATAAGATGATGATGGATGGGCATTAAAGATCATTTTATGGTTCGGAACTATTTCTTTATTAAGTCAAGAAGGATGCATCTCTTGGGAGAATATGTCAAAAAAAAATTATAAAGAATGTCATGCCTGATCGTATGATGACGATGCTACCCAATCAGTCGCCCCGTTTACAATGTATCGGTAATAAATCATGAACGATGAGACGTCAAGGTTCTTGTGGTCGACGCTACACTTTTGCAGCAGATTACTAGGCGTGTAACTGCACTTTTCTGAAATAAAAACCAAAATAACAATGAATCGATTGCAATAAAAAGATAACTTATTAAGAAATATGAATTTTGAGAGGAATTTTAACTGTTCGATAATAGCTCCAAGGGTTGAAATTGTTCTTTTTTTTTCCTTGTTTTAACTTACTTTCCGTTTACATTCGAATGTGATAAGTCACGCGCATCTTTTGGTAAACTGACGAAATGTCTTTATTTGCCGAATCGCCGGCGTAGATAGTTTATATATGACTGGAAAAGGTTTTTGTCGTTTAAAACGTTTACAACAATACTCCTCCCAAAACATTCTCAAAATTCCTTATTTCCTTTGGGAATCCATAAGGAGGTCTTTTTTATATCGGATCGTGGTCTAGCCATCTTCATGAACGCACAATGTTGATTTTTATAGCGCAGGTTATATCCAAAGCTGAATGCACAGAACCTGTACGTGTTCAACCTGATCTCAGCGTGGAGCGCCATCGCTTAGGGTAGGTTGGAAAGGAGTGTGTGGGTTTAGCGGAGAAGAGCATGCGTTAGACGACTCGTGTGAGTTCAGTTGAACACATCTGGCAGCTAGTGTATACATCACGAAAGTACGTACATGTCATGAGAGTTGAAATCGAATGCATCACATAACACTCACTGCCCAGCGTTGAGATTTGCCTGAAACGCAAACACTTTAAATAAAATAGTCAATCAAACTTATCATTATTGACTTTAATAATTTATCTTGGCACACGTATAGTAACTTCAGGTCAAATTGGCTCTGTGTTTGGCCTCCAGCACAAGAATGGAGTTGACTGAGAGCTCCACTGTGCAGATCCCACTGTACGCAAAAGCGGGCAGTACTGTTGGGATGAGCCGAACTACAACTTTTTTGTGTATTTCAAAAAAGTATTAGAAAAGCATCTTTCTGGGTTCATATTGTTCTCGTAAAAACTCGATTGACCCGAATTTTTTTTCAGCAAATGAGAAATAACTGCTGATACGTGTTGAAGACGGAAGGCGAATCTTTTTTTTTTGTGGTTTTTTTCCAATGTCCTTTGTAATATCATAGTGCATCCATGTCAACCTGAATAAATCGGACTGAAGCAAAAACCAAAACACTCGCCATTAGGAGGATGTTGAACCGGTGATTAAAAGTTCTTCATTAATTTCAGTCCGGATAAGGTGAGAATAAAATCGAAGACATCAATAAAGGAATAGCAAATTTTCAGATTTTGCAATAGTACCTTACATCTTTCTAGAAACGTTGAACAACTTTAAAAAAAGACATGTATGCTCTCGAGAGGAACGCCTTTCGGCAGTGATGCTTCCCTAATCTTGTTTGTGTCGTTCCCCTTAAAGGAACATAGATCCATATAAAGTCCTTAAAGGCAACCTATTACGAAATTGATGATGTTGAGGTCTCTGTGGGACAATGTTGAGGTCGCGTTGTAGATGGCGAGTACTGACGTGACCACGTTCGATCTTCTTTAATCGACCTGAATAACGATGAGGGAACGCCGTTTGTACGTGCAAAGTGCTTTAGAGGGTGCCGCAGGTGTACACGCCTTGCGTACTCGAGCGAGCGCTCGAAAATCAATGAGGTCTCCTCAGCAACCTATAATATACCTAGTAAAATCAATGAATAGACAGCTGAGAGAACCGGAGCGTGCAGAAGGGCCGCGAGTTCAGAGGTACCTCGTAGGAACTAGAGGGGTTTCCACGCTTACTCGTTATCTATAATCCGAGATCTGCATTGTTCCACAGAGATCTCAACACCGTTAATTTCGTGATACGCTGCGTTCAAGTCAAGAAAGGATTAAAATCCGGTCAAAATGACTTGATTAATAATGCCACGTCGTGTAGGCAGTTGCGTTTGAAACGACGCTGTTCCCAAATGCGATGATTGCATGGCATATCAAGTCTGAGGCCAGTCTGCAACCCACAAAAAGAGGTGGCGAAGGCGCCAGTTTAAAGACGTCCATTGTAGTGCGGTTATAGAAGAATTCTTCTCTTCTATACACAGTGGTAAGAAACGTTTGATTTCTATTACTGTATTATCACACATCAAGTAAACTTCGAAGTCAAATGGTTGCGATTTCTCCGCTTTAAGTGACGTAAATTCTTTAATGGCAGGGCAACGCAACAGTAAGCCGCAGACTTTCCAACGGTAATTTTCATGATTTCCTTACACAAGCTCAAGACTCTCCCTTTCTTATGTAGGACCTCTATCGGACTCACTCGATTTATTACGTTCGGAAGTAAACATACGTTTCCCAACTCCCACTGATGTTGTTCCTTCACATACGACAGAAGATTCCTTCTGCCGATCAGAAACGCTTCCCTCTGTTCTTATCTGTTTTTTTTTTCTCAAACACACTCTACCTTTTTACGTACTAACTTTCCAATTTCCTTAAGTCGTCCTGCTCCGAAAGTTGCTTTTCTCACTTGCTCTCTTGAGGTTCGAGCGCTGCTTCCATTTCTTCTGATCAAAAACAAAAATAGCCATAATGCCCTCCACTTAATATTTCTCTTTTACCACCACATTTGGTCTTCTGTTTAATCGACAAAATCCCATATTTGCCGCAGAGATGCGGGTAAAGTGGTATGCTGGCTTTAAAGTTTGGTGTAACACGCTCCATCTCTCAGTAGAGATGGAGCGTGTTACACCAAACTTTAAAGCCAGCATACCACGAATCTGACAAGATAAGGGAATCCGCGGGAAAAGCTGGAGATGAGGTTGTAGGTCGACAGAGCCGGGGTGCTTCCGCTCATCTCTCCCAATTCGTCGCAAAAAACGGTGTGGAAGATGTCGCTTATGATTACCTCTCTGTGGTACCCTTGTGCATCGACCTCATCCACGTGCGAGCGGTCGAAGATCAGTGATGTCTTGCCACCTGCCTATTCTAGTGAGGCAAATGAATAGACTTCTGAGAGGATCGACTGTACATAGAAGCGCGTTCCAACATACCTCTTGGAACTAAAGCGGTTACCACGCGGTTTCTTACGACGAGTAGGGAGAGCCTCTCCGGATTCTGCAATCTACAACCCCATCACTAGCTTTTCCGACGAATTCCCTCACCACGTCAGATTCATGGTGTGCTGCCTTTAAACCCAAAAGTGGAGCCCGGTCAACAATGTGTGATCCAAGTGATGTCTTCCATTGTTTCCGATAATGTGCAGTAGACGTCTATCCGAATTGACCATTGTTTAGAAATCCCTCAGGCTTCAATCTAGTCACCAGTTGTGCTACAATGATTTGCTCTAAGACTCCTCTTTTGGAATCGCGTCGATTCGACAGCAGCCAGTTACAGTATGCATGTATATATATATATATACATGGCCTGATATAGCCTGATATATATATATATATATATATATATATATCAGGCTTTTTTTGCTTATTGATACATTTCAACCGGACAATTAAGTTTAAAGTAAATTCAACTCTAGTTTCAGTTGTGGCCGGGGTCTTGACTCAAGTTCGGAACCGTGTTCAGTATATCTGTCTTGGAGAGGAAATATACATTGGAAAAGAAACTATTGGCGACTTCTCCTTCCAATCGTACCATGCAGTGTTCTTTGGTTCTATTCCTCACGCAAAATTGGTGCAGCGGCAATTCTCTGCGAGACTCAGTCGTTTATTACAGTAACATTTGAAGTGATATAACGAGTGGAAACATACTCGAAAAAAACGGCGTGCAAGGCGAAAGATCTCGAAGATCTCACTTGATCAAGAGAGATTAGTGAGCCCTCACCAGCCTGTTCAAGTAAACCAATGAATTGACCGGTGAAGGGAAGGGAACGTGTACATATAGGCGTGTTCTAACGCAGCTTGTAGGGATTAAAGCGGTTCCCACGCTGTTTCTTACGACGGTCTACAATTTTGCAAATCTATTCTGCAATCTACAAACCCATTTTTAGCTTTTTTCGCGGATTCCCTCACCACACACATAAACCATATTCGTGTTGTGCTGCCTTTCATCTTGATATTGTAGTTTTACCCAAAACATAATAACTTTACCTAAGTCCTGTGCTAAACCTACTATGGTTCAGTACCTATCGTTTGAGCATGGGTTAAAGGCAACATACCACAAAATTGACTGTTGTTGTTGCGTTGGGACTGTTCCTACGAGGGACGTTTCAACTCGCCATCCTCCTACGCGCGCCGCATACACGAGGGAGCCAACCAAATCAGTGAGGATCCCTCAGCAGCCTATCCACGTAAAGCCAATGAATACGTTGCTGTGGAAGACATGTGAGTAACGAAATCGCCTTCTAATATAACTCGTAAGGACAAACGTCCAATGAGGCCGTCATCTACGCCGTTTCTAATTAGGGGAGTTGAGCGTCGTACACGTCTATACTCGCAACCTACAGCCCGAACCCCAACTGGCTATGAAAGGCGTCAACATACCCAATTTCGTGGTACACTTCCTTTAAGGAATAAACTTTGGGATCAGATAAAATGATTCTAAGATGCTCGGTACACAAAACTAACGGTACTCTATGTTTCATTGCAATAAGCAGATAATACATGATAAGTGAAAGAAAAGATCATGAGCAGTTTTGTGATAATGCACAGTTGAGATGATATGTGAATCCAGAACGATGAAATGGAAAGACATCTCGAATCAAGAGACGCAGTCGCATGCAAAGGAGGAATAAAATTTTTTGGAAAAAAAAACCAGCACAATTTACAATAAAGCTACAAATTTCACAAAAAAGTGAATCTAGAAAAAGAAATCAAACGAAAATTGCACGTGAAGAGGAACATAAATTGTTAACCGGGACTAAAGACAATATCGTGATTTCAATATAAGTGTAATCAATTGGGAATCTGCAACAAAACAGTTTTTTTTTTAAAGGCTATTCTTGCATTTTAAGAATCAGTGAGTCATTAGGCACCAACAAAATAAATGACACAGTCTATTAAATGAGTTTGAACGATAAATACAAACAAGGCTGGGGTTGTTAAACACTATAGAAAGAAAGGCATTACTTCCTCGACAACTATAACTCTGAGCAGATGTACTTGTTCAAAATTTCAATCATAAAAAAACATTTGAAAGACAGTGATGTTGGAAAAACAATGAGCAAAATGGAGAGCTATGAGTAGTGGCTCTAGATTTGAAAAGTCAAAAAGGCCTAATAAGAAGCAGCCTAATGCAATTCGGATGATTTTGGTATCCGAAAGAAGCCAACTGGAAAGATCGAAAGGAATACCGGTATGAAGAAAAGCCCGTGAATAGCGCCGATGACCATCGTTAGCCATATTGTTTTAAAGAACACTAGTATTATGTATGCATCTACTGTATACAATATTGTAATGCCAGCAATTGTTGAAGAAGCACCCTGAAATACCGTGATGCGTTACAAGTAGTACTGATTTTGTTCCTAAGAATATTATTGGGATAAAAATGATCTAACAGTCAGAGATATCTGGGGCATGTTAATTGGGGGGGGGGGGGGGGGGCGAAATTCTCTTTCTCGAAGTAAATAATCAAATCAATCGAGATCCTAAGGCTTAAGCACTAGTCTTAGAGGATCTATAACATGTGAACTAAAATTCCTAAGTGAAAAAGTAAGTTAGAGCGTCGGTAAGTGCCCCCTACTCAAAAAAAAAAACATTTTTTTCGATATCTGTAAACTTAGACTCAAAGACAGAGAAAAATAATCATAAACGGAACCATTTCCTGGATAAATTCTCATAAGGATGTCTATTATTAAAAAAAAAACAAAGCTACGGAATGCATGTACTATGTATTGTAGTAGTATACTGGCTTCTTTCTTCTAGTAGATAAGCTTCAAGACGACAAGGTTTGCAAATTTCACCGTGAGAGCACGAAACATCGCTCACAAATCCATGAACCAAAGGCAAAAGGAGATGATGACACTTTGGTTTATCTAACAGGGTAACTCTTTACGAATTGAAGTATTTCATTGGTATTATGAATGTGAAAAGTTGCGTGGTTGACTAGGCACCTTTTATGCTTCTAATTCTTGGATTTGTGGAAATTTCACAGTTTCGGTTTAATACATGCAAATACGTCCCTAAATTCATAGAGAACAACCTATTATAGAAAATACCCATCGCTTCTAAGAAAATAAAGAATAAGAAGATCTCATACCTGGAATATCGGCCATCCTAGCGCTTCGAGTGCACCGATAACTCGCTGATTAGTGTCTCCATGGGATGTGACAAATGCATAGACTATGTGTCCAGAAAGATCAACAGCAAATCCAATGCTCATAATGATGGAAATCATGGATACAGCATCCAGATTTACGCCCCATAACGTCATATATCCGAAGACGCCAATATTTATTGAGACAATCGAAAGGAAGATGATGAATCCTGCATGTAAATAGTGTCCATGAACAAGATTCGCTAATTTCCATGGAAACTAGCAGAAATTGTCAGCATAACTAGGGATTAAAAATGAGCTTTAAAAAAAAGCCCAAAAAAAAATCCCTCCTCACTTACTTACAGCTGCTTCAATGACTTTTCCAAGATATATCTTCTCATTTACATAATTCATAAAATATATAGTGAATCAGTAATGAACACCTACCTGAAGGCAAACTCGGAACCATCAGAAGAGAGACGACAGTCATACAAAGCAAAGATATAACAACATTAAATACCATTGCTGGTAGGATAATCAAGTATTGATCGGCAAATGGGAATGCCTGTTAACAGAAGAGAATTCCAGCTTGAAGTATGCAATTGTTTTAAGCGCTCCTCAGAACTTTTACGTTTCCTGGAGGATTATACTAATATAATATTATACTAATAGTTAAGTCCTCACCTCATAGTAGACGATTACTTTAAAAGGTTGAGCGTCAGCGATATCTCTCATCAATTTTGCGGCTAATTTGTGGTGATTAGGTTCGACAATCTTCTTCATTGCGATCTTAAATAATGCCTGACAATAAATGGGAAACTGGCAATGGAAAACTGATAAAGGTTAACATACACAGAATCTAAAAGCTTCAATTGCGTTGGTTGTGTCATTAAAGTTGATGTCGCTCGCCCATTGTGCAGCGCCGCCGGTGTACTTAAGCCAGGACCTAAAATTGTAAAATTGGGAAAATAATCCAGATTTTGCGTCGTACATCCCATAAACTCACTTCACAGCGAAAATCATTGTATAATCAGTGTCGAGCATGTTCAACATGGAGAGCATGATGCGAAATCAATGGGAAGAGTTCATAGAGAGCAAGAATCGTGTGTCTAACAGGGAAAGAGTGTGCTTTTAGGGATGGGGCAACTTTTAGGCAACTCGTTCAAAAATGTGCGGTGGTGACTACACTATTTTCTTCAACGTTGCTCGAACTAGATAGATAATTACAAGTAGTTTTTCCCCTATTTCCTAGTGGGGAGTTTTTGGTTTTCATCAAAACGTAGAAATCACCTCAACTTTGAATGTGAGTACGGTGAATTGAAATGATGCAATATATAACAGGGCCAAACAGACATGAAGCACGGTGCGGTTGCGTAGGCGGCTGCGCTCAAAGCGGCGCGGTGGAGCGCAGCGGTTAGGATCCGTGGATACCTTTACTAGCACCATTCAGGTCGCGATGATCCCACGTCGATTCCAACAGCCATCTCCACAGCACCTCTTTGAGTGCAGCCGCTTACGCAACTCTACCGTGCTCCACATAGTGAATTCCAATAAATACAAACGCAAAAGAAACGAACCTCAACTTCTGATGCCATAATTTAGGTGTATCCTCTAACTCAACGTTGAGCTGATCGAGGTAGTTGAGGTATTCGACCAGGAAGAAGACTGTTCCCTCTCTTCCCATGGTATATTCTGTGTTCTCGAATGCGGCTACGGTAGAAAGAAGCTGATTTCTGAACATAATTAGTGCAGCTCGTGGTACCACCAATCAAATAAATGGATAATATTTGAATTTGACGAATTTACCTTGCTTTTGAACTGACGAGGTCGGGTGGGTTAAGAACAGCAACGTGGAGTTGAGGTCCTGATTTCCAAAACGATTTTATATCTTCGAAGTACTGAGAAATGTAGTGGTCTTTCGTCACAAGGTTCCCAGGATTTAATCCTTCTCGAAAGTTGATGCAACCTATAACACCTTCTTTAGCTTTAAAGGTTGAGGCAGGTTCAGGTTGAGGTTCAGATATATGCATGCTATTAATGAAACCACTCACCATAGTAGGCGCCTACAATGTATATCAAGAACAAAACGGCGGCCATGCTACGAACAAAATTAGTCAAAATGAACGGTCCGTACGTCTCTCCCAACCACTTCACAATTCCGTTAGGTTCCTTCAAAGTAATGTTTCGACCAAACTATAACAACTACAATTTACTGTAAAATCGAAACAGCCTGATCTGTGGTGCAATTGCGCGGGCGATTTGCAACTTAATCGGCACAATTTGCAATCGACTGCAGGTGAACTGATAGCGTGGCTGGTGTCCAGTTAGAAAGGGAACTGATGTATAGTTGGGTCAAAATGACATAAAGCACGGATAGTTGCGTAAGCGGCTGCGCTCGAAGAAGCGCAGTGGAGCGTAGTGGTTGGGATCGTGTAAGGATCCACGCTACCGCCGCCCATCTTTGCAGTTCGCCATGGTCCCACCTCGATTCCAACCGCTGTCTCCACCGCACCGCCTCGCGCAACCGCTTACGCAACTATCCGTGCTTCATGTCGCATTAACCCGACTATAAGATAGCACTCCCAGTTTCGGCGCAACAACTTACACACTTGCACCACAAATCAGGTTACGCTCTAATCTGACTTTTTATTGTCCTGGAGAATAAGCCTACCTTATTGTCACCATTTTGTACAACATGTTGGTAGGCAGGTGGTGGTGTCGCTGAAACAAAATAGCAGCTTGTTTGGTACAACAGAGGAATTATCAGTGTTCCAATTGATTGTATAAAGGCACTGAGACTTATATTTCCAGAATCGATCTATTCGGTATTAATGGATGACTAATTTTGGAGAGAAGCATGCATTTTACTACATTTCTCTGGTTCCGGTCATTTTCCCCCTGCCAAACTTTCTTGACACCCGTTTCTTCGAATAAGAAGTTAAAGCAATCAAAATACTGTCGTCCAATCGATTAGGAGATTAAATTCCAACCAAGCAAATAACCGGAAGAGCATGGAACTCCAGAAGTGCTCCTGATCATCATTTCAAGAGACTGCAGCCCCTACGACAAATGATTCAGGAACAGAACAAACCATGAGCTTTGTCACTTCCTGTGGAGATAGATCGTCCCGAGTAAAATGAAGCATCCGGAGAACTTTCGGGGCAGTTTTTTGGTACGTTTGTGCTAAACGTCTAATGATAGACCATAGTTATATCGGGTTCAATATTTTCAAGAAAAAAACCTTTTTGTTCGTTGAAATTTGCGGAAATTGGCTGGAAAAACCGTTTCTTCCTTGTGAGATCTGTTCAGTTCCGCTATACTAATGGAACCAACAGTTTTGTAGAAAAACAAACAGTGTCGTTTTTCCCGTTCTAAATCCCCAGAAATTGCCATGAAGCCGCAGAAGAATGTTATCTGAAAGTGAATATTTAGCTATTCTCTTTCAAGGAGTTCATTATGAGAGGGAGTGGAATTTCCTTGCAATTTCCAGCACTGTTGCGTTTTCACTGTGAAGATAATTGCCACAAATTAGAAAAGATTGGATTATTCCGGTTCTGTTCAACTCAAAGATTTTGGTTAATTTCCTTACTTTTTTCCTCGATTAGTTGAGCTTAATTTTAAATAGATTCGCTTAGGTAGTAAATGAGAAGAATTGTAGTTTTTATTTGTAGTTCGCAAGAACACTGAAAAACGTAAGGATGATGAACCGAAAGGTGGAGTTGTAATTCGTGTCACTCTATGTCCCACGAAAATTTGCAGAATAAGAACGAAGATGTTATCGTTGTCATTTTAGACTTGAACAGTTGCCAGCTTAAGTAGTTTAAATGTTCTCCTATCCTGGAATCTCAGGATGTCTATGTTTTCTATTAGTGTGCCTAAGAAACCCTTCAACGAATAATAGGAATGGATGCTTGTCGATAACGAATAAGTTCTTGCCATTTGCACCTTATACCGCTCTGGGACCTATAACTACCTGATATTGCCTGTGTAGATCAAATCATCTACATCGTCGCTAGTGATCCATACACAACGATACTCAATCGCTGGTACACTGAACAGAGACAACAGTCTGATACCAGCGACCGCACATACGATGGAAAACTACGTAAGACTAACTGCATTGTAAATGGCTTACAATTTTACTACTTTGGAAGATTATCGAAACGCTGACCGAAGGTAGTGTGGTAGTTGACGGAATAAAATTGGCGTTGTTCCATTCGACCTCTATTTACGCCTCTAAAGACGGCGAAAAAGCCGAAAATCAGGCTAATAATGGTTTCATCTAAAGAACTTCGTAGGCACACTAATAGAATAGATGTCAGCTGTCAGCCTTGTCCTCTATTTTTGGAATATTTCATAATATAAAGTCACAACGTCAATATCTGAGTACTTTTTCCAAACCTAAAGCTTTTTTTAGTTGTCGTCAATGCTCTAAGAATGGTGCTAACAACATACCGTAATTTACAATCATAGTTTTACAAAAGAGGGAACAATGAACTTACCTGAAATAAGTAGCAATAAGCGACCGAAACGCATGCATAGAGGCAGAATAGTTGAATACCAGGTAAGTCTGTGATGCAGCCTGAAACGTTCATAATAATTTCTTCAAAAGAATGAACTTGAACTATTTTTGAATGAAGCTTGAGATCCCGAAAACGTTGACGTAACGATGAACTTAAAATTTCGTTTCAGAAGTTGCAGCCAAATTAAACGGGTATGAAAAGATACACAGAAAAACTCTCACCTATTGCAAACGACATAATGTCGGTAACATTTGTAATGGTTACAGCTACACCAGCATGAGATAATGTTTGAGACATTCGAACAGGTACCGACTGACGTTCATCCGATTGCTCCCAACAGGCGCTCATAATGAACATATCGTCGATCCCAATCGCTGGACAAAAAAAAAATTAACAAAAATTGATAAAAAGACGAGGCATACATTTTGAGAGACGAGATTGAGATGCTAAGAAGTAGAAACTTTAATTTTTCTAGAACACTATGGAAGGTTTCATCAACATGTGTAATTAAACTGTTCAGATGTTTCATTTCGGCAAAATTTTTTTGTGCAACACAGAATTTGTCGCATTAACACTCGAAATTGGCCTGTATTCATGTGTAGCAAACCGTACTCCAGGAACTTGCATAAAATCGACGCGAAATTTGTCCACAGTTCACAAATTTCTATGTTTGATACACAATCCCTCTACCCTCTGTCTTGCCCCAAGGAAATGGCACCGCGGCCATCCAACTACACATATTCGACGCTAACTGCATGTCATGTGGCCTTACTAGCGTAGATCTCGCCTATTATTGTCGCTTTCAAATTCCATAAATTAAAAAAAACCGTTAACTGCTCACATCCTTTCCCGTGTCATCAGTAATTAGGTATGTACCTGTTATTCGGAATTTTTCTAATTTTTCACTTCATTATTTCTGTTATTTTTTTTAACTTCTGTTATTTTTCTTCGAAACATATTTCCGACATTGTTAAAATTGGAAGTTCTAGTAATGGAGCCGGAACTCGCTCCATTATCACATAATTCCAAATAAATGTGTTTAATTGCTCTCAACTATTACTACACGAACGGATTTTGTCCAGTGTGCGACAACGACAACTTGTGGTAACAAACTGTTCGGAAGAATTTCATATCTGTTGCATTGGTTTTGTATATTCTTTTATTTAGAGAGAGATCTATGAATTTCGAAAAAAAAAATACGGCGTTAGATAGGAAAAGGCTGAAACATAAGTTTACACTAAAACACCATATTTTTTTTCTTCTCATTACATGTTAGAAACAAAACATGGTTATCAATTTATGAAAACCTAGCTGAAAAAAATGCTTCCAGTCTTTTTCAGTTCTTATCAAATAGTACAATGATTCATACGAAGATTTAGAACTTGTCATTCTGTATTCCCGTGATTGGTCACCTATTACCTGGGATTTCAAAGAAGCATGTAAACCAGGGAAGCTCATGAGCTCACAAAAGAGGCTCTACTTCTGGCCTGTTCTCAGTAAGAAGACGTACCGCTACTATACTCCATTTGAGCCCACTGTAGTGGATTACGCCGTGAGATACAATGATCAGTTACGATTTATTTGGTTCAAGACTTTGTTGGAAACAAAGCAAGCCAACTAGTACTTTTATTCACTGTGTGTAGGTCAAACGTCTTTCTTTTCTAGTTTTAATAG
Organism: Necator americanus; assembly: GCF_031761385.1. NCBI lineage: Eukaryota > Metazoa > Nematoda > Chromadorea > Rhabditida > Ancylostomatidae > Necator > Necator americanus. The sequence goes on from NC_087376.1 coordinate 8,832,237, forward strand.
TGATAAGCGAAAGAGAAAAATGTATTTCTTTTTTTTTCAATCTGAAGTAACTGTTTACCTATAATAAGAAAAGGGATGATGGTATTAATAACGTTGTAGCTCACTCCCATAAACATCAAGCTTCCAAATCCACACAGGATGGACATAAGAGTAGTGGAGAGTCCTGTAGAAAAAAAAGAACTGTATACATGTTTCTTAAAATGTGCAGAAAAGGGAAAATAAATCCCCTAATGAGATATCGCTCTGAGAAAATGGAATGTGAAAAGGCCACTCCGTAGTAGTTGAGATACTAACGCCGAAGGAGTAATTAAGAAATACTTCTTGAATTCGTGATGAGTGTAGCGAAGCATGTGGGAGATCCGGCTTTGGTTGCACAGTCGGTAAGTCAGAATCCCTCCCTCCCTCGTCCCTTTCATCCAACCCTGCCAGTTTACCTTCCGGGACGATAAATTGGTACCCTTTTTGTCTGGGAGGATAAAAGCACTAACTTTGTACACTTGGCCGAGTCATTTTATAGGTTGCATATCCGATCATCATAACCTTAAACGATACTGAATTGAAGTCAAAACCGCACAATCAGTTTGATGAACAGGCAAGATTATGCAACAGCCATAGGTAAGGATCCCACAGTACTGTATAATTTTTTAAATATCAAGAAATTAGCAATACCGTAACAGCTTAGCCCTTTATGAAGAAAATTTGCTAAGTTTATATGAAGATTATATGGTCACGCAGATGGAGTATCACAAAACTGACGATGTTAGAGTCTCTGTGGACAACTATACAGTTCGGGGTGTAAATTACAAGCATGCGCATTGTTCAGCTCTGTTCCCTCTAATCGTTCTGAAAAACGCCGTGTGAACCGCCTTAGTTCCTAAGAGACACGCTAGAACGCGCTGCTCCAGGAGCGAGAGGTCGGCAATCACGAGGTATTCTCAGCAGATTATTCAAGTAGAACCAGTGAATAGGCTTCTTATGGAAGCGTGCACGAGAGTGGCACGTTTTAGCGAAGACCTCAACGGAATTAACGTGGTTACCACACCGTCCTTCAGGACGGACGATTTGGGGGGAATCGAGCAGGCCTACGCTCATACTCGTAATCTACACCCAGAACTATATATTTTGTCACAGAGATCCGAACATCGTCAGTTTCGTGATATACAGCCTTCAAGTAACTTACAGTCGCAGCCGAACTCGTCCAAGGTCCAACTGAAGCGGAGCGTTCGCGATGAAGTCAAAAACACTCTCAGGTGCCCTATCCCGATGATCAGTTTGCGTGCGGTGTATTTTGGCTGCGCTAGTTCCTCGGAGCGTCCATACTCAGTTTTGCTTGCGTGACATGAATCCGGTTGAGCGCGTACAACGACGTTGGGCTTAGCGACTGCGTCGCGCATTTAATATATAGTAGGGCTTGGCGGAAGAAGAGCGAAAGAATGTTTCAGCAGGGAAAGGTGATTGTTAAAAAGTATACAATTGAAGCAAGCCAAGAGGAAACTTTCCCTTCATTTCCAGAAATTTAGAAAAGGAAATCACATCCGCAGACGAACAATCGGATAAAACCAAATCTGTTTAGAAGTAAAAGCCTTTGAATCACTTAAATAATTCCACTCGGACAAAAGTATATAATATGAACATACCTGCACAAGCCAACCATGGTTTGCTGCGTACCCAGTCTATTCCATGATGAGGTTTTGGTTTGAAACAAAACGCGCTAACAAGAGCGTATATGGCCAATGTGGTAAAGCTGACGACAAAGTTGGGCGCAAAACGTTCTGCATTTTCACCAAGGCCATCCTGAAATTTGACTACGGTCACATACACTCCCCTGAGTTATTTCTATTAGTTATTTCATCTAAAGAGGGGGTGCCCATAAAATTTTCTCCCACATGTAATGCAGTATACAGTCGTAGCCGAATACATTCAGTTAGGTAAGCGCGATTGAAGCAGAGTAGAGAAGTGGGTGTGTATGCTTGCGCTGCGGCTGCGTCGTGTGCTCGTCCAAGAAGCGGGGAATTTTTCGAAAGAAAAAATTATTAAGTATGACATTGATTGCTAACCTGTAGCGACTGATAATGAGCAAACGAAATAGTAATTATGTTAGATTTGTAGTAGTGCAGGAAAAATCTTTCCACAGCGTAGGAGAACTCCGAGGAATATCGCCGTACAATCGATTGTTCCTGTTTCAGAAAGTAGAATAATTGTGTGATCTTAGCGCTTTTCACAGTATTATTCTCCCTGAAGAGTTCAACATCGCCGAGAACAGTGCCTAAGTAGACAGGTGTATCCTAAAGATTAATAGGTCATTTTTAGATTTTCATAGAGGAAAGTACATCATACTTTGTTCCCTCCTCTAGGATATGAGAGGTCAAGGAAATGTCCAATTTTGTTTCTTTGCAGCAACATATCAATATGTTCATTCCCTCCACAAACCCAATCGTAACTCAGGCACAGATCCTAAAAAACAAAAGTTTTATGTCCATCTTTGGATGGAAATTTCCTGTCGTACCTGATAGGTTAGATTGAAACGTCCATCATCAGTGGGGACGCTAATGTTATTGGAAATCCACTGATTCAGAACTTGTATCTCTTTCAACACTTCATCTCTAAGTACGGAACCTCCATCGCGAGCACGGATCAGCAGGTTCACGAAACGTTTTGTTTCGAATGATTTTCCGGGCAAAAATTTGTTTTCATTCAATGGCCAGTTCTCGGAAAACGCTTTTAGTTCTTTCCGCCACCTGGAACCATTTTTTTTTTGGACGGCTCAATGAGAATACGTCAAGCAATAGTTGAAGTGTTGTTCCTGCTGGTTCTACGGAAGAAAGAAGAAATGGATCATCATTAGGACTCAGAGAACCGGTTCGAAGTTTAAAAAAGTGCTGGAAAGCGGACAAACCGTGCATCGGATGGCGTAAAGACGTATGCTGGGTCGTCGACTCGTAGCGTGTCCAATCGTAGGAAGCCGAATGAGAGTCCGACTGTGAGTAGAAGTGGTAAAATGAACAATGGCCACTTGAATCTGTACGAAATTGGTCCCCAGGCTTCGAAAAAGCGTCGAATTAGCGGCTCTAATGAGAGCACGCTCATTGATGGTATTCTGTAATGATCGATTCTCAAAAAATTCTCTAATCACTTCAACATTTCACAGTGGAGGATAACCGAGAAAGACAACGAAGAAGCAATTACTGAGGCAGCATCACCAAGTGCAGCAATGGTTGGAAGGACCTTCATAAAAATAGGATTCAGAATTACCTTCATGAATATCTGTCAGTCCAAATATCGAGGAATATTTCGTTACTAATAATGTGGAAAGATGTCTACATGTGTTGGAAATGAAAAACGATCGTCAAAAAATAATAACTAACAGATCTTTGCAGCATGAACGCCCAGATGGAAGTATTATATGGCTGTTGGATTCGCGAACTAAAGTTGTAGGGAAAGCCTCAATTAGGAGCTCTTAAAAGAACTGATGCACTTATACTTTTTTAGTAATGAAGTAAGTGAAGTGACGAACAAACAGTCGCGGAAGTAGTGACGAACAACTTTTTTTTTGAAGTATTCGAACGCGTTCGACACGGTTTAAATGAACGCACTTCACAAATTGCGATATTCTGGCTAAACAAATAGTCTTAGTAACCGAAACACTATTGTTCTTTGAATATTAGAACATTTCCTAAATGTAAACAACAATTTACAACTACACTAAAGCTACAGCTCTTAGCTGTTTTTTGTCCTCTGACATAATTTTTTCTTTTCTTTCAACATTGATTACCAGGCGTGATAGAGACCACGCAGTTAGAAAAACAGTAGTAGCGCCTATGTAAAGCTAATACTTTCAAAATTAGTCTGCCAAATTTTGAGATATCGTAAAATTATTTCCCAAGCATTGAACCCAAGAAATCAACAAATTTAGTGTGAAATGAAACCATTCTAGGTGGAGTTTTTCATTTTAAAAAATGTATCAATAGTGAAACTAAAGCTAAGCATGTCGAATACTATTGCTAATGCTTTTTCTATGAGATTAGCGCAATCAAAAGAAAAATTAAGAAAAAAAAAAGTTAGAGAGCTTTGAGATGCAGTTTAATGTCGTTACTATACGTTGTGGAAATATAGTCCTGTAAAATAGCCCAGAAATGAAAAGAGGCAACTACAGTCACATTGTCATATACGGATCATATATGGACAATCAAATCAAAGGCAAAATGTTCCTTCAAGAAAAATTTCCCAAATTAAGGTGCTCCAGAAATCAGAGAAGTTTGAAGTAAAATGAGAGGTGAAGACAGGGCTGAGTGAAGTCGAAGCCCAAGATGAGGGCTTGATTCAATTAATTCGCTTTTTGGTAAACGACATGAGACTCTGAATTGTACATAAACTACTTATGAGATCCCACTCTTTTACTTCTTTTATCTACGATAGCGATTGAGAGATTGTAGATTTACGCATATGTATGCGAGGATGCTCCGTTTTTTTCCGTCCAAGTGTTTGGTTCCGGCACAACAATCCGAGCGTCTTGCAATAGGAAGCAATTTCATGTGTATTCTCTCACTTTCTGGACAATCCAACGTCTCGGAACTAGTTTTTAAAAAGCACCCATCGTTCTGGTCATAACATAACATAGAAAATTGTATATCTCAGGCATATCGCTGCAAAACAGGCTTCAATCACTTCGTAGTAAAAACAAAGTAGACAGAGTTCAAAGTTTGAATCTAGACTGAGAATATAAGGATCTGAGGATTCACGTTTCTTGAGTAATTAGCTTGCGATTTTAAAAGTGCATTTTTTTTTAGTATTCAACGTTCTTCGCTATTTTAATGCGGTCTTATCATAGAAGTCTCCAAATCACAGGAATTTTTAAATTCTAAGAAACGGACCTCACCTATGTTCTGCTGGCATATATAGGTATGGATGGATAATCAATGCGGTGACCTTGAGGGAAGTGCGATAATCCCGATTTTAAACAAAATACAATCATTCGTTCTAGGATTATTCCATCACTTAGTGTTCGAAGACTAGTTTAAAGATGGCGAGAACTAAAGGAACACAAAAGTGGTTTAAACAATACTGATAGGACTAGTGAGAGGACTTTACCGAGAAACACGTTCAGAGAATCATTGACAGATTATGTCTAGAAGGAACTCTACCTGCATTCAATGCAATACTACATGAAGCATTCTGAGATATCTCCCAGGAAGAAAAAATGCAAGGACGCGAGGAACATAAGGTGGTGAAACGAAAATAAAAGGTAAATAAATAAATCAGTGACATTTACACATAGTCGTTTCTAAAGATTATAGAATTAACCCTAACAAAAACATAAAGGTCCAAAAGTTTTTTCATAATCAGAAAATCAAAGATCGATGTAGATAGCAAAAGAAGACGAAGATCTTTTAACCTAGATTTAGATGGTGAGAGGGAGCTGAGGGTGAAAACGAATCATAATCAAGTCAAGGACTATTTAGACGATCACGGCGAAATACATTCCACGAGAATGTTCCTCGGCTGATACGACTCCCAAAGCAGTCGTATTACCATTATACATTCGTTTTACGTCCATTTCAATGTTAATGTTTAGTACAGTGCTACTGATACTCTCTTTCAGTAACAATCTTAGCTCTTAACGAAGAAGACTGAAAATGTTGCATTCGGAACAAGTGAATGAAAGCAAAAGGTAAGTAGAATCACAAGATATGCTAACTTCGTCAGTTTTTTAAACAAAGAGTGTTGAATTCGGAATAGAAAGCACAGCATTTATACATTCTAATACTCCAAAAGAGAAAATATACCTCCACAAATCGAAAAAAAGAAGAAAATAAGGCCGACTGTTTTTTTTTGCTCAAAATTTTGGACGAAGAATGAAATAGCTTCCAAACAATTTGTCATAAATTGCAATCTCATCCCTGCCCTCTTTATGGAGGAATGGGAGTAAATATGAATACTCTAAATATTCACAAAACAAACACTTTAAAAGCGGAAGTCCGTACATTCATTAGTAGAGTTTTTGACGTGAACAGAAACCTATATTTTTTTAGCGATTTGCGCGATATAAGCCAGTGTCGACCTGGAAAATTAAAGTCCGATGCCCACCAAGCACTGGACTCGACTTGACGAATCGCGATAGCCAAGGATTTGCGGGGGGAACGGACAGCGTGTTGCGCTGTTGGAAGTGCGCACAACGACCTCTCCGTTTTACATGGACAATTCACCAAAGTATACAAATACTGAACAAATTACTAGGGAAAACGTGTGGCGGTTTAAGCTACATTATCACTAATAGATCCAATTAAAAGCGTACGTTATCTTTAACTAACTGGTGCCTCCTGAAACCTTGTTTTAGGATTTCTTTTCAAAAAACAAGTAATTGACAGCGCTAATAGTATGAAGTCGTCAAGCTAACAAAGAAACGTCTAAATTTAACTTTCCTCATCAGAGATCTATTCGTTTTCGACTGAGCATTGTTCTATACGATTTAGAAGTTTTCAGTTTTTTAAAATTACACTCAGGAGATCAGATTCGATAGAAGCAATATCCACAATCCCATACTTTTCTAATTTTTAAAAATGAAAACGTAACATTTTTGTCTCAAAGTACTCTTCTTTCCATTTTCTAAAATCCTCCTTCGTCTTCCATGTAGACCTTCAATGTTCCTCTTGCTAAATTCGCTTCTCCGCGACAAAAAAATAATCCTAGAGCGTAATTGAGAGGCTGCATGAGACGACTGGATGAATTTTACATCTTTCTTCAGTTTACAAGATATAAAGTAAATGTACCATATGAATGAGTCAGTTGTGAGGTTCAGAATGTTTGTCCCTAAAAAAGTGTGAGTACTTTGGTAGATGAATGAGAAACAAATCTTGAATGGTTTTGAGTCAGACAAAACAAAAAAACATATTCGATGCAGCAAGCGCATTTAAAGAGGAAGCGAAGTTGCCGCGGCGATCTGGTTTATTTCGAGAACGATGGCTACAACTAGTTACATATACGCTGGTTACACTGGTCAATTGTAGTCAATCCGAATGTGTTGAATGTCCAATCCCGTTTTGAACAAACACATCCATGCTATAAAATGTTTGACAAAAGAAGATCGTATTCAACTGTGAATATAATCGCTTGGACCATCCAAAGAGAGGTGTTGGGGATTAATATGGTTTTTTCCGTCAAATATGAACGAAATAACGCTTTTAACGTACTTTCATTCTCTGTCAATATAATTATCTCTATTATCAATGACTTTCTGTCATCCCATGGTTGGCGTTTCCATTCCGGATCTAGAAAACAAAGACGGTTAACGATTTAGAAAATAAAAGTGATGTGAGGACCGCATTCTGGCACCCGTAATGCAACACAATACATTTTAGAATAAAAAGACGGAAAACTCAATAATTCTTTGGATCCATCCCTCCAATGTGGAGACGCTAACAAAAAGATGCGAATGACTGGAAGAAACTCGACAGGAGAAATTTTTCGTCACCCCGATCACAACACGATAACGAACATCGTAGTGACATCCATCGGTACAACGCCTCCGCAACTGTAGTATCTGATCGGGAAACAGCGGGAGTGGGGTGCACAATCTTCACACAAACTTTGGCTTGAAAAAAACCCACGACGTTTCTTGAAGTTTCATTGTATGGGATTACATATGAAAGAGAGATTTTGCAATTCTCGTACATGTTACCACAGAATTGCTAAATTAATGAAAGGTTTATTTCCACGAACGAAATTATGAATCCCAAATACCGCTCTCTAGTATTTTGTGACGTGGGATTGTATTCTGTGGATGTGGGATTGTTGGGAACTTCCAAGGTTCATTCCACTCACAACTGACGATAACATGATGATAACAAATGCAGATTAAAATATCCATTTATTCTAATCTCTTCAGATACTGTTTCAGCATTGCTGTTACTGTTTTTAAAATCCACAGAAGACCCAAAGTAATTACGTCTACGTTCTTAGAATACAATTACTGCGTTTTGGTGTATTTAATTAATTTGGTGTAATGAATGGGGCGGGCGTGGTGTAGCGGTTGGAGGTTCCGCTTCCTGCACGATCGATTGGAGGTTCGAATCCACCCCAGTGCTCACCAAGCCTTTCTTCCCTCCGGGGTCGATGAATTGGTACCAGATTTGTCTGGGAGGATAAAAGCACTGACTTGACACATCGGCTGGCCCCCGCAAGTCATTGTATGGGCGGATCACGCGTTCGTAAACTTCAAACGATTCTGAATTGAAGTGAACGTGGGGCGCATCCCAAGCGGATTGATTAAAGCCAGACACTTTATCCTTTTTAATGAATAATTTGAAGGAAAGCTAAGTGAAGAAAGGTGAGCTGAAACTAATTCCACAGTTTATTCAGTCAACATAATCGAACAGACGTGCGTTACAAATTTTCTACAATCCTTTCAGAATTTTATTTCTTCAGGAATTTATGACAAATAAAATCTGAGTCCGAAGCGTGAAGTCTTTTTTTTTGCGACCTTTTGCTTCGAGGAGTTCTTACACTTCCACACCAGTAGAAAAAAAGATTCATTTACTTCAAAAATGGCGAAGGTGTTTTAAACAATCAATTCATGACGAAAGTTTGATTCGGAAGTTTAAAATCATGAGGATTAGAGCTGTTAATTGTTAAGCAAAACGAGTATATATATATATATATATATATATATTATTTGATCGAAAAAGCAAGGATATTTGTCTGGGGTACTAATAGAAAATAGGAAACATTAAATAGTACATGTGAGAAAAAATGTTATTCTTCTGAAATATTGTTATTATTGTTTTTGTTTGTTTTTGTTTCACTGTGTGACGAAGGAAAAAATGAAGATACCTTGAAAATTTGTGGAAAATTTGTCGAAACTTCCAACATGCTCTAAGTAGGGCTGAGATTTACGAAATCCAGCAGTTACGAGGATCGAAATTTTGAGCCAAAGAGTGCTCTAGTGAGTGTCAAACGATGACAAATTGCAGTGACAATGATACGTCGTAGTAATACTATTGAGAAAAGTGACAATATCGTTTCATCGACATGTAGCAGCATAGGAGATCTCATAAATGACAAGCAGATGAGATGCGTGACTTGATTTCGGCTAGTACAACGACTATAACTAATGTCTGGTAGAAAGAATCTCTCAATTTGTTTTTAATATACCCTTGTGTACAATGACGTCTGGATTATCTATAATGCTAGAACATGTTTTGTCCAGTAGCTGCTTTCCGACACGATTCGTAGATAAATGTTAATAAATAGATTTGATAGATTTCCTCGGTTCTTTCAGGACCGAAATTTCATTGATAAACGTTATTTTTCACTATCTCACTGAAACAACTTGGCTTTTTCATCGTTTACCTACGTTAGCTTAAAGAGCAAAAAATATAAATTCAAAGAAAATGAGGAAAAGGATCATTTAATTTTCGTTTCATGAATAAGCTTTTTTATGGAAGATAAGCAATCGTTTCGTTTACCTCTTGCATTCGGAGTAAAGTAGAGAAAATTTGCTGAAACTATTAATAGTTAGAATACTGACTAGGTAATGTCTGAATGAATTTACAACCAAGTGATATTTTAAGCAAAATATATAAGTAAAAGAATAATATGATTTTATATAACTGCAACAATCGATCAAATTCGTACTGCATCTGACTAAAAGATAATTTTCAACAAAAGAAAAAAATGGATCGCTTTATTTACTTGGAGGAGCTACTGCATTCTTTAAAAGATCTTTAAAAGCCGCATCGTTACGTGATTGATCACGCAAGTGTTGAACGATGCAGAATTTATGTTGCTTTACAGAACATCGTCCTCATGTCACCCCACATATTCAATCATTTAACTCTTTGGACTTTTTAGTAATCAGATTCCTTGAAGTATGTGAACGTTTTACAAGACTTAAACAGAACTATCTACTTCGGAAAGAACGATTACCTTCAGTCGTGCGTATCATTGTCGAGTGACCTATATGTAGCTGATATGTTGCTTCAGAAGCATTGAATAAAAACCATATAAAAGCATTCTTGATTAATTACGGAGTTCCGAACATATGCCGAAGAATTCTATGGTTATTTATGCGGTGATATCATAAATTCAACGAAAGTGTAATCATTATATTTTTAAAGAGTTTCTACAGGATTAGATATGAAGCGAAAGCAAATCGAATGCGATGGCATTCAGACTTGAAAAGCTAACAATATATGTCTTTACACTTCAAGAGGAACAAGAACAGGATGAGAAGGCAATAAACGAGTAAGGAATTTGATTACTGAACTGGGCAGTTGAGGTGAACGGCTCACGAACATTCGATACGCTTCGAATCGCAATCAGGTCATACGGTGAAAGCGACGACTTTCGCCCTCTGATAGTACACGGATCCACCTTTCCACGCCTCTACAACGTCGAATGAAGAAAAAACTCGTCAGAAGTAATGTTATCATGTGCACGCAACACATCACTTCACTGCGTTTGATCGTGGTTTTACAATGACGACCACTGAACAAAAAAAAATTCCAGAGTTCGGCGTTTCAGCCTAAAATCCGCTTACATCAGCTGAATACATTTATATTTGCATCGAATTAATACAGTTACATCCCGCATTTCATGCTACTGTTTGTATTGCTCACCATTTCCACAGTCGGGAACTATATAAAGTGGCACATCCCCTAATGAATCCCTTCGCTGGAACAAAAATGGTTGAAATTCGAAGATTGATAAGGTCGTCGCCTAGCTGATTGAGATTCTCAAAACGACTGGGAAACTGTGTCGAAGATATTCATGTTTGTCGTCTCTAATATTTTTAAGTATGCTTTCAACTAATCATCTATGCTTTTTGAGTCAATTGAACGAAACAGAAAAGAAAGACCTCAAAAAAAAACTGAATGTTTAAGTATTTCCTGGATGGGTTTTTAAGGAACTCTGAAAAACCGGAATGAATCGACATAAAAGAGTTCTCGACGAATAGTGATTATCACGTATTTTCTCATGCGCCGATAAGATTTGAAGTGGGGAATAGGGGTAATACTGAAATCATTGACGGGTGGGTGTATTTAGAGGTTCCGCTTCCTGCGCGATCGATTGGAGGTTCGAATCCGTGCTAGTGCTCACAAGCCCTTCAACCCTCCGGTGTCGATAACTTGGTACTATGCTTGTTTGGAAGGATAAAAACACTGATTTGACACATCGGTTAGCCACCGCAAGTCATTGTATAGGCCAGTTACACGTTCGTAATCTTCAAACGTTTCTGAATTGAAGTGAACGTGGTATGCATCCCAAACGGATTGATTAATGACAGACGCTTTATCCTCTAACCTTTATTGAAATCATTCATTGCTCTCTGAGTAGGATTCTAGTCAATTAAATGAGCAATTCGAGCTCTCTCGATACTTACAAAAAGTTTTTAGAGGGATGCCCGCTCTTCCTCGTATAAGAACTGGAATATTCCCAAATGAGAAGGCATTTTGCCAGAAAAAAAAATTTATGCGCGTCTAATTGTATCATGTGCAATGTATCCGTCTAATCCTTCAGTGTAATAAGGGTACTGAGAAACTACAGTGCACGGTCATTTGTTCAAAAAGAGTTTATGTAAATTATCAGAGCTGCTTTAGAGATGGATTAGGTTGAGAAGCATTGTCTTTTTTTTTTGAGGAAATTGAGAATAGTAGATACAAACACGAAGTAAACATCCATATTCCACAAAATTAGATTACTCTTTGTAGAATCCGTGGGGAAACATCAGCTACATGTTTCTCTTGTGGTGTTCTTGTGGTTTTATTCGCGAATATACCCAAATTTTTATGGAACATATTCTTATAATTCACATATTCAGAAACAATGGTGAGTACTAGTTCTTTTCCGAAACTCGCTTGGTATTTTTTCCCGAAGAAAAAAGGAATAGTTTCAGCTGCTTGACCTTTTCGAGAGATATATCCACAATGAACTACCTCTTCGCCCATAGTTGTAATTTTTACATTTGCGAGAAATACTGCGAAGTGCTCACCACATTCACAATAACATGTATCTCATCAAGTGTTATGGATTCGCATTTGTCGAGGTCAGGCGACTCTTCTCAACAACATTTGGGCATGTGGGTGATGTGGGATGACACATATATTGGACATGAAAGGAAATGGAATCTTATATGAGGCCGATCGAATTTAAATTCAGATCAGCACAGGTGGAGAGAGAGAAGACATCGATGAGCACATTTCACTAAGATATTTCCCATAAAACTCTTTTTCACACGATTCGATGTGTACTAGTCACTTTCTTGCGTCCTACTTTCATCCCAAATTAACCTCGTTCTTCATTCGCACTATTGTACACACGTTGCAAATGAGATATAAGTAAAGTAATTGTAATACACTCAATGAAATACGAAACATTTGTCCTGAAGACATCGCTATCAACGTAAGCTGAATGATTGAGCTGATTCTCAATGTTTTGTTCATCCCTAAAAACGGAAATCCTAGAAGATTTTTCCACCTTCAAGGATTCTATTTTCAAATCTCAAAAGTAGAATAATTGAAACGTCAAGACTACTTAATGTGAAACTACGCAATCGTCTATTTAACTCCTAACAACTGCTGGTCCTCAACTGCTGTACAAACATTGAGGAAATTCGAAATATGCATAGAATTACGGCGGTACTTCTTCTAGAACACATTAAAAGAGCCCCTCTTATTGTTCCGGGCAAACTAAACAAGTAGCCGAGAAGTCTCTGCAGAACATGGATTGTTCATAATAAAGATGAGAACAGGACTCAGTTATCAAAGAACACATAATTAAAAGTCACCACTTAGTAATCCATTCATATTGATGAGGAATAAAAAACTATATATACAATCAATAACAATCAATAGTGAAGCAGAGAACGGTATCTTATTCCGATGGACTTCACAGTGTCTGTGACGTGGGACGAAATCTAAAAAAACGGCCAATAGCCGATTCGGGCATACAGAGTTTAGCACCGATGAGTGGGCAGCGGAAACCGGATCGGTCCAACCTGTTTCGCCGAGTTCACTGTCGGCTCACGTAGCCACGTAGCAAACTTAAAAGTATGGTATAAATTGTTGATAGTATTCGTGGATTCGGGCCGGAATTTTCAGGGATCATCATCAAATAGGCACGAATTCACAAGACCCAATTCACAAGAGGAATGAGCACAATTGAGAAATTAAATGTATCAACTCCTCTTATCCAAACATAATTACAAAGGGACTATTTGAATTCAGAAAAAAATACTCCAAGTAATCTGAGATCAAAACCGAACTTAACTTAAAAACAAACTAGAAAAAAGTCTACGAGAAGTTGTGAACAACGCACACGATGAACAGAAAACTAAGTGCGTTGAAATACAGTTCCGCTAAAGGACCATAAAATGACCTCAAATTAAAGAGTGCAGTGGAGATGAACAAACGGGAACTAAATACATATGTACACGGTCACGTACATCCATTAACCTCACAATAGATCTAGAGAGATTTAGGACTAAACAGGATCTTCTGTATTCTAGCAAAGTGTAAAAAAGGATAAAGTGCCAGGCGTTAATTAATCTGCTCGGGATGCCCCACCACGCTCACTTCAATTCAGAATCGTTTGAGGTTCACAAACGAGTAACTGGCCTATACAATGATTTACGGTGGCTAGCCAATGAATCAAGACAGTTTTTATCCCCCAAACAAGCCTGGTACCAATTTATCGACAGCGGAGGGATTAAAGGCGTGCAGGAAGCGGAACGTCCAACCACTACACCACACCCGACCCAAGCTAGTAGACCAAACCACGTTGAAAACACGCAGTCCTGTCCGATTTAGCAAGTTAAGCAACGTTGGACCTGGTCAGTACTGTATTTTAGTACAATCTGAAAATGCGTTGATGGAGAAAGTAAGAAGGCTTATGAACGACTGAGATATATCGGATCTCTTGTCGAAAACCAGCAGCAAGTAATGGACAACACAAATAATTCAGACAATAATGCATGTAGTGCTTTTTACGTCGGATCTGCATTGAGTGTACAATCGCTACCACGTAACCGGATCAGGTCCACAGGGCAACTTGCACATCCAGTTCTAATTTTCATAGGGATAATTAAGAATGGTGGCGTAAGCGGTCCCCGAAAAGCATTCAAAATTGACACTTTTGAATCTTCACACTTTCACCGGAGGAGAAGAATAATGCATTCGAAATGACTCTTCGATATGTGCGTTGTAGTGAACGAAAACGAGTTCCGAAATGTCCCAGTACGCTAAGTCGTTAAGTGCCGGAATCCACATAGATCGCCCGTCTTTTCCTCTGAATGTTATTTGGGCGTAGATCTTCCGTGAAAGGAAAAATTTGGTAAAAGCTCAACATTTCTCCAATCCATAACTTCGAGGTTATCGATCTTAGCTGACTGGAAGTGGCATTATTCTTGAGCTTAATAAACCTAGATCTCCCGCACTGTAGACATCCCTAGGTTTCCACACCATGCAATATGAAAAACAATTCTTAGATGAAGTAGAAGACGTCCAATGTGTTCAAAAGGAAGAGTTCCTCGTTTCGCTTCAAACTTCAGAATCGTAGCTCAACTGTGTGAACACCAGTTTTACCATACCACCTTTACCATTTAAGAATGCCGGCCCATGAACTGTCCGGCATTCTTAAATGTATGGATGAATCAGGACCCGCCTATTTTTATAACGAATAACACCTCCTCCTTCCACCTTCAAAAAATCCGTTTAAAATGGCTAGCACACACTTATGTGACAACATCGCCTGGGAAAATTTGGTCTTTTTGTTTGTAAAAAAAAACAAAAAAGCGAAGAAAGCGAAATTTTTTTCGACTTAATCTTGGAATGTGGCTAAGGACGAGGTAGTATTAGGGAATCCAAAAGGTGATGTCGTTTTTACGAATGCAAATCCCTTTTTTTTTTCAAACGAAGACCATCTTCATTCTACACATTCGGAGTTGAAAATTGTCCCGTCAGCGGCAGAAAGTCATTAATAGCAAAGACTATATCAATTACTGCTGATAAAACTACATTACAAGTCATTTATTTTAATGTGAAAAAAGCGACATTTCCTCCTACTACACCGATTGCCTTACTGTATCGATCTTTTCTATCTATCCATGTCTTGATGCGAAGAATAACTCGTGGCAGTTTTTTCAAAACTTACAAATGATTCCACGAAAAAACACCTGGACAAAATCCTAGAAAAATTTTGATAGGAAATTCTTCGCTCGGAAACAATTTAGTATTCAATTTTTTGATTTCTATTAATTCTTTTTCTCTTACCTCTCTAGTGTGGAATTTCAAGTGGACAAAAGGTGGTATTTTGACACCAGTCTTTTTTTGCTGTTAGTCGAAATTAAGAGCCCTGAAACAGAAAGTGAGTTGGGTACAAAGAAAGAGGTGTTTTTAAAAATATCACACACCTTCTGCCCTTTTGTGTTCGCGCTTCAAAAATGGGATTTTTGACCTCAAAAACGGGTCATACACCGGCCGACCAACTGCCATTTTGAAGGGGTCTTTTCTATCCACTTTTCTTCTAACAAAGAGTACTAGTACAGAATTTTCAGCAGTATTCTCTGTGCTCCTATCATTCCTGATGTCTTTGATCCGTCATCCAATAAGTTTTTTAGTGCTGCATATAGTCTTCCGTCATTTTTTTCTATTTTTCCCATCTCTTTCCTCCTTTTTCACGTCCATCGTGGCTCATTACACTCCCTCCATGCACAATACAAATCACGCAAGTAGCTTCGGGTGCTTTATCACCTCGAGTAAATACAAAAAGCAGATGGTGTCAAAATTACTTTCTTTTGTTCATTAGATTTTATTTTAATGGTCCGGAAAAAAAGAACTAATAAATTCAAAAAAAAAAAACACAGTGCATCTGTCCTGTGACGGAGAATGCTCAGCTGAATTATGTGCAAAATTTCTGCATCACTTTCTAGTGTTGTGTGCATTTTTTAATTATAAAGCCACGAATTATTCATCAACTCAACTTATTCAACGCAGACAGTTTTTCGACAAATGCTCCACAGTATCAGAACAGTGACCGTGAAATTTTTTTTGACCACAATCACCACTGGCGCTGAACAAGTAGTGAGAAATAGGTCCAGCTACATCTCGACCATATTTTTTTTTGTTGGGGTTTAACCCAGGAATGAGTTTCAGCAGAGCAGAATTTCTGCTACATTCTCCGTTTTCGCTGCATTTTGCTCCACTGAGTTTCAGCAGAGCAGAATTTCTGCTACATTCTCCGTTTTCGCTGCATTTTGCTCCACTGAGTTTCCGCTGGCTTCAATCTATTATTTCAAAAGGTATGCGTGGAATTTTCCTTCCACATAGAAAGTTGACTTTCAAATTTATCAGCACCTCTTTTGCGCCTTTCCTTGAAGGAAACTCATTTTTTCAAGCAGGTATTGTAAATATTGCAGGAGAGTTTCTAATTGATTAATAGTGCGACTTTAAATTGCTGACAAAATAAATTACTAATTGTAAAGGACAGCAAGAAATACAAAAGTGAATACACCAACCCAACACGAAAGCAAAAACTGGGAAGGTCAATGGCTAGAATTTCTTCACATTTTGCACCAACAGTGAAGACTTTTGGAAAGGAAAGTGGCAGATGGATTCTCTATAGCCCCTGAAGTCGAACTGTAAGACTATATTGTTTTTTTAGAAAAGCCACAAGCATCTTTTATGAAAATATTTTCTGCGGCGGCTGTGCGATTATTGGTGCAAACAACAAACATGATTCATGGAGTATCAACGACGGTAAACTTTATCCACCACAACAACTGGATTATTCGTGAACCAATCGGTCGCAGAATGATGAGATTAGCAAAGCTGCTATATTCACACTGTGGCTGGTACTGTTCGGCACAAATCTACAGATACACTGCGAATTTAGATATGCTCGCATTTCAGTGGGTTGCAAGGAGAATGAATTTGTGGGTGAACTTAAAATTCCCCACATACAGTGTTGTGACATCCTTCACTCATATTCTATAACATTAATCTCCTAAATTTAAAGGCAGCATAATACGAATTTTAAGTCCCTCAGGGGAAAGCTAGAGATGTGGTTGTGGATTGCAGGATCCGGAGTGGTTCCGCTGCCTTTAGCAATGACAGCAGTTCCGTTTTTTTACGCCTTCCTTCTTCGTAAACCCTAACGACTTATTTCGACAACGTGGAGGGCAGTCATCGAATCTAATACAAAAAGAAATGAGTTTTAATCTAAAAAAAAAGTGTTAGGCTGAAACTTTAGGGACTCGGAGATGTTTCTCGATTGTATAGAAGTGTATGGTATGTGTACATGCATTTGCTCGAAGTGGAGCGATTTAGCTGGTGGCTGTGATCGTGGCGGGACTCTCGCTGCTCTAGTCAGACTGACTGGCTGCAGAGATGGGCAGGACAGTGTAGTAGAGTCAAAACGACATGAAGCGCGACGCAGTTGCATAAGCGGCTGCGCTCGAAACGATGCGCTCGAGTTTAGGGGTTAGGATCGAGTAAGGACCCTTTCTACACCGCTCATTGCCGCTTTCGCGATGGTCCCACTTCGATTCCAACCGCTATCTCCACCGCGGCGCTTCGAGCGGATCCACTTACGTAACTTCGTGCACCGTGCTTCAGGTTGTATTGATCCGACTATACATCCGCTTACGTATCTACACCAAACATCAGGTCATTTTGAATTAACTATGCCAGCACCTCATCTCAACGTAACAGACCTTCGATTATGGCAAATTAGAGAGAACAGACTGTGAGCGCCTAACAGAGGAAGAGGGGACGTGCCGGCAGATGCGTAGCAGCCGTACTGAACATCTTCCTGCGTCACAAAAATCAGACTGCATAAAGTAAAAATAGGAATTGAAAATAGCTTGTCCTGTCGCTTCTTCACGAATGTGATGATAGCAATATAGCATAGCGAGCATACTGGGCGCGAAACTGCTGAATCTTCCTCGTTTACGAATGATCTTCACTCTCGCAAGACTTACATGGTCCCTACGCGAATGTTTTCTCTAGCCAGAAAACACTCTTCGGTCAGTATCTGATCCAGGGATGAGACCATAACCATGCCCCAGAGGGTAATGTGATTAGCCGCCCATTACTTGTTTATTTGTCCCTTTTTTCGGACAGCGCTAGTAATTTTCGTTGTTCCCTGCTATGATTATCAGAACTATGTATTGTCGACAACATTCCACTATGTAAGACATTTTTTTAAAGAAGATACTCGAGATCAAATGGAAACTTTGCTTTCTTTTCTTATTTACTCCAGTATTTAGCAGACCTATGATAAGAGTTTGAAGGCAGCACGTCACAAATCTGACGTGGTGAGGGAATTCGTGGGGAAACCTAGTGATGGGGTTGCATATTGCGAGATCCGGGGAGGTTCATCTCTCTCTATTCGTCGTTAGAAAAACTTGCTTGGGAACCGCTCTGTTCCCACGAGGTACGTAAGAACGTGCTTTTATGTGTACGTTTCGGTCCTCTCTGCAGTCTATTAATTGCTTTCGTTTGAATAGGCTGCTGAGAAGATACCACTGATTTCTGACCGCTCGCACTTGGATGCGGCGCGTGCACAAGGGTGGCGCATCAAATACTTACTTACTTAGATACTTAGATGGCCCATCTTCACTGGACGTGCGGGCCCCAGCATCTCTTCCACTCTTTTCGTTCCCTGGCCATTGTCATCCAAGATGTTCTCAAGCTTCGTGAGTGACGTTGACGAGGTCCTTGAGCCGTATCCAGCTGAGCTTTCAGCTGGTCCATCCGTACAGCGAACACGTCACCCCATCTCGTTGGCGGTCTCCCTCGGGGGCGTTCAGCGTCCCTTGGGATCCACTCTAGCGTTCTTTTAGTTCATCTATCGTCGATTCTTCTCATGATGTGACCGGCCCATCTATGTTTCGCTTTCGATATATATTCCGCTGAGTCGCAAAGACGGGATATTCCTCTTAAGTCGGAGCTGCGAAGACCGGCAAGGTGTTGTGTGCGCCGGTTAAATTTCAGGAGACATCTCTCAAGGGCTCTGTGGGTACTAAGTAGCTTCGTAGACGTGGCCGCGATGTCTGTCCACGTCTCCGCTGCGTAACAGAGCGCTGGAAGGACTGTCGAGTCGAACAAATGGGCACGAAGATCTTGGTCCGTCAGTTGGTCCGTAGCTTCCCTGACGGCTGCAAATGCTGCTCTCATTCTTCTATTCAGTTCTTCCTTCAATTCGTTTTCCATGTTCATAGAACGTCCGAGGTATACGTATGACGGAGTTTCCACGATGTGGGAGCCTTCAAGTTGTACTCCTCCGTCCTCGTAGTGGGCGTTCTTCATGAACTGTGTCTTCTTTCTGTTTATTCGTAGTCCTATTCTCTTCCCTGCTTCGTTCAATTCGTTGAGCATCGTTTCTGCTTCATTGGTACTGCTCGAAAAAAGAACGATGTCGTCGGCGAAACGAATGTTCGAAAGAAATCTTCCATCAACACGTATGCCCCTTTCTTCCCAGGATAGTGATTTCATTATTCACTACAATGCAGCCGTGAACAGCTTCGGCGATATAGTATCGCCTTGTCGTACCCCCTTTCCAATGGGTATGGTGAGAGGGCGGTGGAAGAGCTATATCCTAGTCGTGCATCGATCGTAGCAATGGGCTAATGTCCTCACATACGACTCGTCCACACCTTGATCGACCAGCGCTGGGGCAGGCGGTATTCCCGGCAAACCTCTATGACCCTCGACACGGTCTGGATGTGGTCCAAGCAGCTGAACCCCTGGCGGAATCCAGCTTGTTCTTGAGGCTGGGCTTCATCCAGCGTCCTAGATATGCGCGTGAGAATGATCTTGGTGAATACTTTGTATAACACGCTCAACAAGCATATCGGACGGTAGTTCCGAAGGTCGGTCACCTTCTTATGGATAAGAACGGTTCGCGAGGTCTTCCACTGGTCTGGGATCCTTTCTTTCTGAAGGTAGGATGTCATGTGCGCTGCTAAGATTACATGAAGCGGATGGCCACCAGCCCGAGGAAAGTCTGCTGATATAAAATCAGGTCCGGAGGCTGTGCCAGGTTTCATGCTCTTGATACCGACTCGTACTTTCGAAGGATGAATCCGTGGTGGAGCTTCGCCAGTGGGGATGATTTGGCTTGACACAAGAGTTGATGAACGGGAAAGGTTCGAGTAGAACCTCTCCGTAATGATTTCCATCTCACGACGAGAAGACATGCGAGTCCCATCTTCGCTCAGCAAGGTTGCTAGCGGAATATTATATTCGCGGAGATCCCTGCGGCACTTCTTTAGACTCGTTCTTCTTTGTGCTGCTTCTAGAATCTTCTTCTGCCTGGACTTCAAAAGATCCTCCTGCAACGCCTTTCTGCAGCTAGTGTTTGCTACTAACCGCTCAATGTGCGATGCATTCGGATCAAACCTCAAAGCCCTTCTTCTTTCCAACAATTCCTTGCTAGTCTTCGAAATTCGATCCAAGTTTGTCGTGCGCGGCTTCGAGGCACGTTCAGCACAGGCTCGTAATCCTCTGAGCAGCATCTCGTAGTCCACGTTTGGGTCCTCCTCGATGTGCCAGTCACCTTGGGACAAGGAGTCCTCGAGTACACAATCGTCGTAGACGACTTCTTTTCTCCTTCGTTGCCGATAGCAGATGTTTTTTTTTCCATCGTGTGGCTAACTCGTATTTTCGCACGAAGGAGACGGTGATCAGAACCACTACAAAAGGATGGTACTACTGAGACGTCAAGTAGACACCACTTCCGGTTGGTGAGTATGTGGCCGATCTCCGCACGAGTCGCGCCATTGGGCGTTTCCCATGTCCACCTACGATGATCTTTTTTCATGAAAAGAGAGTTCCCATGAAAGAGGCGAGCGGCGGACAACAGCCCGGCGAGACGATTGCCATTTTCAATCCGGTCCCCTAGTCCAAACCTTCCAATACTGTATTCCTCTTCTGTGGCCTTCCCTAGTTTTGCGTTGAAGTCTCCGACAACGAATTTGTAGAAGGACTTTTCGTTGCGGACTACTTCCTCCAGCTCCTCGTAAAACGCGTCCAAATCGGATTTATCAGCTGCTGATATTGGCGAGTAGCAGTTCATGATACTGATGGATTTTTGGCGCAGAGGGTGGAGGCGAAGAATGGCCAAACGAGCTGACAGGATCTCGTGAGAATTGACGAGATGGACAACAGATGGGTGCACAACAAAACCAACACCGCCTACATTTTGCGATGGAACCTTCCCTCCACGAATGGCGAGTGTACCGTCATTCGTACGTCGCTCCTTCTGCACTTGCTCTCCTGCAGAGCAATCACGTGAAATTTGATACGCTCTGCAGCTCCGAGAAAGGCATGCAGGTCAGCGTCTGTGAAGACTGTTCTCGCGTTGTAAGTACACACTCTGAGACAGTCTCCATGGCGAGTCGTGCGTGTGTCGCCTTGATCCAGAATCAGTGACGTCCTGAGCAACCTGAGATTTGATCACCTCTCACCGGTCGCCATACCGTTCGATGTCTGAGACGGCAGGGCCCTGTGTGCAGGGTACTGAGGCAGTGAATATGCTGGAGTGGCAAAGAGACTTTTCCCCAAACTAAGCAGCCATGCCACGGCGAGCTTAGCTTTCACCACAGGTCGTCGCCCAACCTATATGGATCAGGGAACCACCTTGTGACATTTTGCCAGGACGGTGGTGAATCTTAGCAGTGGTTTACTCTTAGCTAGGCTTCCGATTCCGAGAAGTCGGAATGTCGAATGTGTCGAACTCTTTCTCAGCTTGGGAGACCCTGCCGGAGGACGAACCTCCGCTGTGCATTGCAGTTCGACCTCCACGCCACTATGAGGCGGTAAACCGTTGTGGAGGGCTCACCAAATAGTCGTAAAAAACCCCGTTTTCCACCTCTTTTTATTTGACTATTAAGGAGAGTTGAGCGGAACAACTCCAGATCCCACAATCTACAATCCCATCTCTATCTTTTCCCATGGGTTCCTTCACCACGTCTGATTCGTGGTATGCTGCCTCAAAATCCTGCAACCTAATATTCCCTGTGAACTCTCATGTCTAAAATGATACCTTTCAGATGGCCTAAATAGAAAAAGATCTGATTCTTTTCGCCAAGCTGTGATTTCCATAGACCTTACAGAACACTTCTATATTTCAAATAGAAAATCCTCTTGCTGGTCAAATGATCTATCGAGTGATATCAAATTCAGTTCACTTTGTGTGGTTCAAAACTTGTCCTCTGCGCTAGAGCAACCCACAAGCCAGGCAGTAATACCACAGCTTCCTGAGGCTCTGCCTCGCCACAGCTTAACGATCTTATTAGCGTTATTTTGCCAAATTTTCCATTATTTTCGAAAGCAAACCAAGAATAACGAAGCATCTACTGAGTAGATAACTTTAAGAATAGAAGTGCAAAGTATCAAGCAGTTTAGGATGAAATTATTTCGAAAAGAGGAAGCTAAAACATAAGAGTGGTAAAAATAAAGAAAAGAAACAATATCTAAAGCTTAATGGAGCAAACGTGCAGGACTTCAAGAAGTTGAAAAAGGTGATTTCTATTTGTTTTCTCGGGGTAAACCTATATTCACTTTAACTCAACTTTAGCTGTAACGTTAAAACAGAACATCTATGTTCGCGAGCAATGACACAGCAGCTCTTGCTGGAGAATACTGTAACGAGTTGTAATAGAATTTCAAAGCAAGCTGTAGGCAAAAGCATCGCACGTGTTCATAGTTATAGGTCCTTTTGTTTTAACTCCATTTTTTCAGAATTCTATCATCCTGAACTCTTAAAAGTTTTTCATCGCAGTTCTTATGATTAACTGCTCCGCTGATGTGTCGTAATTATTTGTTTGTTTCAATGTGGCCAGAAATGCCAGACAGATCACCTAACTGCTGTGTGACATCTCCGGCCGACTCACTTTTCGATAGGTTATTTCCCAACCAAGAAAAGTTCCTATTTGAAAAATAGTCTTCAAGAATAAAAGAGTAGTTGCGCTTTTGAGAAAATAGTCTGGTTTTTTTCTCGCTTTGACCATTTGATATCCAGTACAGAGATGAGACCAATCAAGTCAAAGTCTATGACAATTCTATTTCCAGAGTGCGAGTATTTCTTCTATTAACGTGTTTTTACGTGTATTGAGTAACCTATCATCGGAACGCGGAACGTATACAACGCGTCGCGCATGTAACTTTGTGGAGATGTAGTTCAAGCAACAACGTCCACAGATTGTGTACCAATTACTCCAGTAGCACTTATGTGAAGCTATCAGTTCTTCTAAGCGAGGCACAAAGATAGCTGACCTTCTCTTTCTGGGTCATTCACATCCCACTAAATAAGACAATTGTTTCGTTCATCTGCTTTTTCTTAGCATTTTCTCCAATTCTTGTTCGTACCAACTGCATCTCCTCTTCATCATTATCCATTAAGTACAAATGTTCAACTCCTTTCATTCGTCACCCTCCAGCGTACGCGATACTGTCACTCATCTTCCTTTTATGTTGCATTGTCGGATAAGTTTCTTCCAGTGTATTTGATGAACTCGTATTTCTCGCCTACGTTCCATGATCTAGCGGCCGTGAGGAGAAAATGGTTTGGGGTTTCACCACGCTCACTACCGTACAACGGTTTGCTTCTCACTTGCGAGAATGACACATCTTGACCAGACGCGCTATCGTCACGCCCTCTTCTCTCACAATTCTGATTTGAAGGCAACACAAGCCTACACCAACCTTGTCCAAATATAGGGCAAGCGTGCAATCTTTCGATATGTATGGGTCATGATTCGCCAAATTAGAGAGCCATGGGAGTTTGCTGGATGCTTCTGTTGGTTCAGGTCGGCCACTGGATGTGGGCATGGACAAACGAGGCGCGCTGTGGAGTGGAGACCCATGCCATCACCAGTGTGTCAGCGATCGCGCTTGGGTTCCACCATGTCACCATTGTGTGTGACCGAAGGAAGATTGGTAAGGCCCAGGAACTCAATCGATGTCTAAAAACGTTCCCATCGGCGTTCAATGCTGCGAGAAGGAAGAGCCTTAACTCTCATCAGAAGAAACTTCGCTTTCCCATAAAATTCATCACTAAAAATGAAACGTAAATCATTTACGAAAACCCTGTGAGAAAGAGTTCGTGGATAGATCGAAATGACGAGCCTTAGCTAATTCCGAGACATCCACCAAGAACGGTGCTCCTCTCCCGTTGGTATTCTAGCAATGGGATGAAGTGAGAGTTCCAGCCCAGAGGTCAAATTATTAACCTCGACGTCTGCTTTCTTCAAATGGTGAGGTGAAGGCATCAGTCGCACACATGAACAGCGGGCCGAAATTGCGTTCCACTACGAAAACGCCAGATCTCGCAGAGCAAACTTGACCATGTTAAGACGGAAAGCTATAGCTGACTGGTGATCCCTAGCTTGCGCATAATTAGAACGGACTACTTTTTCTTCGATTTGAAAGGGGTTTATGCGGCAACGGTTTGCGGTTTATGCGGTAATATCTTGATTATTCTGCATCGAGTAGAAGGAATGGAGAATTGTATTCATTTTATTTGAGCCCCATGGTGCAACCTGTGGATATTTCTGATTGAAGCGCATCTTCATCACATTAACTGTAGAAAAGTTTAAACGGATCCTGGTGTACAACCACTCGTTATTTCATTCTTATTTGCAGGCTTCGTCAAACAGGACATATCGTCTGACTCTCTTTCAGCGCTTTTTTTCGCATTCGAACCTCATTTAGGTAGCTGGCCACGCTCTACACTCTGAACGCAGGGTTTTACATGGTTATGGTCTCACCTCTGGAAGAGATACTAAGCTGACAATTTTGCCTCGTTAGAATCGGTGCAAGTGAGGAAGGACACTTGCAGGCCGAGTTTACTTCGTTTAATGTTGAAACTGTGCAAATAATCTACCTTCATTCGCATCCTTGTCCCTCACCTAGCGTTCTTCAGGGCTATCCACTTATTACAAACTTGAAGAACTTGTGCGACGTGGAAAGTGAGAAGGTTGGCGCAGTTTTCAATCTCGTATATATATATATATATATATATATATATATATATATATATATATATGATGTTTTCTCATCTTCTTGAACAATGCAGAGCTGCGTTTTTCCATTAAATAACTATGGAAGTTTTATTCCATCAGATGAATATGATGATATTTTCGCTCGATGTCACATCGACATTCCGAACGATGAAGATCTGTGATGGTATTCTCTCCTATGGTGGGACGACGACTACTTTTGGTTGTCGACCATGCTAGAATAAAGGTCGATGGATAAAAATACTCTGGAAAATTAATGGGTAACCTTCTTCACCGCCCTCCTCGATGCAACTACTACCCGATCTAGTGAAGGGCTACACGGATATCCTTTAATTCTTTTTTTCGCCTTTTCAACTTCAGCGAAGCTGCTTCTTTACCAAAGTTTCCCCAGCTTGCATATAAGATGCCAGCGGCTCGTGCGGCTCTACGCCGACGTATCGACCATCAAATTTACGAAGACAGTCTTCTTTTAATAACTGTCAAGTTCTCTACTTTCTTTCGTTCATGACGAAAACTTGAGTGGTATTCTTCAATTCATTCATTCTGGTGCTCTCGGGGCAGATTAAAAGTCCCTATTATTTTCTACTAAGGGGTGTGCTCCTACGTTGCTTTAACTCGTATTGGTCTGTAGCCGTTATGGACCACAATTTTCCGCGTGAGCTCTCCTTTACTTCTGTTCCCGGGACGCATTTGTACGAAACAAAATTCGTACTGTCGAACTCTCAAATTGCGAAGGATGAGCAGAGAATCCGTTAGTTATCGTCTTCTTGCTACTTGGCTTGGGATAACATTTCGTCCTATGCATTCGGTGTGAGATCTGCACTTGAACGGTTAAGAAAAATAACTAATCTTTTGTAGGTTTTTATCGAGTAATTTCAACATGCTCCGACTCTTAATGTGGTGCTTTGCCATCTGTTATCCAGCAAAGGAGACAATGAAACAATTGTCAACATTTAAAGCAAATAATAATGAAATTAATAAAAGTAATAATAGTAAAGCGTAATAAAGCGAGGGACGCATTTCCAACATCTTATTTGAGCTATGAAAGCAGTAGCGAGCGATGTGACACCCGTTGTCACATAGCTGAGCTCCTAACTCGCAGGAAGAGGGTGCTCGATTAACTAAGGAGAATCCTATAGAATAATCACTAATTGTTTCACGGAAAAACCACACAGCTCAATTGAGCATTGTTAAACGGTAAAGGTCCAAAGTTCCTGCGGAAAAAGTCTTGAGAAGAGTGATGATCCTTTCCTAACGTCTTAATGCATTCTGCAAGCCAAGTGACAAGAACTTAGCAACTCATTGTCTCTCTGTTCATCTCTCGCTAGATAAGAGGTCGGTAGTTTGTAAAACTTCGTAAAGCTACTTCCGTTTGCACAGGATGAGAGGAAATGCAGGCACCAATTGAGCTCGGAAAACTGCGGTGGATAACGGCTACAGACCAGTGCGATATTTGAGTAAAATTAACGTGAGAGCACATCTCCAGTGGTCTGAGTTAGAGAAAGAAATCCTTCTTTCGAATACATCGGAGAGATTGCTAGACCACTTTTTATTTTCGGTTAGGTTGGCGCTGCCGTTCTGCGGTGTTTGAGGAAAGCTAGTCTTAAACCATCCGCAATCAGCAGCATCTGTATTACTGTGTCTGCACTATCAACGAACAGCAACATTTTTCCGGATAACAAAGAAGATGACTGTATGAGCTTATGTGTGATGTGAGTGATTTCATTTAAGGAATGCGGCGTCGAATACATCGGAGAGATTGTTAGACCACTATGTGTTCGAGTTAGGAAAAATATGACTGCCAGAAGGAAGTAATGTGATCTCACTGCATCATTGCGGAGCTCCGAAAGCACTTTGGATCCACGCAAAAAATCCAGGAATGAATACTAGAAGAGAATAATCCCCAACTACGCGAGAACTCTTCGCCTACTTAAGGCTGATGTTTGATTGCCCTAGTCATCTCACCACAGGTACCTAGTAGCGGCAGAAAATGCCCTCTCTGTTCATTAGTTACGTCTTGTTGAAGGCGTTTTTCCGGAATCAGTTCCCTCTACTCTTGTTCGAGCTCCGAATAACGTGAACTCTCTGAATCGTCCGCTGCGAATAAGGACTATAACAACCTCGGTGGCAGGTCAACTCAAAGAACCGCATTCTGAACTCGGAATTTCTTCCAGTGTACATTCCACTGTATAGGGTGGATCTCATTGTGGGGTTTCGTCCATTTCCGTGGGTCGAACTTGCTGCTGAAGTGATCACAGCTTGTATATGTCATGATCATCAGAACTACAAGTGCACATAAGAACATTAAAGGCATCACATCACGAATCTGGCGTGGTGCGGATTTCAGGTGGAGAATTCCTACACTTTTAAAAACTTTAAACTTTTAAGTCCTTTAAAGTGTACAAGAGCAATAGTTTTTGCAGAATACTAAGGAAAAACACGAAATTATTTTCGTGTGAATTTTTTCCCGTTTCACTGCCGTTATGAATTTTTGGCGAGTAGGTGTGTCCTCGATTGCAGTTGTCTGGGATCTCCGTATGAAGTTCCCAGTAAATATCGGTAGCTGAGAACTGAACTGACAGTTTTTAGCGAATGGAGAAAACGCACGTCTAACAAGTAATTTTACAATTTTTAGCAAACATAAATCAAAAACTTACGTCATCCAGAGAAGTACTGTGTGCGTAGTATAGTTGTAAATTGAAATTGAAAATAAAATGTAATGTATAATTGTAATTGTAACAGTGGTAAATAGTATAACTGCCGTGAGCGAGCATCTTCTACTCAATCTGAACATCTCGTTGAAGCGTGCTTAAAGGCATCACCCCTCGAATCGAGGGTGGTACGGGTTCGGGTTATGCCTATACGAAGTCGTAGATTATGGCGAAGAGGGTGATTCCATCCATTTCTTTCTAATTGCCGTAAAAACGGTCCGGAAGTGCACTAGGCTGGCACGCTCCAATCGAACTTTGTTGTAGAAAATAGCGCGTCGGAACCGTATCTTCCGGGCGGTTTTTTTTTTGCAGTAATCAGGAAGAAATAGACGGATTCACCTCTCTCTCCGTAATCCTCGACTTCGTATTCGCATAACCCGCCTAAAACCCGCACCACCCCAGATTCGGGGGGTGATGCCTTTGAAGTCAATACCGCGCTTGCGCTGTCAATGTTTCGACGCCGCCTAAGGCCAACCAATCCTTTCGTCTCACATTCGCGATGTGTTTTTAGCACACTTGTTTAGGAAAATGAGAACCTGGTTTCATAGAGTGACAGGCCCGATGCGGTATTGTACATGTCGTATTCATGTACCTCACCGACTCTGAACTGAAGTCCAAGGGGATTGATTCAAACACTTTATCGTTTTCTTTTGCCATTTCGTCCATCATTTTCCCCACAACACATATTTCCGTCCGTGCAGAAGAAAAATTCGAGGTATCGTTGCTTTAATGGATCGCCACTTTCTGTGTGTACTCTTCTTCTGGACAACACCAAACGTTCTCTCTTGACGCTTAAGCCCGCTATCTTTCCATATACCCAAAACTCGCACCACAACTATTTCAAAGAAAGCCTGCCACTGTATGTGTTTTCCCGTTTTGCTCCTTCGTATCGTACCTCCTCAAGAGTAGGTTCGACTATGAGATCACAGATTTGATACTTTTGGTGAGGTCCTTATGAAAACCGCAACTGGTCACTGGATTCCTTCATTCCACTGCTTTCAGAACAAACTTTCGTCATGCTGTTGGAAAGCTTTAATTTTGAAATTGAATATATCATATATTGCATATTCATCTGATTTATGATGTTTGAGAAAGGCGTGTTTAACCAGTAGATTTGTGGATTACTATGAAAAACAGTGGGAAACTATACTTGTACTCTCTACTTCTGAACTGCTATCGATGTCTATCTTTTCCTTGGGTTAATTTGGTAAAGCACTGAGTTTCCAATGTTTTAATTAGTAGTTAGTGATTCATATTCTGAAAAACTGCGAACGTTTTACGTTTCTCGTCTACCTGCATGCCAAACATTCTGTACAACATCTAAAAGAGACTTTTGTTCCCGTCTGCAACAATGTTTTTCATTTATTTTTGTATTTACCTTCTTCCCGGAATTATAGCTACTATTCTGCACAAGGGGCCGCGTATACGAGTCTGATTGCTATCTGATCCCGTGCCGCTGCTTGTGCTAGATGTAATCAGGCATTTGACGTTACGGTCCAACCCAAATATGCCAAGTAACTAGAGGGAGCGCGGAATCTTTGGTAACAACCCTCCGCATCGTTATGCTGAACTCCCGGACATTATCGACCTGAAGTGCTTGGATCACTAGTCGATATTCACACAAATTTTCCACTACAATGATTCGGTTGTTTTTCGGTGTCCCTTCCGTAATTTCCTACACCTTTAATGCTATTTTCAAGTCAAAACGACACGACCAGAAGTTCCGTGCAGTTGCAGTCGAGGCGGCGCCATGGAGTCAGCTGTTGGGATCAAGGTTGGACCAGCGCTAGTTGCACTCTTTGTTCCGAAGCTGAGAAAAGCTCAAGGCGCTCAGTAGAGACCGAAAAGTGAAACTTCCTCCCCTCGCGCTCCTTATATACAATACACAGATCAGATAATCCAAAACTTTAGCAATCGTGCAGAGCTGCGAAGTTGTTGTAAAGCGGAAATTACGTTATAGTATAGATAAAAAAAGCTGGCTCTGTGATATCGCTCATCTCCAACCTAATCCTCAAAGTATTAGCAGCGACGTTAGCGCTGAAAATTACAACTATTCTCTTGTGAATGCGAATCTCCTTCCTCCATCGCACCCTAATGAGCCGGAGAACTCAACCACTGCTTTTCATTATGCGCAGGTGGACTCGGATATGCAGCTGTCTGAGAAAGCTTTACTAGTTTTATGCGTTCGTATATTCGCAAAACGAGAGAAATGGCATATTGATCCAGCTGCGTGAGCAAATTGGAACCAAGGTATCAGTAACGTCTCGTCTGGCAGCACCCCTACACACATCGGAGTACATCGCTACAGATGAAACTTAGTGGCCGCAAACTCCGGAGCCTGCATTGCAACGAAGGAGTGTGGAGGTAGAGTGGTATCTCCTTCTCCTGGTTTTTATCGATTCGTGAGAGCCCCTCGTTGTACTTTCAACGCGACGAAGGCGCAATGTTGTTTGATCGCGTGCGAGTGTATTTTCACCGACTGCACGACGGTAGCTCAGTTGCTAAATTTTATTATTGATGTTGCACTGCTCTTAACCTATATTCCATTCCTACATTCATTTCTTCCTTTTCTTGCTTCTCTATAGATCTCTTGTCTCTTTGATTTCGAGAAGAAAGCGAACAATAAGTGTCGTGCAGCATGCGGAACTACGACTGCACCCTCGAAGAGCAACATGGAACCAAAACTAAGTTCCCTCTTTTTTGGAATGTCGCAAGCAATATTGATTTCTTGTTCTAGAATTGGAACGCATCCGAGGTGTCACTCCATTCCGTGTATTTTTTCCTTAATTTCCAATTTATAGAATTAATACTGACGAATTATCGTAAACATATTCCCCTGCTGCGCTCTACTGCGCGCTTATTCCACCTTTAATGAACGAATTCGTCAAAAACTAGTCGCCATACGAGTATATCAGTGTTTGTTGTCGTGTTTTCTTAGAAGTTCGGGAATGTGTTGGCGCTTTATGTAGTAAATGTGTAGGTTCTATGGATTCCACACTGCAGTTGCTTATCGCTAATGACAAGCAAATTTAGATTTAGTAACTAATAAATGTTTTCTAACTTCACTGCAAAGTGTCCACCACTTCAAAGATTTGTTATTCATATTTTCTCAAAGATTTATTCCGCAAACACGATCCGACTTGAGCTTCATCATATTTTGTGGCGTTAAAAGCATCGTATCATGAAATTGACGAACTTGCTGTCTCTTCACTCGTGTGAAAAAGCCCTGAGTGATCCCGTCTTCTCAACGACGCAACTCATTACGCAATTGAACGCAGCCGATTTCGCCGTCTTCCAACAGAAGCTCCTCCACATGCACAAACGTATTCGCGTTTTGGATTGTCATCGTTCTATTCCCCGTCATATGTTGTATCGCTGGAGACACGGGTTCACATAAGACTTTTCCTACGTGTTCCACCCTTTTTTTCTGAACTACTAGAGGGAATTGAGCGTGATCATGCTCATAATAGTGAACCACACCTCTATCTGGATGTATTCGTGGAGAGATCACATCGGCTATTTCTCTATACGCTGCGTCTAACTGGAGGATCAGCACGAAAAATGAAGCCCCCTTAAGTATGCTATATATTTTCTCTCCATAAAACTTCGTCGGAAAAGTTCTAAGTTTTTTTCCCCATTCAAAATAAGAGCTGTATAACTAGCATTTTTCATTTTTCAAAACAGTTTTTTAATGTTCACTTTCAGTTATCTGAACTTTCGTAATAATTTCGCTCTTCGATTTTTCGAACTCAATGATGTTTTGGCGCTTGGGATTTATGCGATTGGGACTTCTGAGCTGTGAGCGATTATTTCTAGTCTTTTCGCTGTACGGTAACAGGAAATAATCATGACGGCAACTAAGGTGGTGAATTTCCACAATAGTAGAGAAACACAATTTTCACAATAAGGAAAGTTGTGTTTTGATTCTTCAAGTCCATTAACCCTTGTTTTTTGAATCCTTGAGGTGGAATGTGAAGTGAAAAAATCAGAACATTATTGACACCTGCTTTTGGCATTAAATCGAGGTAATAAAGCGCCTCCTCCACAACGGTTTACCGCCTCATAGTGGCGTGGGGGTGACACTGGGCGTCGAACAGGGCAGGGTCTCCCAAGCTGAGAAGGAGGGTCTCCGGCAGGGTCTCCCAAGCTGAGAAGGAGTTCGACACATCCGACATTCCGACTTCTCGGAATCGGAAGCCTAGCTAAGAGTAAACCACTGCTAAGATTCACCACCGTCTTGGCAAAATGTCGCAAGGTGGCCTCCTGATCCATATAGGTTGGACGACGACCTGTGGTGAAAGCTAAGCTCGCCGTGGCATGGCTGCTTAGTTTGGGGAAAAGTCTCTTTGCCACTCCAGCATATTCACTGCCTCAGCACCCTGCACACTGGGCCCTGCCGTCTCAGACGTCGGACGGTATGGCGACCGGTGAGAGGCGATCAAATCTCAGGTTGCTCAGGACGTCATTGATTCTGGACCAAGGCGACACCCGCACGACTCGCCATGGAGACTGTCTCAGACGGTGTACTTACATCGCGAGAACAGTGTCCACAGACGCTGACCTGCATGTCCTTCCTTCTTGCAAAGCGTATCAAATTTCACATGATTGTTCTGCAGACCAAGTGCAGGAGACCAAGTGCAGAAGGAGTGACGTACGACAGATGAATGACGGTACACTCGTCATTCGTGGAGAGAAGTTTCCGTCGCGAAATGTAGGCGGTGTTGGTTTTGTTGTGCACCCATCTGTCGTCCATCTTGTCGATTCTCACAAGATCCTGTCACCTCGTCTGGCCATTCTTCGCCTCCGCCCTCTGCGCCAAAAACCCATCAGTATCATCAACTGCTACTCACCAACATCAGCAGCTGATGAACCCGAGTTGGACGCGTTTTACAAGGAGCTGGAGGAAGTAATCCGCAACGAGAAGTCCTTCTACAAATTCGTTGTCGGAGACTTCAACGCAAAACTAGGAAAGGCCACAGAAGAAGAATACAGGATTGGAAGATTTGGACTAAGGGACCGGAATGAAAATGACAATCGTCTCGCCGGGCCACTGTGCGCTGCTCGCCTGTTTCATGGGAACTCTCTTTTCATGAAAAAAGATCATCGTCGGTGGACATGGGAATCGCCCAATGGCGCGACTCGTGCGGAGATCGACCACATACTCACCAGCCGGAGGTGGTGTCTACTTGACGTCTCAGTAGTACCATCCTTTTGTAGTGGTCATTATTCGTAGTTCTATAAACAGTTTCTATAGATCTATATCTTACAATTTGTGTAACTTTTTGTGGAACAGAGTCTTATGATCGAAAATGGTAGAATTCGTTCGTTCAAGACTGACGCTCTAATCTTTGTGAAGAACTTCAATCCTTTTTCAAAGCACTGTTCCGAAAAAATGTCGATTTTTTTTCTCGGTGGTAAATGCGGGTCGGATTCGGAGTCTTCTCTACGAATCCAGGCCTCACT
Organism: Necator americanus; assembly: GCF_031761385.1. NCBI lineage: Eukaryota > Metazoa > Nematoda > Chromadorea > Rhabditida > Ancylostomatidae > Necator > Necator americanus. The sequence continues at coordinate 8,865,426 of NC_087376.1, forward strand.
TTACCTTACGAGGCAAAGCTTTACTACACATCATGGGACTGTCGTAATTGAACCGGATATTGCGACCCCTTATCCAGCAATATTAGTCAAGTGCACTCAAAGAACAACTCTGCGCCCAAAGGATTATTAGTTGTTTCATTTCGACAATCCTTTGAGTGCAAGGAGTTGCCTCGTTGGATGAACTGAAGCCTCTGGCGCTTCTGAAACGTTGGATTGCTGAAATTGTAGAAGTCATTCCGCATTTTCGCTGCATCAATTGCACACTATTTCCTCAACCCGATCTATTATTGGAGAGAATCCAACATCGAGAATTTACGCGTTTACTGCCCTCAACTTGCCCTCAATTACTCTAGAAAACCGGGCTTAGACCAACATTCTCACTCTCAACTTCTCAACACCCCTCTAATTACATCACCAATCGATAGAAAGTACACTGACATACCCTCAATCCCGCATCAATGTTCAAACAACCGTTCAAGTCGCAGGAAACCAAGGTCACTGTTATGCCCTCATCTTTTTTTCTTTGCTTTCCGAATTTATTTCCGCTATTGAAACTAAAAAAACTTCATATATTTTTAAGGCTGTCTTCTGCACGCTTTGACGATGTCGCGATATGTAAGCTGGCATGAAAATGTTTGGAAATAACGAAGCAGAACAGAACATTACTTTTTTGTTTGTTTTCTTTGAATCGGTAGTTGAGATACTCCTCCTCTTTATCTTCCCAGAAGTCCTATACACAATGAACGTTCTTTTCGCTTTCTCTTCTCCCAGAACGTCCTTATTTCTCGCACCCAACGTACAAAAATCCATGAAATTTAAATCCTCACCTCCATTGTGCACTGTTTCTTGTGTTCTTTTATCACTTCTATCCCTTGCTGTTCTTCGATTTGACGAGTGAGCGCCCGTAATACTTTCGGTAGTCTCGATCACGTAACTGTCTTGCCTAGTGGCTTCTCCTTCCGCGGGGACACAAGAAGCGTCATGTTTTTCTTGAAGGGACTTCATGAACGAACTCAGCCAACGTTTTATCTACCTCGTGGGACCCAGTCGCTTACGGGTCCAGAGTTTGTTGTTGGGACCCATCACATGTCCTGTTCGTCATATTTTTTACTTTCCAGGCAAATATTACAATTTTCATCCGTACGCACTCATTTAATGTTTTGTAGAGAAAACGTTTTAATAACTGATATACCTACAAACGTTTTATAAGCAAAATATGTGTTATTACCGCACACTAAACAACAATCGCAGGGCAAAAACGGGACATCCAGAGTAACGAACTCGGAAATTTACCAACGATTTTACATTGTATGAGCACAAGTTGTACGGAACAGTTGCACTAAGTTGTAAGAGTTCTATTTGATCTTCATATCCGTTTTAACAAATCCCAAATGTTCTAACGATGATCTATCTACCTGTGGGTGGATATATATGTATAGATATATAGATAGATAGATAGGTCGATTGATGGACTTTGTCGATTCTATGAGCATAAAGAGTTGCTTCGCCGGGTAAACTGGCACTCCTAAGGCATATAGTATAGTTCCCGCATTTAAGGATAGCTAACCGCGAAACTGGTGATCTTTGGATTTCTGTGGGCAAATATAAAGTTCAGGATGAAGACTGCGAGTACGGGCTTGGCCACTCAATTTCGAAATCCAAAAAAAAAAAACGACGTGAAAACCGCTTTCGTTCCTACGAGCTGAACGTGCTACGGTCCCCTCAACTGCTACCCATAGGTGTTGCCTAAACGGGCTAGTGAGGAGACCCCATTGCTCTTCGACTGCTCGCTCGTGGACGCGACGCCTGCACAGGGCTGGAGCGTTTTCGCTTACCTGGTAGGAAACGAACGCTGTTTTTCCGCCGTTTTTCACGACGGTTAGGCGGAATCGAGCGGAACTACAGCAATACACCTACACCTACACCCTGAACTCCACATTTTCCCACAGATTTCCCAACTAATCAGTTTTGTAATACATTGTAGTTTCGCATCTCCGACCTGATACTTGCAAATTACGTCCCGGAAACTTATTTGCTCCAGGGAGAACCCAACTTCGACAATTCTGCTAAACTCTGACTTCGATCATGGTCAAAAACACTGAATAAAGAAAACCTTATAAGGAGTGATTGTAGTACAAAGCTACGTTATTGCGGTCTTAAAGAAACCGGATAAAATTTTAAAATAACTGGCCAATACGTGAATCTTAATGCCTCCAAATCTTAGCATCCAGGATGATATCACCCTTTCTGGGTATCGAGATGTGGAATGAGAAGGTTCTCATTGCTTGTGCCGTGTTGGCCATTTTTCAAGGCCATTTTTTAAAGATGATGTGTGCAATACCTTGATATCACATACACTTGGCTTCATTCAAGACTAGCAGTATTCATTTTAGTATAACTGACAACTTATAGAGAAATTATATTGCTGTTGTCACTCCGCTTATCACATTGAGCCAACCAGATGATCAGAACCTTACATGTGCAACTTGCGTGCAATATTTATGTGATAGACTTTGGAAGATATCTGTTTTGCTCTACCCTTCCCCCTACTCTTGTTAGCACCCTCATCGCTGCAGACAGCGATGGTCCCACCTAGATCGCAACCGCTTCGAGCGCCGCTTCGAGCGCAGCTGCGTACGCAAATGCACCGAGCTACATGTCGTTTTGCCCCGACTATAGCTGAATCCTGCGTCGATACCATAATGAAAATGGTTTCCATCAGAACATTTTTTGAGGACTGTCGTAGAAGTAACTACTAGTAGAAATCCAGTGTTCTTCTTCTCTCTTTCTCCGAGACTTAAGAGTGTGGTGAAAAAAAAACAAATGTATCAACAACAACCACAAATAAGCACTGCAGCTAAAAAAATTCCGCTGCAAATACACTGATGGTCGACGGCCAGTAACGTCCACGAAGATCATATGTCCCGTGTTCCGTTGCTTTTTCTCAGCATGTTTCCTGTTTTTCACTGTACCCTCCTTGTACCTTGTGGTGTATCCGCGTTGACAGCTGACGAACGGCAAAGTGCAGCATTCTTACATCAGGGTTCAAAGTAAAACACCTACACAGAATCTGCACCGAGCACATTGAAGGACAAAAACTTCCCAGAGAAGCGTCGTACAATACGATTCCTAGTTTTTGACTAGAGTCAGCTAATTTCTCACTAGGACTTTAATTTGACCTGCCAACAAAATACTTACAGTTTTCGCCAAAAATTTCTATGCTTGGCCTATTATGAGCATGCCATATGGGACCGTAGCGCTGTATAGTTAGCGGCGTTTTCATGCAAGCAACGCTTCTGTGGGAAACTGTACTGTGTCATTAGAAAACATTTCCTATTTTGAATTTCGTTCAGAAGAAGCATTTACACCTACGGACCCTTGATGAGTTGTTTGTTATTGCTACTATCACAAAACTTTAATGTCACAAATTTCACCCAGCAACCGATTCCGTGCGTTGTCGGGAACTCATCGAATTAACAAATTTTTGTCATCTTCGATGATAGGATCAGAGCCGTGCGAGGCAGGGAGGGGTGTTTCCGCGGTGTGTGCTGTCGGCTCCCAGGATTTTGATACGAATGTAGGGAACTACAAATACTAAAAGGCGGCCGAACGACTAACTCTGTTTGAGTATTTGATTCCAAAATTTTTTGAAACTAACAGTTGATCTTCGACTATTTTTGCATTCCTCTAATAGGGTTGAGTAGATGGATTCATGGATCTTTTACGATGCAGCCAGAGAATATTTATTAGCCGAGTCAACTGATTATATCCTTAATAGTGCGATGGGTCAAAATACCGCAAAAAAGGGATGAAATGGCTGTACTAAGTCTAAATTTGTAGTGTATATATATATATATATATATATATATATATATATTACACGTTCAATAAAAATCAGTATCTCTTGAATATACGGGATTATCAAGTTGACTTTACCTACTATGAACTGTTAAGTGTCTCAAAATCTACGAGAACAATAGTTTCTACATGGAATATTGAGAGGAAGGACGAAATTTGCAAATTTCGTTTTTATAGATTTTTTCCCGTCTCACTGTCGCTATGTATTTTCGGCGCGTGGTTCTGCGTTTGGTAGCATTCTTTCGACAACTTGGAATCTCCATTGATTTTCTCTACATTGGTTCATCATTCACAGACTCATTCATCAGATTTTAATTTGACCTGGCAACTGTCTGCATGTAGTTTCCTCTAAATATTTCTATTCTTTGTCTAGTATGAGCATGCCACATGGGACCGTGACGCGGTGCAGTTACCAGCGCTTTTCCATGCAGGCTACTATTTTGTGGAAAACTTGTCATGGGCAACATTTCCTAATTTGATCTTTGTTCAGGGGAAGTATCTGGACCTATGAACTGTTAGAGTAGATGTAACTACTAGTTTACGATGTATTACAGGAATCTCAGGAAATCTTATGGGTTTATGCGTCATTTCAGATCGTTGTAGTTCCCCGGTTACCTCTTTGATTGTGTTCGTCGTTTTTATGCAACTCATTGCCTTCCGTCAAATTCTGCTCTAGTACTTCTATCTTCCGTAAACATTGCAACTAACCTGTTTAAGTGGACCTACATGACTGTGCATAGGAATGTGAATCTAATGCAGTTAACGTGTTAAGGATGCTCAAAGAACTCTCAAGTAGTCAATTCCATGTCCTGCACGTTTAAATGCCAAAATTAGATGCTTAATGACTTTTTATTGCCAAGTGCAGTACGTCATGCATGGGTTTTGCCCCGTTATCGATTGACGATCAATAAGATGCTAAGATCTCAGCTCTTGCGTTTTTGGTGTCTTCTGCTCGTTCATCATGGTTTTGCTTTTTTGTTTTTACTCCTAGTGAGTTGATTGCGATGACAACATAAGTTTACAATCGTTTTTCTACACTCACGTCTTTTTGACTGATACTCTAATCAGCCGATGGATGCTGGCAAAGTGCCAGAATTTCCCTATAAATAGCAACTGTATGTGTTATGACAGAGATATCAGTGTGGTCGATATTACCAACCTTCAATTTTTACATGTAACAAGAATTAGATGAGATTCCTTCATATCTCCTGCATTTTAGACGTTCAAGAGCTCTGTAAGGCAAACTGCGCGTAACATCGCTACTCCTGAAAAAAAATGATGTTAGTTCGGTCAGCATCAGTTTGTTTGTATTAACGCGGTTCTCAGACCCACAAATTTAAATCCTTAGCTCACGACTTTGCTTCTTTTATTCGATTTTTGCATTGTTAACATGTGATGTAAGTACAAAATTTTCTCCGTTATTTTCGCTGAAGGCACTAATTCAGAAAAGAACAACTAATTGAAAAAAGAGAGGAATGTTTGCGTGCTTTCTCTCTCGTTTTCAGTTTCATCTGCGCTCACATAGGCATTTTACAAGTTAGGATGGGACAATTTCACAACGATTCATCCTTCCCTTGCGAGCCAACGGGAAACGTCACATCTCACTATCGATTAAGCATAAAGTTTCTTCGCGCGCAAGCAAATTCTTCATCGCTTGACTGCATAATTCTCTTCACTTATTAATGTTATCAGTAACTAATCTGGTCTTCTCTGTGTTTTTTTTTGCATCTTTGCTTCCTTTTTTTCTATAATGGTCCACAGTTCTTATTCTGTTGTCTGATGTAGTTGTTGTCTGTCATATTTCTCTAGTATCCTGAGAGATAATGTGAGTGTTTCTCAGCTTTCATTTCACTAGGGGCATGTGACGTCAGTAAGTCGACTAGATTGCATGATGACGTTGTTTTCGTGATTACTCCCGCAGAAGTATTGAGCACGAGCGTGTTGTTTGTCCCACACGTCTCTTGTTGCATAGATCACCCCACTATCGCGGAGAGATATTTGTACTCGTGTCCATTTCCACTCTTTTTTTGTTCCTGGTATTTTGCAACTACTCACATTAACGTCATGTTCACGATTATTGCTACTATCACAAAATATGCTATGCGAATGCTATGCTAAAGTTTATCCTTTAAATTTCGGTCATTGTGGTTCTCGAATCTTTTCCTTTTTTACAAATTGTGTTGAAGTTCACGTTTTGCTGAAGATGTTTTCGAAGAAACCATTAGCAAATAACGATCGGAGGTTTTCGATCGATACCCGCATACTTCATTGCACACTCCTGCATACTTTAGCTTTGTTATGGAGATAGGTGAAACCTTTATTACTCTTCTTTCTTAGATTTCAACATGTTTGCTTCAATCATTTGACACTTATGCGACCTAGCTACCAGAACTTTCAAAGGTTCCATCGCAGACGTCAAAGAAGGACTCTTTAGGGTTTTTTCAAATCAGACTTGCCCGCAAATCCTGTGCTTTCCATCTGCTACAAATCCACACAAATATATGTAGCGAGAAATGAAATTTGGCTGTTCCTCTTCAGTTCTTCTGAATTCGTATTCTTTTTCTTTTGCAATTTTCGTCAATGCACTATCGCTGGTAATTTTTGATTTGCGTACCTCCAGTAGAGTAGTACCCCATCTTTGACACCTTTTCTCCAAAAAACTGAAATCAAATCTAGAATTTGAGGGGATAACAACCGAGCAATCACAAAACTGCAGAACTTGTCCCGGCGGCTGCGTTGCGGCTCTCCATCAGGGCGCCGTATCCTCCCCACAGCTAGGTTTGAAGGGTTGATTTATATATTTTTCCTATTTAGTCAAGTTCTGCTAACAACTAGTAACCATCGTATTTGACACCTTTACATCACGATATGTTCGAAGATTCTATTGTTTGCAGGATTTACGTAACTTGCGCTGCACTGATTTGCTTATTACCTTTGTAACGATGAAATTTATTCTTTTTAGATTTGGTCACCTTCCGTCAGTCTGTGAACCACTTGTACCAAGTCGAAACTAGAAAATAGACTTTCTACAATTCTATGAATCTTTTGGATAGATTGGAATCCAGGAATTCGGCTGTCACGCTAGTCATGTGTCATGTCATGTTTGAGAATTGTTTGAAAAAGAATAGAATTGAAAACTGAAAATTGAGATCACCTCACGTCACAAAATTGCAGTGAATGTGTCTGATTCTCCAAAACAATTTAGTAGATAGTGAAATATATCCTAGCCAGTAACGCAGCGTATGATTAGCGGTAGGTAAGCAGAGTTAGTTATTTAGGTGCCAACGAAAGTGAACCTCTTAGGACACGCACCATCGCTAATTGCTCCGACGAGGCATGCTGCGGCATGCATGCTGGAAATTGTCTTGGATCCCCATAAGTGTCCTCGTCAAAGATGGTGTTAACCAATTTTTTTGGGAAATGATTAATCTGGATACTAGCACCGATTTTGACACGCATGTCGTTCAAAAACTCCCACATGTACCGAGGTTTTCATCACCGACACTGTGCTATCTGAGACACTGCTCTTCGGGAAATTCTCTCCTCACTTTTCCTCTATGCAGTGACCTTGAAGGAACCTTGAGTGAACATCCCACATTTCCAAATCCATGAAGATCAAGGGAGGATGAACCCTCCTTTCACCGAAACGAAGGGTGCAATAGGAAGTCTACAGCGTTCAAGAGACGCGTGTACACAATCGTCTTTTAGAATATCGTGATTCAAACTGTTATTAGACGAAACAAGCAACTGTTATTAGAATTTATATAGCAGCCACTGCATGCCATTCTCCATTTCTGCAACATGTCGTTTTGTGTTCGAGTGAATCACTAGAAGTCAGCTGACCTGTATAGCTGAATCGTGTTGGCCATAGACATAATGCTCTTATAAAAACAATAGATGTTTTGAGGATAAAAATGCCTTTGTTCCAGCTATGTGCCCTATCACACTATGATTTCCGCGGGAACCGCCGAAGTTAACAAATAAGTATGTTCTCACGTTTATATAGTATTCCCCTCATTCTCTGTACGACCTTGTCGTGGAAAAGAGGCTATAGTTGCTGTAGTTGGTGTGGGTGGGTGTAGCCCAGTCGGTGAGGAGTTCCGCTTCCTGCACGATCGAGGTTCGAATCCGCCCTAGTGCTCACCAAGCCTTTCATCCCTCCGGGGTCAATAAACTGGTACCAGACTTGTCTGGGAGGATAAAAACACTGCCCTGAAACATCAGCTAGCCCCCGCAAGTCATTGTATGGGCGGATCACACGTTCGTAAACCTCAAACGATTTTGAATTGAAGTGAACGCGTTGCGCATCCAAAGCGGATTGATTGACGCGACACACTTTACCCTTTATCCTTACCACAACACTTGTTTTTTATGGACCGCCGTACTAAATTAACTGTAGAAATTCACCCTGCCCACCTAGGAGTCAGGTTGATAGACATTCTCCAGTGATATCCTCTTTTTTCAGAGAATGTTAAAATACTTTTTATCAGCTGTTAGGATTCTGCGACATTCAAGTCTTGGGTAAATTTGTTTGTCAAAATTCAAGCACAGCAAGAGCACCAACAACAACGTGCAGAGCGAATCTCCTTTCGCTTTAGAAAAAGTTGACAATTCTACTGTAACCGTTGTTCCGCGGTAGGTTGGTGGTAACATGTACGATATGCTATTACAGTAGATATGACTTTTTTTGAATTTAATTTATTTTGAGGGACGGAGGAAGAGGTATTTATTTTAATGCTTTACTTCGTAACACGAAGAGATATCGGAGTCAAAATCGACAAGGAGAAAACGACAAGAATACATGTCGGCAGTGAGACGGGGAAAACTTTACAAAGATGAATTTCTCAAAACTCATCTTTTTCGCGTGTATTCCGTAGAAGCCACTGTTCTTGTAGATCTCAAGTGACTTTGTTGTTCATAACACGCATGAGTATGTCGTCGCTCGGATCGATGAAGGGTTGAGTGCTTGCACCAGTCCATCCGCTGAAAAACCATCCGCAGTGCAAGTTCCTGCAGGTTATTAGGGTAAAGATAGTTGCAAGAAGATGATTTTCAGCAGAGAACTTTTCTGCATGAAAGACTAACCTTTTGTTGATTTATAGAGGTGCCGATGGAAGGATGAAGGATCTAGTGTATATCAATCCGCTGGGAACGCGCTTGTCTTGCCTATACATTGACCTGTGGGAGCTAGCCCATATATCAGGTCAGTGTTTTTATCCTCCCAGACAAGTCTGGTACCAATTTATCGACCCCGGAGGAATGGAAGGCTTGATGAACAGTAGGGCGGATTCGAACCTCCGATCGATCGTACACGCTGCGGAACCTCTAACCGCTATACTACACCCGTCCATTTTGATCCTTTAGGATTCCCGATTCTGCTTTTGATTTCAGCTCGCAGCTTTTTCTCCAGAATTTATGGGTAAAAGGATACGACTGGGACCAACCACTTTCCAACACAGAGACAATTCAGTGGCAAAACACATGCGACAAAAGCACGGAGTTTTCGAAGAGCATACCTCGACGTATGGCTGGTTTAAAAGGGGAACAAAAATTTGAACTCTGCACTTTTACAGACGCTCCTTCGCACGCGTTCGCAGCATGTAATTATGTAAGATGCGTTGATAAAAGTACGATCAACTCTCACTTACTTGTGCATGCTCTTGCTGAAGATCGAGTAGCTTGGACAGAGCCATGCTCAAAACCAATACCAACACAGGTACTAATACTAATACTAATACTATTACTAATACTTGATCTACCCACATTATAGGTTTTGGAAGTCGGGAAGTGGGAAAATTAGGGCACTACACTTTAAAACACTCAAAACGTCTTCATAGTCTTCTTCAAACGCTGCGCCACGCAAAAGATCGCAGGGAAACGAAAACACCATTAAGGGCCACCTCAAGGCTTTGTAACATCGCTTTACAACTGTTTGTTAGGTTGTTTACGAGTAAGCACCTATCAATTTCCCAAGTCACAAAACAAATATTATGAAAGGCAAGAATGTGTCACGGTAAGGTCTCCGAAGCCTATGCAGTGCACTGAACAAATGTGCAAATCGACTGCAGTTCAAGTCATACTAATCTGAAGCGCTTTAGTATTCATTGAATTGTATAGCACTTCAAACTTTCACCAAACTCTAGGAAACATGGATTTTTGACCTGAACATGTAGCTGAGTCAAAAAAAGTCTGGTGAGGGCTGTAGTGCATGGAGGCACCTCGATGCTTCCAGGTCTATAGGTTAGACCGATGGTGCAAACGGACAACTTTAATTTTCGATTCGTATGCTTGACGTGGATGATCATTGAACTCCTATTACTGAGTTCAAAAAATATCAAAGCATCATACATTGCCACGCGGTTCGTTTCTTTGATTGCTGTGTTTTCTCGACAGATTCGTACTGACATTCTTTGGAGAACCATATGACGTGCAAATTTTTACTGATCTTAGGTCTTGAGCATGGAAAACATCACTACTCATTTCTTCTTCGGATTGTCTGAACCAAAACTCGTTCAACTTCCTTGGTATCCAACGATTGTACACCCATACAGCGTATGTTAGCATACACCTTACAAAATGCAGTATTAACTGTGGTTGTTTCAAAGAAGAGTTGATGATAAACGCCACAGCTTGGCCTTCCAATCGATGAGTGTTCTAGGGGAAGATTTTGCTTCATTATGCAAAAAGTAGTATACTAATATTTTTCATACAACCATAAATGACTTTTTTACATTTCTTTCATTTCCTAGCCCTCATTCTAATCACATAATCAAATCATTTCGTCAAGAAGAAAAATGAATTACGCTGAAAATGTAGGAGATTGTCGCGCCATCATTAATAAGTGTTATTCTCTTTCTCCGCCATTAGCAACTCAACCGGATACTGGTGTCACATCTGCCAGGCAGTTTTTGCATATAACGTGCAATAATGATTAAGGAGGTTTTGGTTAATGCACTCAATTTTGAGCATGTGTGAAAAAACGAAGAAGGAATACGAAGCCAAAAGCTGTAGTAAGACAGAAAGAGATGTCCTCGAAATTCAGCAAAACACTCAGAGCTGAAATCACTTTGTGATACGAAAAGTAGATCTACGTGGACTATCTTATTTGAGGATATCCTAGTAGAATGTTTGAAAACTTAGAATCTCCACTTTGTCTCGAAAGTTGTTTTTTCACGAAATTTTCCTAGCACTTTTTTCTGCCGTTTTCCCAGGAAGCTATAGCACTTTTACCTGCCAAATTGCCAGCGGGCTACGCAAGGGACAAACAACATCTGGGACCAGTTACCAATAGCAGCATTTTGCACTTCGTCGCTCTTCGTTAATCCCCGTTGTCGGGATGAGCAGCGCACGTCCTCCATAGTCTCTGATCGCTGACGTAGGATGAACATAGAGGATAAACATTGAATCTTCTCTTTCACTTCCATGAAACGCGATATTCCTGACGTTTATCCTTTCGCGAAGCGCTTCAAGAAGTTTCTAGCATTTTCTTCCTGCTTCTGAGGCATAACGTTTTTTTGAAGGCAAGTCGAAGCAGCAAGACGGTAGGGTTGAAAAAGCGGGCGTGCATTTGTGGGGCTGAGCCGTTTACAATTTTAATTTCGGAACTAGACATCCTGGAACATCCGCATTTATCCGTTTCCGTCAACGACACATAGGAACACTCATGATTCTCACTAACATCTTCGAGCTCAACTGGACATATGCCAGTTCCCCAGGCGTTTCGTCGGAACCGACTAATGTTTGCTTGCTACGGCTGGCTTTTGCTTTTATAAATACACTTCCATCAACGGAACGAAAATGGTGTCACTTCTGGACATCAACTCTTATCCCCATCTTATTCCATTCCATTTTGCATCGCTTTCTTGAAAATACCGCTGAAGAATTTAAGTGGGGTTGTGTTGCCCTTTCGGACTTGTCACGTAACTTAGACCTATGTATGACTCAAAAGTACTCTCCTTATCCGTTTGAGTCACATTATTTATTTATTTATTTATTTATTTATCTATTTATTTATTTACTTATCTATTTATTACACTCAACGGCGTGCCAAGAGTAAGAGGCAAAGAATGACAAATAAACAATAGAAAATCCAGCAACCAGAAAAGAGTAGAATGAGAATGAGCAAGGATAAGTCACGCGAACGGTAAAGGCAAGGGACGATTTAGTAATTAAAAAACATAAACTCGACAGTGAGGGAATTAAGACCCTTGAAAAATGAGAAAGTGTAGGTATGCTATAAAAATTAGTGGCTTCCATTCACATCAGCCAGCAAGATGCCCTCTTAACAGAATTAATATGTAGGTACAGCACCGGCAGTTCGGCGAGCGCGTATGCTGGCCCACCCCGCTCAACCGGTGGGTAGAAAAGGAAGCACTAATGCAGAAGTTCAAACAAACACCTTATGAAGAACTATGGTTAATATGCAACTATTAAGAAGCTTGTATGAATTCAAAGTAGTCTTTCAGCTTCTTCCGATGTCAGACACAAACTAGGAGAAAGGAAAGCAAACATCTCATTCTGTCTAGATCCATTTTTTCTCACATGCCTCGTGCTTTTAAATTCGGTCCATTGCACCATGTACAAGAAGTGTACTGCACCGACTAACTTATTTCTTCAACCCTACGACAAATTTCAAGCAACAGAGAGCAATTTAAACTGAAAACACTGATAGAACTACTTCATTTCTGAGTTGTTTGAGAGATGCCATAAGGCTGCAAGGATATTCCAGCTTTTCTTCACTTCACATGAAATTCTTTATTCAAGACATCGTCATTGACCAACCGTGTCATTGTTCGCAACTACAACGTGCGTTGTAATTTCTTATACAAATGAAGTTGTTGTCAGGAACTCGAACTCAAGTACAACAAACTCGGTCCAACATGAACCTCAGTCTTAAATCTTCTAATCTCTTGACAGCTTAAAGTCTACGAGAACATGACAGAGAAGAGATTAAGGGCAACCGAAGACAGAGTTGATCGCCTGCCAGAAATACATAGAGGGAGTGAGTGGGGAAAAATTTACGAAAATGGATAGCGCAAATTTCGTCTTTCTTCCCATTATTGTAATAGAACCATTGCTCTCGCAGACTGCACAGCTATTTTTAGCAGACAAAACCATTCACGTATGACCGTTGTGTCATTGTCCATTTCCACGAAAGAACGATAAAAATAAATGAGTAAATAGAACGAAAAAGTATAATAGACACAGAAAAAAGTGCTTGTCTGCTTCTACGAAATTATGAAAGTAGTAGCAGTAACCAACGATGAATTCCGTCGACGACTATAATTCAAGTCGCATGAAATGTGCATGAGTCGTTCCTTATGTTGACGAGGTGGAGAATCCTTTACTCAACCTGACAGCTTGTACTTAAAACAGTGTTCGGAAACAATCTCCTAAGAAGGGTGTGGATGAAATGAAGGTTGATATATCTTCCGAATAAGATTTAACGAGATTTTCGAGTGTGGTATTTATACAACTGTTTTCTGAATTCACCTCCTTGATAGGAAAGCGATCGCTGGAATGGTTCAATCTCAAGAGCGGAACCCTTTTTAGGCAGCATATCATGAAGCTAACGGTGTTGGAGTCTCCGTGAAACAACGTGGAGTTGATTGGTAATGAACAAGCGATGATTAGAACGGTTGTACAAAGAGAAATGACTTCAAACTGTGAAGTTCCTGGAAATACATAAAAGAAAACTCTGCAAGGCCCCGAGCCGCAGAAACTAACCGGACCATATAAGTAAACGATTAAACTGGAAATAACAGCAGTTATACACATTTTTACCTCCCAAGTTGCTTTTGAGGGAAAACCTTCATAATAGTTTGGAGCAAAATTTGTGTGTTATTTTTGTAGCTAGGATTTCAGGCACAAATGGAAGGCGGAAGAGAGGCAAACAGTGGAAAAAATGTGCGCCAAATAGTGTTACCGGTCATTCTTCGACGGAAACTTGTGCGGTAAAATACCGTAAATGTGCCTGAAAGCGGAGTTTTGACGTTGAAAATTTTTAATTCGCTTTTATAGTAGGCTAATATCATGGAGAACCAATACAGACACGACTGTCCTGAATTTCGAACATTTGCGACTACGGAAGTAAACAGCTCACTACAGAAAGTTAAAACCCAATTTTCTACGTCGAACAAAGCTGTACGTATCCTCATAATAAAGGAAAATGCTTCTACAAGGAGTCCCAGTTGAGGTATTCCTCTCAGATCGAATCAAAATTATCGCCATACATGATGCAATATCAACCCTAACAGAAATTATAAAATATTTATGGCATGGTATTTATGGCTTACACCGTTCTTATCAGTTAATTACTCAAAAATTAATTGTGTGCGGAATTTCAAGTAGGGGTGAAAGAGAAAATAAAAGAGAAGCAGTTATAGCTCGAATTCTTCTAACTTTTGTCAGCGTACTGCTCCTTAATTCGTGTGGAATGAGCAGCAAACCATGAGAGTCTGTGTCGCAATGTGCGTAATTAGTCTTGTTTAGGATCGTAAAAGGCCTCAATGAACCACATTCTAGGGCGGGTGTGGCACAGTCGGTTAGAGGTCCGTTGTAGCCACACACCCACACGGTCGAGGGTTTGAAACCGCACTAGTGCAAACCAAGTCTTCCATCTCTCCGGGGTCGATAAATTGGTATCAGACTTGTCTGGGAGGATAAAAACACTGTCTTTGTCTTATATCTTGTCTCTTGATTAGAACAGCTACGTCAGCTGAAGCCTACGAGAAGAATAGTTAAAATAGAATAGTGGAGAAAAAGAAGGAATTTGCGGAAGTCATTTCCGTGAATTTTTCACCACCTCATTGCTGCTGTGTATTCTTGGCGATTTTCTCTTTGTTCTCTTTAAAAAGCCTCGTTGAAGATACGCTTCGCTGTCCGTTAAAGGCATCACTCCACGAATCTGAGGTGGTACGGATTTCAGGAGGAGTATTCGTGTACGGGATGGGAGACTATAGAGAGGAGGATGATTCCGTCCATTTCTTCCTAATTACCATAATAGACGGCCCGGAAGGTGCGGCTTCAGGCGTTCTGGGCAATATTTTCTACAAGGAGTTCGACTGGAGCGCGCCAGCCTTGTGCGGCGCCTCATCTTCCGGGCCCTTTTTTACGGCAATTAGGAAGAAATGGACGGAATCAACCCCCTCTCCAAAGTCTCCCATTCCGTATACTGATATATTTATATATATATATATATATTATATATATATATATATATATAAAATCACTTTGTTGTTATTTCTGACTGACGCTTCAGTCGAACGATTAAAGTTATGAAATACTATCCGTTTGAGAATTCGGAATATCACAACACGGCAATTTCCAAAACGTTTCAAGAAAAGAATTAAACATCTCATACTTTTACGTTCACAACTGTTTAATAAAAAGAAGAAGTAATTTCATATGAAACGAAGGTCTTTATGAACTACAAGCTGTAAATTTTGACTTTTGACCTCTCGCAGTGGAAACGTGACTGGTAAAAAGTTAAAATTAAATAATAAAAGGATTAAGAAAAATGATTTCCTAAAAACGTGCATATACACGGACGCTCCTTTAATATTCATTCTACAAACCATCCGAAAATTGAATTCTTAGTCGCTTTTTTTCCTTTACTCGAATCCTGTTTCTAGAGATTTTACGTAATCCCGCGGAAGTACGTTGTCGTCTGACCGGTGGGCCTTCTGGGCCCTTCTGAAAGGGCCGCATTCTAGTGTGATCGGTCGAAGATCAGTGATGTCTTCTCTCCAGCCTATTCAGGAAAAAGCGAGGAATAGGCTGTCATTTTTCTGTTTTTTTAATTCATTTATTTTTATCGTTCCTTCACAGAAACGGACGTAACACAACGGTCATTCATGAATTACCGACTGTCGCTATGTATTTCTGGCGATTTGGACTCTCTTCGGTAGCTCTTAGCCTTTTCTCCGCTCTATTCTCGCAGGCTTTAAGATACCACGAGGGCCATGCACCCGTTGGTCAAATGCGTAGAGTGAGCGCTGAATCATTGGCAATAACTCGTTTCGCTACGCTGAAGTCCCGGACACCGTCGACTTGAAGGCATTACCCTACGAATCTGAGGTGGTACGGATTTCCGATGGAGTATTCGTATACGGGATCGTAGATTATGGAGAGATGCGTGATTCCGTCCATTTCTTCCTAATTGCCGTAAAAAACGGCCCGGAAGATACGGCTTCGAGCGTTCCGGCGCACTATTTTCCACCTGGAGTTCGATTGGAGCGCGCCAGCCCTGTGCAGGGGCTGCATCTTCCGGGCCGTTTCTATGGCAATTAGGAAGAAATGGACGGAATCACCTCCTTTCCATAATTTATTATCCCGTATACGAATACTCCATTTGAAATCCGTACGACCTCAGATTCGTGGGGTGATGCCTTTAAGAAATGGTCTGGAGTGATATATTTGTGGATCATTGTTCTCTACAGCGACTATTACTCCGACGGAAAAAGAACAAATTGCTCTTAAAAAGCATTCTTTTTCAAATTTTTCCGACAGTTTCTCTCCGTACTCGGAAATGTTAGATCTTGATCGTACAGCTGGATTTTCCAAAAAGAAGAGTTTGTGAACGATCTGGTGAAAAGAAAGAAGAAGAACACTTTTGACGTCGTAATGCCTACCTATTTTCTTAAGCCTTAAGGTGTGTAATGTTCATGCAGCAGTACAATTATAGCGTTGAATTCCTTCCTCTTGATTTCCTGCTTCAGCAACTTTTTATCAAAATCGTCATCACCATTTATTCACGCTTCAACGAGATTTTCAGATTGAGTAGAAGATGCTCGCTCACGGCAGTTATACTGTTTACTACTGTTACAATTACAATTATGCACTACATTTTACTTTCAATTTCAATTTACAACTATACTACGCACACAGTACTTTTCTGGATGACGTAAGTTTTCGATTTCTGTTTGCTAAACATTGTAAAATTACTTGTTAGACGTGTGTTTTCTCTATTCGCTAAAAACTGTCAGTTCAGTTCTCAGTTACCGATATTTACTGGGAACTTCATACGGAGATCCCAGACAATTGTAATCGAGGACACAGCCAGTCGCCCAAAATTCATAACGGAGGTGAAACGGGAAAAAATTCACACGAGAATAATTTCGTCTTCTTCCTCGATATTCTGTAGGAACCACTGCTCTCGTACACTTCAAGGGAGTTAAAAGTTTACGAGAGATACAGCCAATGGTATAATAATGGTAAGAATACTAATAATATTCTGAAATTCACGAGGAGATACTTATTTGAGTGTTGAAACGTCAGGTCGGTGATGCAGTGATTCTCGTTCTGTAGCGACGTTCTCGGATGTTCGTTTTTGCAACGTATGAAACTAAATGCAATTATGGAAGTTGACTTTATCTCTTAGGAACTATTCATTGTCTTAAAATCTACGAGAACAGCGGATACTATAAAGTACTGGGAAAAAGTCGAAATTTGCGAATTTAAGGTTTGTGAATTTTTTCCCGTCTCACTGCTGTAATGTATTTTTGGCAACATCTTCCAGTTGATTCAGGTCATCTCTACAACGGAACAAAACACTGAGAATAACTAGCTCTTCCTTTGTTGCTCAACATCAACCGCAAATCCAAAGATGTGTTACCACTAAAGTACTGCGGGACATCGACTATTTCCGACATTTTCTGAAGCGAAGAGCCGCTCTGCCCGCAGTTGTTGGAGGTTCTCAAAGGCATATGGCTGTTATTCTGACAGTGAAAGTAGTAGACAGCGAAGCAGAAATGGAGATTTCTCCGCATTCAAATAAAACATTATCGGCCGGAGGTTCATCAGGTCTAGCTTTGTTCTTATTGACACTCCTGATTGCCAACATCGAAAGTTTTCTTAGGGGAAGAAGTGCGCAGTTGCACTCGTGCAACCTCGATAGAGCCTCCAAAATGGAACAATCGAGCTCTCGGCAAGAGCAAGAAATGATCCACGACGACTTCTGTTGGTATCTACTGTCTACTATCTCCTACTGTAGCTCTCGTTGTCGGGGCCTACTTCCTTTTAATTCCTTACCCGGAGAATAAAGGGTTTTGTGAGACTATTGAAGAAGACACGTCTAGACAAATGCAGTTCTGACCTCATTCACATCTGCTTCATTAAAGTGTTCTTTTGAGACGAAGATAAGTTCGAGAAAAACGTTAAGAAGTTGGATAGTAACCAAAAACGAGAGATTTGCTTTCGTCTCCTCATATATTTTCAGCACAGTTTGAGAAAACAAAAGTAGAAGTTTCCAAAAATGCGATCTTTCTTGGATGCTTTCATGGATGATGATTTCCTAGATTATTAGAGTAGTTCTCTCCAGAAATGGAACGATTGATCAGCTTCAACCCCAATTCTTCCATTTCTCGCCACGATGTTTTCTGATTGCCTCTGTTTTTACCGGAGTAACCTTCAAAAGTGGTGAGAGTTGATGGGAGGAAGAGACTTCTTACCTGAAACAGGACAGAGAAGCAGAAATAATAGAGGTGTGATCGCGGATCGGGAGCTCGAGTGGTCCAATCTCAAAGGCGGGACCTCTTAAAAAGCAGCGTGTCACGGATGTTGAGTTCCCAGTGGAACAACGTGGAGTTTGGGTTGTGGATTACGAGCACCATGTTAGATCCTTAGTTTTAGTTTAAAAAAAAACGAAATTTTTGGGTAGCTAAGACATTTGTTTATTCAATTCACTCAATGCCTTCCAAACCGAATCCTAGTCAAAAAGAATTCGGGAGAATTATCGAAAGGGTGGAGCTTAACCAAACAATAGCGGAGAGATGGACTTTGAAGAGTTTGACTTTCAGTGCAGTAAAGGTGGGAAAATGTGCGAAAAAAAAGAAAAAAAGAGTTGTCCCGTCAGCATACATCCTTCCTAATCTGGATTCGCTACTAGGTGGTGTCAAGTGCTGGCACAAAAATCATCCGAACGCTAGGCGTTCACAACTGTTCAATCAGCCCAAACAACATCAGAATAGTTGCGTTTATTCTTAAACAAAAAGATGTGGTTGTATTCGAAAAGTAGATCTTTATAAACTACAAGCTGTAAATTTTGACTTCTAACCTATTGCAATGGAAACGTGACTGGTAAGAAAGTTAAAATAGATTAATAAAAGGACCAGGACTAGGCTATAAATGGTTTCCTAAAAACGTGCATATACACGGACGCTATATTAATATTCATTCTGCAAACCATCCGAAATTTGAATTGTTAGTCCCTTTTTTCCTTTACTCGAATCCTGTTTCTAGAGATTTTACGTAATCCCGCGGAAGTACGTTGTCCTAGAACGAGGGTACGACTTCTTCCCTTGATTCTGACTGGTGGGCCTTCTGCGTCCTTCTGTAAGCGCCGCATTCTAGTGTGATCGGTCGAAGATCAGTGGTGTCTTCTCGCCAGCCTATTCAGGAAAAATCAAGGAATAAGCTGTTATTTTTCCGTTTTATTTATTCATTTATTTTATCGTTCCTTCGCAGAAACGGACATAACACATTGGTCATACATGAATTACCGACTTGACGAATCAATACTAATGGAATCTTGTATGTCATCCTGATTGTCAGGGTTTATCAAGTTGTTCTGTTCGTTACGAACAGCTGTAAAGTGTGCGAGAACAATACCTCCTTTACAATACTGGGGCGAAAGACAAAATTTGCAAAATTCAATTTCCTGAATTTTTTCCCGTCTCACTGTCGCTATGTATTTCCGGCGATGTGGACTCTCTTCGGTAGCTCTTAGCCTTTTCTCCGCTCTATTCTGGCAGGCTTTAAGATACCACGAGAGCCATGCACCCGTTGGTCAAATGCGTAGCGGGAGCGCAGAATCACTGGCAATAACTTGTTTCGCTGCGCCGAAGTCCCGGACACCGTCGACTTGAAGGCATCACCATACGAATCTGAGGTGGTACTTCAAGTAGTATTCGTATACGGGATCGTAGATTATGGAGAGATAGGTGATTCCTTCCATTTCTTTCTAATTACCGTAAAAAACGGCCCGGAAGATACGGCTTCGAGCGTTTGGCGCGCTCCAGTCGAACTTTCTGTAGAAAATAGGCAATTAGGAAGAAATGGATGGAATCACCCACCTCTCCATAATCTACGATCCCGTATACGAATACTCGACCGGAAATCCGTACCACTCCAGATTCCTGGGGTGATGCTTTTGAGGCACTCGTATCACTCGGCATCGATAAGCAGTTCATCCGAGACGCCAAGAATCGCAGGCTATGGAGCAGTGACGCATGGATGGATTCTGCGCCACCTTGTGCTATAGATCGAGCAGTTTTGGACAGAGCTGTGTTCAAGGATGACACATCTTGAGAAAGATGCGAGCAACCGCATCAGGCAATATTACCAGCCTGTTGATTAAGTCAAGAAGTCATTATTTCAAAAGGTCTCCTATGTTCACACGGAACCGTTTCTGTTTCATCTCCTTCTGTGAGAGGAACTGTCCCACTTGCTCCATCGACTTTAAGCGCTTCGAATTTCTTCCTACACAAATAAATCCGTTTTCATAAAGCCACGCTATTACTAATGAGACTCGTGCGAATCCATATCTACTGAAGAACACGAAAACCCATTGGTTCGAAATCCCCTAAACAAGTGTCTTCGTCAACTGTTTCTCATAGCCTCCACCTTCCAATCTCCACACCTTCTAGTAAATGAATAAGCCATCGTGGTTCCCGTATCTGTGTATATCTTAGGAATATGACACTGCTCGCTGTTGTCTGCGTTCAATGAATAGAAAGTACTAGAGGCGCTTTGCTCCCTTAAATACCTGCATACATAGCTGATTTCTAATCCAAAAGATGTCGTCGAGAAGAGGAAAAGGTCGGAGTCAGCCACCGCCAACGTACTGAATATTTCGAGTCATAGTACAATCGCTAATCATACTTCATAATATATAGAAATTAACTCTGGTATACATTCAAAACTGAGAATTAAGATATATGTTAGTGGATTAATAAAGACTAAACTGAACACACAGCGGACTACATGTAATACGGAAAACATTAAAATTTACCAACTCCTCACTGAATCGAACAACAAGATCGCTGAGAATAAACAGAGTAAAAGAGAAACATTTATTACGACTTAATCTTCTTCTTTCTTGCTGCTCCCTTACGCTTGCCGCTGGATTTCTTCTCTAAAACAAGCGCGAAACGGTGGAGAAAATGTTACAGTATTTGTCAATCTACATGTAGGAAGATCTAAACAAGTCAAAAGACAAATGCAAGAAGATTTCAAAGCTCTGGAAACATTCAGTTCACGTACCAACGGGAGAAGATGCTACACAGGCGCACTGAAACTGAGACATCTCAATTTTACATTCCGGTTCATCGCAGGCAACCATTTGCCCTGAAGGTACCTAAACACTAACCATAATTGTAAGTTTTATGCTTCAGCTGTTACCTCCACAGTTCACTTTTTGATTATGCTTTACCGAAAAACCAACAATGATAGAGTTAAACCTTAGAACCGCTTTTCTAAAATGTAAACATCACAACTTTCTGACAACAAAATATACAGCCGACGTAAGAACTACGAGTTAACGAAGTTAACTTCATTTAGAAAGTTGACGCGATGTTTCCTCGGTGAGGATACGTGCCGAGTTTTCTCTAAATTATGCATGAAACTCACCACAACTCTTCTGTTTTAGCTTTTCTTTCGTAATTTCTCTATCTTCGTTTTTATTGCTTGTTTTATTCCTAGGACGCCTTTTAAGATCCTGACTTGACGAATAGGATCTCTGCCACAGATCTTCTGTGTGATTGTGCATGATAGCTTTCATTGCGATGATAGCAGTCATAGTAGAATCACAAAATCCGTCCCGGAAGAAGGATAATTACAGTTGCACAGTTCCACAAAAAGTGAGACAGATTTACAATCCCTCAAAACCGAAGTCAATGGTCAGCATGGCTCAAGCACGTGCTGTCAAGCAAGTGAATAATTTGAAGAGAACCCCAATGAAGCAACAAGTAGAATGGTGAAACCAAAGTCATTGATTGGGTACGTTGGAATCAGGAGGAAATATTAAACCAAAGAAAAGGCTTTCTTGGATTACAATTGTGAAGAAATCTAATCCAGTACAATCTCATAACTTGGAGGCTCTCCAGGACTTAAAACAAACGACGAAACTAATGGAGAAGGGCTTCACTAACATTATATAGTCTCAGCCACGCACTATATACGAACAAATGAAAAAAAAAACAGAAAGGACAAAAAGAAAAGAGGGGGTAGTTCCCCGCATACTGGAGAGAGCTCAGTGCACACCTTTGCCAAGGAATCGTCGTGTTAGTCTGTTACAGTATGTTTTACGCCGACTGCATACGAATTCGATAAGTCGACAACCACCTTGATGAAGGAGCTCTGTTCTGTTCATCCAAAAAAAAAAGACATCGCTCATTTCATTCATTCTAATAATAATAATCTAATTCTTCCATGGAGACTTCAGCTCAGTCTTCATTGTCGTATGCCTTTAGTTAAATGAAATGTATGCCACACATCAACAGCGCAAAAAAAAAATCAGTCTTAGCGCACAAAAATCGTTAACTGTCAAATGTGGACTGCGAAGAAACCATCTCCCCAGCCATTTTCGCTTCCCTTTCTTCGTTGAAAGTACCACTTGATATGACTTAGCTATTTGCTTCCAGTATGCCTATTTTGAGAAATTGGTAAAGTTGAAGCATCGCTAGTTCCTGCTGTATCTTCCTTTTTTCTCTTAGTAGCTTTAGCCTAGATGACGTAGATCATCTAAGACTAATGGTTAGGTTTTAGGGCCCTGACTGAGCTCTTCACTTCCAGTGATGAACTGCAGTTGTGTGCTGCAAATGCAGTTTGTAATACAGTTCGATCAGAGCAGTATTTGTTCCCTCCCACCCAACTACCTTTTCACCATCAAGCGTTGGAAATGTACGTTCAATATTTAAAGCGCCGATGTAGGCCTTTGCAAACCTGGTGAGAGATACGATAGTTGGGTTCGTTGTCACCAACAGGCATATCCGCAGCAGTTATCGTCGACGGCTTGAAAGCACCTATAAATGATGCTGCAATTCGCAATTCATAGAAAGTACTTCTCAAAGTAAATAAGAAAGACGATCACCCCTTTTCGGACGAGTAACCCCTAGTTTATTCGCCTTCCTCACTGGATCAGCCGTAGATTTTGATCTCTGACGGTTCTGAGTATTCGAAGTAGGCTGGCCTAGACAATTACAAGACACTAATCGGAAAGGACGAGAAAAATCCGGGAGAAATAGCAGACCTGCGTTGGTAGCATGAGTCTCGTTGTGCTTCCTGACCCGAAGTTCTTGGAACTCAAGCATCATTTTGTCCATCTCTCTGATGCGCATATCAACAGCATTATACATTTCGTCAGCAAGTTTCACCTTCCTCTCATTTAACTTATCCACCACTGCATACATTCCCTGAAAATACGCGATGATAAAGAATGATAAAGAAATAGAACTGGAAATTATGGCTTTTTCTGTTGCAGACTTTGAAAAAATCGCCACGCTTAAGAGTGAACGAAAATAAAAGGAACAGAAGCAATCCGACTACGTGAGTGCGAGGGATGAACTCTGACATAAACCGATATTCCATGAACTCAGAGGGGAATCGATCGAAGAACACATAGACAAACCTGCATCTCTTTGTACCATTCTACTTGCAGCTTCATTGGGGTTCTCTTCAAATTATTCACAAGCTTCACAGCACGTGCTTGAGCCATGCTCATTATCCTCTCCACCTGGACGAACAAAACAAATCCACCAACGACAATCAAGAACATGCTTCTTGAACATACTTCTTCATCAAGCCTACGAAGTTCTTCGGTATTCTTTTGAATGAGTGGAGGAAGGTCATCCAGTTCCTTCATATACTCCTTCAGCTTCTCAGCCATCACCTAAGTGCAGTTTACAGAAGAAAAATGACAGCCAAGAAAAAACACCATAATCCACTCGTATTTAAATCCACTAAAACAGCTCTGCGACCAGTCAAGCTGCGGGTTTTTGGCTCGCCGCCAGCTTGAACGGTTACGAGAAAGCTCTCAATTTCGTAACAGCTCTGCACATACGGTAGGCCTAGGAGCGAGCCAGGACGTCGCAATGCGACTGCCAGTGCAACCCTTTGAGTAGCATTGAATTAAATCTCAACAAAGATGACATTTCGCAATTTTAACGTCAGGGAATCTACACGAAGTGAGAAGGGACTTGGGGGGACACTTGAAATTCCACTCGCAATCTTTCGAGCAGCGCTGTTCTACAACGCGTACTGCAAGAGAGTTACAATTGATGTCGTTGGAACTGACCGTATAAGAAGATGAAGTGCGAGAAAATCTGGCATGACAGGTGACAATCTTACGGAATTAGAACTTCACCCATAAGCCTTCTTATAACCTCATCATCTGGAAATATAGCTTTGGAAATAGAGAATGAAAGCACGGAGACGGTCGCAACATTCGAACTTTTGCATCGCTAGGAAACTCACTCACTATCCCAGAACTTACGATTCACCATAGGAGGAAATAAGGAGCCGGGGAAACACCCATAAGCTGGTCGTAATGGCTACCTAGGCAGGTTTCTTGGGGTCTCAGCCACTAAGCAGGGTTCGTTGAATAAGTAATTACGCTAATTTGCACAATCACTTCAATTGACCAATTGCCAATTTTCATCAAGACTAGTGGTAGTGGATTCCTAGGCCTTTGTCTGAAAGCCAGGACAGATAGGACAAACAGGTAAGAAAGTCGTTTAAAAACCGTTATACCTTCTTCTTGGTTGAAGTTCGGTGGCGAAATATTTCGGAAATCGACGTATACAGGACCGAATCAACCATCCGCCACTTATTCGCATAAGAGCCTAAATGGCAGCTGCTAACCTGCTGATCCCTCGTGATTTCACTGTGATTTCCAAGTTACAGGAGCCTGCATCAAAGTCCGAGAAAGAATATGACGAATGGTTTGCTGATTTTAGATTGCGATGGACAAGGTCAAGAGTGCAGTTGGTACACGGTCCTCTCAAAAATGACCCATCCCATCCTCTCATTTTCTCTAGTCTATTTTGACGTACCGTCAAAAATCCGAATTTTTCCGCTCTTGTTGCGTGACTACGGTAGTGCGACCAAAAAATTCGTCCGCATTTCTTGATCGAGCATCAAGGAAATCATTTCTCATTTCGCCTCTCAGCCGCATTTGTTTCCTCCGTAGATGTTCTGCTTCTCTCTAGAGCTAGGGAGGAGAATCAAAAAAATAGAAGAAAAAATTAATCAATTCTCTCAACAAGATTTAGGAAATTTTGAAACGGCTAAATGGCTCAAATACAGACATTGCCCGTCTTTACAACTGAATAAAATTGTAATCCAAGAAATTTTCTGCAAACATCGTTATTCAGCAACCCGTGTACTCTACTTTGCACTAACTGCAGCCCACTTCTAGTTGTAGATGCTTTTTGGCGGAGCAATGACGTCAAAATTCTTTTCTTTTAGTGATATTATGAAAATTCGTATTTGATGTGTAAGAAACATGTTCGCCCAACTCCTTTGCACAGACTGTAAAAAAGCCAACTTTGTCAAGTATCGATCTCTGATCGTTTTGGCAAAAGAGCTACATCGTGCTGCTCCACCCATTTTCACCAGTCTGTCACCTCACACCCTTCCAATACACATCGGGTATCTTAATAATAAGGTGGATCTTCAATATACTGAATTGGTTCACGAGTATAGAAGCAACGTGTGAGCCATGGAGGTAATAACGTTGCCTCCTACGGTCTCTCAATACGAGGTCACCTCTGATTAGTTCAGTTTATGTTATATACAAACGATCACATACAAATTTGTAACAGAAAGATTTTCTAGTCGTAGTACTAAGTTGATTTTTTAAAAACATCAAAATTTCTGGGTAGTTGCGTGGATTTTGAGAGATTTGCTTTATTTCATTGCCTTTACAACATTTATTAGGTCATTTGTCGTATTTACTCGTAAACAAACCATCGTATTTACTTAAAGGCGTCAATCTGGTAGGGATTTCCGGTCGAGTATTTGTATACGGGATCGTAGATTATGGAGAGGTGGGTGATTCCGTCCATTTTTTCTTAATTGCCGTAAAAAACGGCCCGGAAGATACTGCTTCGGGCGTTCTGGTGCACTATTTTCTACAGAAAGTTCGACTGGAGCGCGCCAAACGCTCGAAGCCGTATCTTCCGGGCCGTTTTTTACGGTAATTAGAAAGAAATGGAAGGAATCACCTATCTCTCCATAATCTACGATCCCGTATACGAATACTACTTGAAGTACCACCTCAGATTCGTATGGTGATGCCTTCAAGTCGACGGTGTCCGGGACTTCGGCGCAGCGAAACAAGTTATTGCCAGTGATTCTGCGCTCCCGCTACGCATTTGACCAACGGGTGCATGGCTCTCGTGGTATCTTAAAGCCTGCCAGAATAGAGCGGAGAAAAGGCTAAGAGCTACCGAAGAGAGTCCACATCGCCGGAAATACATAGCGACAGTGAGACGGGAAAAAATTCAGGAAATTGAATTTTGCAAATTTTGTCTTTCGCCCCAGTATTGTAAAGGAGGTATTGTTCTCGCACACTTTACAGCTGTTCGTAACGAACAGAACAACTTGATAAACCCTGACAATCAGGATGACATACAAGATTCCATTAGTATTGATTCGTCAAGTCGGTAATTCATGTATGACCAATGTGTTATGTCCGTTTCTGCGAAGGAACGATAAAATAAATGAATAAATAAAACGGAAAAATAACAGCTTATTCCTTGATTTTTCCTGAATAGGCTGGCGAGAAGACACCACTGATCTTCGACCGATCACACTAGAATGCGGCGCTTACAGAAGGACGCAGAAGGCCCACCAGTCAGAATCAAGGGAAGAAGTCGTACCCTCGTTCTAGGACAACGTACTTCCGCGGGATTACGTAAAATCTCTAGAAACAGGATTCGAGTAAAGGAAAAAAGGGACTAACAATTCAAATTTCGGATGGTTTGCAGAATGAATATTAATATAGCGTCCGTGTATATGCACGTTTTTAGGAAACCATTTATAGCCTAGTCCTGGTCCTTTTATTAATCTATTTTAACTTTCTTACCAGTCACGTTTCCATTGCAATAGGTTAGAAGTCAAAATTTACAGCTTGTAGTTTATAAAGATCTACTTTTCGAATACAACCACATCTTTTTGTTTAAGAATAAACGCAACTATTCTGATGTTGTTTGGGCTGATTGAACAGTTGTGAACGCCTAGCGTTCGGATGATTTTTGTGCCAGCACTTGACACCACCTAGTAGCGAATCCAGATTAGGAAGGATGTATGCTGACGGGACAACTCTTTTTTTCTTTTTTTTTCGCACATTTTCCCACCTTTACTGCACTGAAAGTCAAACTCTTCAAAGTCCATCTCTCCGCTATTGTTTGGTTAAGCTCCACCCTTTCGATAATTCTCCCGAATTCTTTTTGACTAGGATTCGGTTTGGAAGGCATTGAGTGAAATAAATAAACAAATCCCTTAGCTCAATCAGTGCTTCGCCTACCCAAAAATTTCGTTTTTTTTAAACTAAAACTAAGGATCTAACATGGTGCTCGTAATCCACAACCCAAACTCCACGTTGTTCCACTGGGAACTCAACATCCGTGACACGCTGCTTTTTAAGAGGTCCTGCCTTTGAGATTGGACCACTCGAGCTCCCGATCCGCGATCACACCTCTATTATTTCTGCTTCTCTGTCCTGTTTCAGGTAAGAAGTCTCTTCCTCCCATCAACTCTCACCACTTTTGAAGGTTATTCCGGTAAAAACAGAGGCAACCAGAAAACATCATGGGGAGAAATGGAAGAATTGGGGTTGAAGCTGATCAATCGTTCCATTTCTGGAGAGAACTACTCTAATAATCTAGGAAATCATCATCCATGAAAGCATCCAAGAAAGATCGCATTTTTGGAAATTTCTACTTTTGTTTTCTCAAACTGTGCTGAAAATATATGAGGAGACGAAAGCAAATCTTTCGTTTTTGGTTACTATCCAACTTCTTAACATTTTTCTCGAACTTATCTTCATCTCAAAAGAACACTTTAATGAAGCAGATGTGAATGAGGTCAGAACTGCATTTGTTTGGACGTGTCTTCTTCAATAGTCTCACAAAACCCTTTATTCTCCGGGTAAGGATTTAAAAGGAAGTAGGCCCCGACAACGAGAGCTACAGTAGGAGATAGTAGACAGTAGATACCAACAGAAGTCGTCGTGGATCATTTCTTGCTCTTGCCGAGAGCTCGATTGTTCCATTTTGGAGGCTCTACCGAGGTTGCACGAGTGCAACTGCGCACTTCTTCCCCTAAGAAAACTTTCGATGTTGGCAATCAGGAGTGTCAATAAGAACAAAGCTAGACCTGATGAACCTCCGGCCGATAATGTTTTATTTGAATGCGGAGAAATCTCCATTTCTGCTTCGCTGTCTACTACTTTCACTGTCAGAATAACAGCCATGTGCCTTTGAGAACCTCCAACAACTGCGGGCAGAGCGGCTCTTCACTTCAGAAAATGCCGGAAATAGTCGATGTCTCGCAGTACTTTAGTGGTAACACATCTTTTGATTTGCGGTTGATGTTGAGCAACAAAGGAAGAACTAGTTATTCTCAGTGTTTTGTTCCGTTGTAGAGATGACCTGAATCAACTGGAAGATGTTGCCAAAAATACATTACAGCAGTGAGACGGGAAAAAATTCACAAACCTTAAATTCGCAAATTTCGACTTTTTCCCAGTACTTTACAGTATCCGCTGTTCTCGTAGATTTTAAGATAATGAATAATTCCTAAGAGATAAAGTCAACTTCAATAATTGCATTTAGTTTCATAAGTTGCAAAAACGAACATCCGAGAACGTCGCTACAGAACGAGAATCACTGCATCACCGACCTGACGTTTCAACACTCAAATAAGTATCTCCTCGTGAATTTCAGAATATTATTAGTATTCTTACCATTATTATACCATTGGCTGTATCTCTCGTAAACTTTTAACTCCCTTGAAGTGTACGAGAGCAGTGGTTCCTACAGAATATCGAGGAAAAAGACGAAATTATTCTCGTGTGAATTTTTTCCCGTTTCACCTCCGTTATGAATTTTGGGCGACTGGCTGTGTCCTCGATTACAATTGTCTGGGATCTCCGTATGAAGTTCCCAGTAAATATCGGTAACTGAGAACTGAACTGACAGTTTTTAGCGAATAGAGAAAACACACGTCTAACAAGTAATTTTACAATGTTTAGCAAACAGAAATCGAAAACTTACGTCATCCAGAAAAGTACTGTGTGCGTAGTATAGTTGTAAATTGAAATTGAAAGTAAAATGTAGTGCATAATTGTAATTGTAACAGTAGTAAACAGTATAACTGCCGTGAGCGAGCATCTTCTACTCAATCTGAAAATCTCGTTGAAGCGTGAATAAATGGTGATGACGATTTTGATAAAAAGTTGCTGAAGCAGGAAATCAAGAGGAAAGAATTCAACGCTATAATTGTAGTGCTGCATGAACATTACACACCTTAAGGCTTAAGAAAATAGGTAGGCATTACGACGTCAAAAGTGTTCTTCTTCTTTCTTTTAACCAGATCGTTCACAAACTCTTCTTTTTGGAAAATCCAGCTGTACGATCAAGATCTAACATTTCCGAGTACGGAGAGAAACTGTCGGAAAAATTTGAAAAAGAATGCTTTTTAAGAGCAATTTGTTCTTTTTCCGTCGGAGTAATAGTCGCTGTAGAGAACAATGATCCACAAATATATCACTCCAGACCATTTCTTAAAGGCATCACCCCACGAATCTGAGGTCGTACGGATTTCAAATGGAGTATTCGTATACGGGATAATAAATTATGGAAAGGGGGTGATTCCGTCCATTTCTTCCTAATTGCCATAGAAACGGCCCGGAAGATGCAGCCCGTGCACAGGGCTGGCGCGCTCCAATCGAACTCCAGGTGGAAAATAGTGCGCCGGAACGCTCGAAGCCGTATCTTCCGGGCCGTTTTTTACGGCAATTAGGAAGAAATGGACGGAATCACGCATCTCTCCATAATCTACGATCCCGTATACGAATACTCCATCGGAAATCCGTACCACCTCAGATTCGTAGGGTAATGCCTTCAAGTCGACGGTGTCCGGGACTTCAGCGTAGCGAAACGAGTTATTGCCAATGATTCAGCGCTCACTCTACGCATTTGACCAACGGGTGCATGGCCCTCGTGGTATCTTAAAGCCTGCCAGAACAAAGCGGAGAAAAGGCTAAGAGCTACCGAAGAGAGTCCAAATCACCAGAAATACATAGCGACAGTCGGTAATTCATGAATAACCGTTGTGTTGTGTCCGTTTCTGTCAAGGAACGATAAAAATAAATGAATAAATAAAACAGAAAAATGACAGCCTATTCCTCGGTTTTTCCTGAATAGGCTGGAGGGAAGACATCACTGATCTTCGACCGATCTCACTAGAATGCGGCCCTTTCAGAAGGGCCCAGAAGGCCCACCGGTCAGACGACAACGTACTTCCGCGGGATTACGTAAAATCTCTAGAAACAGGATTCGAGTAAAGGAAAAAAAGCGACTAAGAATTCAATTTTCGGATGGTTCGTAGAATGAATATTAAAGGAGCGTCCGTGTATATGCACGTTTTTAGGAAATCATTTATAGCTTTTTCTTAATCCTTTTATTATTTAATTTTAACTTTTTACCAGTCACGTTTCCACTGCGAGAGGTCAAAAGTCAAAATTTACAGCTTGTAGTTCATAAAGACCTTCGTTTCATATGAAATTACTTCTTCTTTTTATTAAACAGTTGTGAACGTAAAAGTATGAGATGTTTAATTCTTTTCTTGAAACGTTTTGGAAATTGCCGTGTTGTGATATTCCGAGTTCTCAAACGGATAGTATTTCATAACTTTAATCGTTCGACTGAAGCGTCAGTCAGAAATAACAACAAAGTGATTTTATATATATATATATATATATATATATATATATATATATATAAAATCACTTTGTTGATGCCGTCAACTACCACAACCAAAGCAGTGGCAGTGGCAACTAAACACAACCGATCATCACCTGGATTATTATGTTGGCTTTATATCTTAGGAACTGGCAATTGTCTTAAAGTCTATAAGAACATTGTTTTCTAAAAAATACTGGAGAAAAACGAAATTTGCCTAGTTCATTTTTTAATTTTTTCCCGTCTCATTGCTGCTGTGTATTTTGGACAGATTAGCTCTGTCCTCGGTTATAGTTTTCAACTATCGTTTAGAACTGGAAATCGGCCAAAGACTCCGCCAGAATGAAAGTCCGCTGACGCCTGAAATTCGCGCCGTTTTAAGTGTAGTCACTTCATGTTTCATGGTGCACTGCATATTTGACAGATTCGAGTTGTACCTGTTACGAACGGCTGGCGAGAAAAGTGGAAATCTTCCGTAATTTTTAGTATATAGGTAAGGAGAGATTCGTATTTCTCGTGAAGAAGGACACATTTCACATTTTGTCATTTTACCGGATGATTCGCATCATTAATGGCACCTTTTCTTTTGAAATTTCTCCGAAAAAGGGATACTTTTCGTACTATATTTGCTGGAGGAGATGTAATATACAGGAAACGGGAAATAAATAAATTCTATTGGCCTACGGACAATCAGTTTATATGATCTCGACCAGGTTTTTAAGCCTCTCTGGTGTGATTTTGCAAGATATTTCACAAGAAAAGAAATTGAAACCCGTTATTCTCTCAAAAACCTAAACAAGAACAGCCAACACCAGAACAGTGCTACACAAGACTCTTAAGGTTTTCTGCGGAAAACTTTCACCGCTTGTTTCACCTCGGTTAAAAGGGATTACCCTGACAAAATTTAGAAGAATTCGAGCCATGACTACTTTTCTTTCACTTTCGTCTTCCATTTTACTTGAAATGTTGCAAATAATTAATTTTTAGTGCAATTAGCTGATAGCAACGGTGTATAGCGCCATTATTATTTTATAATTTCTGTTAGGGCTGATACTGCAACATGAATGTCGATAATTTTATTTCGAGTTTAGAGAAATGCCTCCACACTTGCTCCACGTAGAACAAATTTTCTTTAACTTGAATCGACAGTTTTTCTAGACCTAGTGATAACAAAAAAGTAACTCGAGTAGACTGTTTTTTTCTATACTCACAATTTTTTTTTTTAATTTAGGACGGAATAATACCATTTCTTCTCTGTTTCTTCTTTCTTTCAGTAGTGTTTTGGATGTTTCTACATGATGAATTTAGAATATTCAACGTCAGTCCAGATTTTGCTTTCACTTACATTGACGGCATTTTACCACACAAATCTCCGTCAAAGAATAACCGGTGACGTTATTAGGAACATACTTTCTCCACTGTTTGCCCCCCTGTTGCTTTTCCTCGGATATTTGGCAGCTCGCGGAGAGCGCCTCCACAGAAATTTTAATCTATTCCATCATCAAAATTTTCTTTGAAATGGAACTAGGCAGATAAAGATGTGTATAGCTTTGGCTATTTCCAGTTTAACGGTTTATTTATATGGTCCGGTTAGTTTCTGCGGCTCGGAGCCTTGCAGAGTTTTCTTTTATGTATTTCCAGGAACTTCAAAGTTTAGAGTCACTTTATTTTTACAATTGTTCTAATCAATGGTTGTTGAGCGCTGTTACATGAAATTAGAGTGATTTTTTTTCTGTAATATTCAGAAAAAGAAGTGTTATTTGGTTACAACGACTATGTTTCGATTGTTCCACCTCGTCAACATACGGAACGACTCACTGCGTTCCAAATGTATGTAGTCTCAAGCAAACACAATTTTCTGTTTGCCTGTGTCTAATATATTTTTTATTTATTCATTTACCAGTCTGAACGTCAGGCAAAAGACTTTCTGTGGAGTTCGCTTCGCTATCCCTCACTGATCGACGAAAATTAATATCAGTGCCGTTTTCTGTGAAATTAGACCTGTGTTTCTCTAACAATCTCCCTTCATCTCTTTTATTTTAAATAAAGGCGAAAGATTCCATAGTTTTCTTTCCGAACGCGTCAGTTCTACAGTTGGAGCACACTAAAACGTCAGCTTCAAACATTTCCCACCAATATATCATAGAGAAAACTCAAAAGCATTATTCGAATTATGGGTTTTCCTCCTGTTTCGACCCCTCACAACAATTATCAAAGAATGATGTTCTAGCAGCATAAAATGACGTGAAAGATATCATCCTACTGATAAAGTTCCTACTGATAAGATAAGTTCTACGTCAGATTATGCAAACTGTTCGCTACTATTTAAGCAGCCGTTTGCATGCATACTTCCATTTTCTGGGGAAGGCATGAAATAGACACGCGGAGGAGTCATAAAAGTGAAAACCAAGGCACCCAGTGGTCACGGCTATGAAACGGCTGCAACGTCCCATTTACCTTTCGCGACATGCACACGACGTTATTGAACTCCAATCCCACGCCGTGGGAGCCGTCGCAACCCATTCTATAGCTATCTGACGCCGGCGAACGAGTCCGACGCTGTGGGACCCTCGCAACCCATTTTATAGCTACTTACCTGCTTAAATAGAAGCAAGCAGTTTGCAGCTGAATACTCATCTGTTAACATGAATTAGTTTGAAAAGACCGCAAAAGTACACTCTGAAACATCAATGAGTTAAGCCAGGAAAGCTACTGCGAAAGATAAGACCGCCTTCTTTTGCTTCTGCTCTTGCTTTTGCTTTTTCCTCTTCTGCATTCGAGTAAGGATTTGATACCACGGTCTCTTGGCCTTAGTGGGAGGATGTTATCTGACGCAGTCTAAGTAGTCTTCAGCAAAACTTCACAGGTGAAAAAGACGCCGAGGTACTTTTTTGAATTAGACCATAGTTCTTGATCTAAACAAATTCTTCCATATACGTATAGGTCCATAAAGTCACGAAAATGAAAACCACGGTCTCTAGAATTGAGATCTAGTTCTGTTGCGAGAAATCTACTTCTATACAAATGTTATGTAAGTCTACTGTATTAGCGCCCGAGTATTCGACATCCTCAGCAACCGAATTTCAAATTTCTTTTCGATTAGCGCAAATTTTAGCTATACTCGGCCACTCTTTTTGCTTCATCCCGATAAAAATGAAGGAAAAACCAATAGAAGAGCAATGTAGTAATCTTGTTGTACTTCCGACTGTGGTCTTAAAGGCAGCATACCGCGAATCTGACGTGGTGAAGGAATCCGCTGAAAAAGGTAGAGATAGTTTTCTATACAGCGGTATCCGGGGTGGTTCCGCTCACCACGCAAACCGTAGCGTAAAAAAACGGCGTTTCAACACCTTTAGTAGTACGAGGTACGCTAGAACGCACCTCTGTGCACACTTCCCAGTCACTTTAGCAGCCGGTTCATTGGTTTTACTTGAACAGACTGGCGAGAACATATCGCTAATCTTGGAACGATTGCACTTGGATGCGGGGCATGCAACTGAAATCGTCTTAAGAAAACCTCGTCTTCCTCGCCGTCTCTTCAACGATCAGGGTGAGGGTGGACTCCCGCCCTTGATCCTGCAATCTACAAGCCTAACTCTAGATGTTCCCGCGGTTTCCTTCACCACGTCAGAGTCGCGGTATGCTGCCTTTATGACCACAGTCGGAAGTACAAGAGGATTGCTACATTGCTCTTCGATTGGTTTTTCCTTCATTTTTATTAGGATGAAGCAAAAAGAGTAGCCGAGTATAGCTGAAGTTTGCTCTAATCGAAAAGAAATTTGAAATTCGGTTACTGTTACTCGAATACTGTATTTATGTTTTTTTTTGTTATGCCAACGAGGTTTAGGTGAAACTTCTTTATTGGCCTGACGTTTCGACAAACTCGTCTTTTTCAAAGGCCTGAAAATGGTTCGAGGTCTCTGATACCATGCATATCCCACCAAACTCCTCCTCTCTCCTCGCCAACCCCCGATATTGTTCCAAGTACGCCACGCAAGACCTTAAAAGGAAAACAACTGACCAGTTTCACCGACTAGCGGGGTCGGTACACCACCACGTTTTTAAAGATTGTCACCAAGGCGGATGAGATCTACGCACTGTGCAGTATCCTTAAGTACTGGTGTCTGGATAACGTTAAGGAGCTGCATGTGGGGCAATCTTATAGCTCACAGAGTGTTACGAACGGTAAGAGGTCATTGGTAATTGATAAGCACTCATTTTTGTTATTCATGGACGGATTCCTGACGGAAATCCAGAACGCTTCCAAAGCCTTCCTAGCAGATATTTCTTTCTCGTGCGCTAATATCGTACATTTCATTTCAAACTCGTTTCCATCATGCTTATCATTTTTGTGGCGCCCTAATGGTGTTATCGAACTCCCTCGCCTTTTACCAGCCAAATGTTTCTTGATACGCACGTTCAGCATCCTTCCAGTTTCTCCAATATAAATGGCGTTGCACGTTAGGCATTCTATTTGGTAAATAACTCCGATTCTCGTGCAATCACCGGCCTTACCGAATGGACAAACAACGCAACATTCTGACCCGCATTGCCTATCGTAGAATCTATTGCGAACTAACTGTCGCTTGATGTTGTCGTTCGGGATGTTCACCAACACAACATCATCTTGCAGCTGTGCTCGCAAAAGAGTCCGGTGTATAGCAGCAGTTAAGGAGTCAGAGACGAAGGGGATGCACAAAGGAATTCTACCTTCACGTGGGATCCTCACTATGTTGT
This sequence comes from Necator americanus, assembly GCF_031761385.1. Classification (NCBI taxonomy): domain Eukaryota; kingdom Metazoa; phylum Nematoda; class Chromadorea; order Rhabditida; family Ancylostomatidae; genus Necator; species Necator americanus. Next base: position 8,900,987 of record NC_087376.1, read on the forward strand.
TCGTAGGTCGAGATTGGGTGTTAGATTTCAACCTCGAGTACCCGTTTGAACTAGCTATGCTTGTGGCTAGTTTTAGTGATTCCTTCCGTTCTCTATCCCCTGTGCACATTGCTGTTGCTGTTTTGACCATATTTCGGATAATTGCCTTTTTCATGCCATTAGGATGGGCTGACTTTGCGTTTATCAGTATGTTTTTTGTCCAAAAGTGTCTTCTCATCTATCAAGCAGTTCACAATTCCTTGAACGTCTCAAAGATGCCAGATTCAAACAAAATTGTGTCATGGAGTCATTTGACGTGACGTCTTTGTACACAAACATTCAAAACAAACAGGCGTTACACGCGTTATCTGAAATGCTAGATAGACACGGCAGTAGTTTAGAAACCTTTGGTCTAAGCAATCAACGCATAATGATCCTGATCAACGAATGCCTCCAGTGCAATATTTTTAAATGGTCAGGAAAATATTTCTCTCAAATAAGAGGACCTGCTATGGGCCAAAGGCTTGCTCCAGTTCTTGCCGTTTGCTTTATGAGCAGAATAGAACAACCAGTGATAGAACGTCTTCCACAGATGTACTGCCGTTATATCGACGATTGCTTCATTATAACATCAACGCAATCCGAAATGAACGAATGCTTTAGAATTCTGAATGAGCGATCGCAGTACATAAAAGTCACTCGAGAACAACCAAAAGATGGTTGGCTGCCTTATTTGAAGGCTCAAATAAGACTATACAATGGCATTGCAAGTGTGAAATGGTATCGCAAGGAAAGCTCGAAAAACATACTGATAAACGCAAAGTCAGCCCATCCTAATGGCATGAAAAAGGCAATTATCCGAAATATGGTCAAAACAGCAACAGCAATGTGCACAGGGGATAGAGAACGGAAGGAATCACTAAAACTAGCCACAAGCATAGCTAGTTCAAACGGGTACTCGAGGTTGAAATCTAACACCCAATCTCGACCTACGAACAACATAGTGAGGATCCCACGTGAAGGTAGAATTCCTTTGTGCATCCCCTTCGTCTCTGACTCCTTAACTGCTGCTATACACCGGACTCTTTTGCGAGCACAGCTGCAAGATGATGTTGTGTTGGTGAACATCCCGAACGACAACATCAAGCGACAGTTAGTTCGCAATAGATTCTACGATAGGCAATGCGGGTCAGAATGTTGCGTTGTTTGTCCATTCGGTAAGGCCGGTGATTGCACGAGAATCGGAGTTATTTACCAAATAGAATGCCTAACGTGCAACGCCATTTATATTGGAGAAACTGGAAGGATGCTGAACGTGCGTATCAAGAAACATTTGGCTGGTAAAAGGCGAGGGAGTTCGATAACACCATTAGGGCGCCACAAAAATGATAAGCATGATGGAAACGAGTTTGAAATGAAATGTACGATATTAGCGCACGAGAAAGAAATATCTGCTAGGAAGGCTTTGGAAGCGTTCTGGATTTCCGTCAGGAATCCGTCCATGAATAACAAAAATGAGTGCTTATCAATTACCAATGACCTCTTACCGTTCGTAACACTCTGTGAGCTATAAGATTGCCCCACATGCAGCTCCTTAACGTTATCCAGACACCAGTACTTAAGGATACTGCACAGTGCGTAGATCTCATCCGCCTTGGTGACAATCTTTAAAAACGTGGTGGTGTACCGACCCCGCTAGTCGGTGAAACTGGTCAGTTGTTTTCCTTTTAAGGTCTTGCGTGGCGTACTTGGAACAATATCGGGGGTTGGCGAGGAGAGAGGAGGAGTTTGGTGGGATATGCATGGTATCAGAGACCTCGAACCATTTTCAGGCCTTTGAAAAAGACGAGTTTGTCGAAACGTCAGGCCAATAAAGAAGTTTCACCTAAACCTCGTTGGCATAACAAGAAAAACATAAATACACTATCAAATGCCGAGGTTTCAAGAAGAGAGGACTTGGAGATTGTTACTCGAATACTCGGGCGCTAATACAGTAGACTTACATAACGTTTGTATAGAAGTAGATTTCTCGTAACAGAACTAAGTCTTTATTGCAGAGAAGAAAGGGAAAATGTAAGACTTGTGAAAAAAGGTACGGTTAAAGTACCGAAGCCAAAAAAGGAATACATTACTTAATAATATTTTCATTTTCCTGGAAATTACTGATGTTGGTGTTAGTACCAGAGTTACAATGTTTGTGTCTTAAAAATTCTCCAGTATCCACCAGTTCAAATCATATTCTAGAATATTCTGATATTCTTGAAGTGCTGACGAAATTTTAGAAACTGAGCATTAATTTTCCTGTTGCAACAAACTGTTATAAATGGCCCACGAGTGATGCTAGCGTTTTTGTTAGGTGTGTTACGACATAGACATTTCTGGTCAGAATCCACAGGATGTGAAAATCGTAGGGGACCTGTTATTTCTATTATTCTGAGAAACACGGATTCGTTGTAGGTCGATTGTACTGATGTACGAGTCGAACAACCTAATTCTTACTTAATTTTCAAGAATTTTTCAAAGGTTTATTCCTATGAAATTCCCATCCATTATTAGGTTTTCATGGGCGGTTCATAGCTTTGCCAATGACATCCATCCTTAGATTATTTCTTCTTCATGTTACTTTTTACTTCTGTTTCTCTTATAATTGGCATTTAAAAGACACACCATTGTTCGCCGAAATAGAGAGGAGCGTCGAAATCTTATTGTTTGTCCATGAAAAATGCAGCTGTGCTTGAAAACTATTACTATTTCCTCCTTTTCCCTGTTACATTTAGACACTCGGTTTTACCTCCTCGTGATTTACCCTCTTAACGGCGAAATTACCTTCAATCCGGCCACTCGATATGAAGGGTATCCGATAAGAATGACTATTTCAACAGGAGTTTCCAAATGCTTTCCGAATTTACCGAATTCTAGCAAAGTATGGAATTATATACTAACAGTTTTTCCGTTCTTGTAGGATGCCCTTGTAGTCTTGTTAGATTCCCCCGGTAAATTTCGAAATCGCGTCAGAAATTCTCCAAGTGTCTGCGTACAGGTCCCTCCTGCTCCTACTTCACCACTTTCTTCATCTCCTAATGAGGCTTCATGTGCAATTCCGTTTGCGAAACTGGTTCTTTTGCGCTCTTTTAGTTTATAATGTGAAATAACAATTACCGCATTTTCGTCGTATATCCAACACTCTTCTGCATAACCACACTACGAGAAGCTAAAGCAGCATTGAAGGACGTTAGATGCAGAAAACCAACGCGTAATGAGCGTACGAAATGAGTTAAAATTTGATCCTTATAGGAGGATTGGCATTATATTGAGGTTAGGATTTGTTTACGTGCAGTTCCATTCGTTTCCTTCCCATCCTTAGATTATTCCTTCTTCATGTTACTTTTTACTACTGTTTTTCTTATAATCTGCGTACGCTTTTTAAAAGACATAGCATTGTTCGCCGAAATAGAGAAGACCGTCGAAATCTTATTGTTTGTCCATGAAAAATGCAGCTGTGTTTCAAAACTATTACTATTTCTTCCTTTTCCCTGTTACATTTAGACGCTCGGTTTTACCTCCTCGTGAGTTACCCTCTTAAAGGCATCACTCCACGAATCTGAGGTGGTACGGATTTCAGGTGGTGTATTCGTATACGGGATGGGAGACTAGGTAGAGGGGGGTGATTCCGTCCATTTCTTCCTAACTGCCGTAAAAAACGGCCCGGAAGTTACATCTTCAGGTGTTTTGGCGCACTATTTTCTACAGGGAGTTCGACAGGAGCGCGAAAGGCTTGTGCGGCGCCGCATCTTCTGGGCCGTTTTTTTTTACGGCAATTAGGAAGAAATGGACGGAATCACCCCCTCTCCATAGTCTCCTATCCCGTATACGAATACTCCACCTGAAATCTGCACCACTTCAGATTCGTGGGGTGATGCCTTTAACGACGAAATTACCTTCAATCCGGCCATGTGAAGGGTATCCGATAAGAATGACTACTTGAACAGGAGTTTCCAAATGCTTTCCGAATATACCGAGTTCCAGCAAAGTATGGAACTCTATACTAACGGGTTTTCCGCTCTTGTAGGATGCCCTTGTAGTCTTGTTAGATTCCCCCGGTAAATTTCGAAATCGCGTCAGAAATTCTCCATAGGATGCACTTCTAGTCAGATCTGAGATTCAGATCAATCACGTTTTCCTTCGAAAATTAATTGTCATAGCTTCTCAGAATATCATTGATGCGTAAGGGAACCAGTAGGAAATACTTGCTTGATGGGCTTCTGATGAACTGCAAACTAGTTGTGCTTTGTTCTTGTTCTTCCTTTTCTTTCTGGCATGTGAGGCAATAAGAAAATCTCTGCATGTGTCACTCTTTTTCACATATTTCCTTACAACTGTGTAGTTGTTTGCGTCTCTTTGGTTAGAAGAAAAGAAGACATCTAACTGTTGACTGTTGTCTGCATCTCGATCGCGAACTCATCTCAAATGTTTCTCGTATCCACCGGCACATCCACTGGACACGTAATGTTTTGGAGAAATTGGCACAGAATCCGTCAGAACCCTCTTTACCGTTCCCCATAATCGGCTGTGAGTACCTAACGACTGCCCTCCCTCTCCCAAAAAGCTTGGTTTTTGTGCGGTTTTGAACGATTGACCGTGTTCGTTAGGCAGTATTTCAGGGTAGTATCTGATCAATGGGAGGTGTAGCGCATTCGGTTAGAGGTTCCGCTGCCTGCACGATCGATCGGAGGTTCGAATTTACACCAATGCTCAACAAGCTTCCATCCCTCTGCGGTCGATAAATTGGTACCAGACTTGTCTGGGAGGATAAAAACACTGATTTGACACATCGGTTAACCCCCGTAAGTCATTGTATTTTCCAGTTACACGTTCGTAAACCTCAAACGATTCTGAATTGAAGGGAATATGTGGGCGCATCCCAAGCGGATTGATTAATGCGAGACACTTTATCGTTTTATCTGATCGATGATCACCAGTTGGAGTAATGAGAACCAGCCGCACCATCGTTTCTGCAATCTCTGCGGTCACCCTATTTTTATGAAAATCACACCAAGAAAGGTGAAAAACACCGTCCCGGTAACACCGATGCAGTTTCTGGCGGATGGAATAGAATCAGCACTGGAGAGATAAATTCTACAATAAAGTTTTTAGGAAATCGTAGTAGTCATTAAGAAAAAAACAGGCTTTCCTCCCCCACAAACCCCTAAATTTTCGCGAAGGACGTAGCACCTATCCAAGTCTTCGCTTTTCCTGTAATCTTCACATTGTGTTAGCATGGTCCAAGCAACAGATGATTCGCGCTTCTTTTCTCAGCACGAGAGCACGGAAGTAATGTACTGCAACAGGGACAGCAATATTGAATCTCCGTTTTGTTATATTTCCCCCTCCGATAACAAGTAGCCGATGATGCAGTTTGTACTGGATGGGCACGGAAGTTGTCTTAGACTATCCCTTTTCCGCACCGTTTTACAGAAAGACTGGGAACTGAGCCTGAGAACTAAGGCCACGCTCATACTTCCATTCTACATCTCGAACGCTATATTTGTCCACAGAGACCGCAACATCGTCAATTTCGTGATACCTAGCTTTCCACAATATTTTTCACAATGTCGTACGGTTCGCTGGTGCTGGGTCGTACATTAGGGTCTCTCTCAGAAATACTATTGACTAACTTATGCACAGACCCACAACTCGTCGGGACAGGAACTTCTGCATCGTAGGGCAGCCACTGAAAAGTAGAAATACGCCTTTGATATCAAAAGGGAATTTATAACCACACACGTTACTCTCGCCTCCGGAAGCTCTATCAAGGATCTCCTTAGGGATATGTTTATACTTCTCCGGAATATTCGCAAGGAGCAGGATATTTTGTCAAAATTTCGATAGCGGTGCCATCGTCCTGGAAACATTCTTTGCCAGCTTCAATAGGAGTTCTATCACAGATATGTACCATAGATCGACATGTTTTTCTCAAGCGTTTCTGTTTCCTGAGTTGGGTTCGTTTGTAAAAACTTACTGAAGAACGTACAACAAACTCCCTAGAAGAAGTCTAGGTAAAAAGATGTGCAAAATTATTTTAACTGTTAATCAGGGTCAAGCGTGGTGATGGGACACGACCCTCTCTAATACGACCACCATTCTCCATGTCCTCAGGTTCGACTCCCGGCTGAAGCAAATTCTTGCAAAAGAGATTGAAATTTGGAACAACTTCTAAGAAATGAAGAATTCTATTTTACGCAGTTTACAACAGTTTAAAAGTAAATTTAACAAATTTAATGACCAAAAAGCTCAGATTCTGTGCACACTGTTTTTTCTGTGAGATTGCGAATAAGTTCAGAAGTGCGAAAGTTCGACTTTCCTTGAATCTTGGCATAGAGATTGCAACTTGTTGATAGTCGAATTTAAGCAACAGCCAAGATTGTTAACAAAATTTATTACGGCTAACGTTTCGGCGTTGTCGCCTTCGTCAGAGCCTGGAAAGTAAGAACATTTGCAATATATCCTCTCAAATGCCTCATCCAGAACAAGTCATCATCCCCTAGGATATTACACCCGGAAACAAAAACCAAAAAAGCCCAAATCGTTGTGCCTACCTCACTAGCCGCGTTGCCGTGATGTTAGCGGATATCCGCGTGGTGCAATCGCTCCGCTGATACTAATTAGGATGCGACCCGCAGATGATCCCGTAGATCAAACCCGCAAAGGTCTTGATACAGAACCAGCTCGTGCAGAAAGGAACGTTTTCATGACATTGTCTGCGGTGAACTCCGAGGGGAGTTGCTGCATTCGATTGCTTCATCCCCCTTAGATGTTCTTTAATGCGAACACAAAGGGGGCGCCCTGTTTCGCCAATGTATTGGTCCCCACATGTTTTGCACGAAATTAGATAGACTACACTAGAGACCATGCAGTCCCCTTCCTTCCCGAATGGGCATATTACACAGTCTGGAGTGAGACAGAAGCGGTCGTACATTCTGTTTCGAACTAGTTGTTTTTTGAGATTTGTTGGAGGCATTTCCACAACTCTCACTTGGTCCTCGAGACAGCATTTCACCAGACTAGCCCGTATAGCTTTACTCAGGTCGTCGGTTATGAAGGGCAGGCAGAAATTGATCTTATTCGACTCAACCCGTGTGGCATATTCTTGCTGCGCATCAAGATCTGGCCTACGTGCTACATTACCAATGTAACCGTTAGAATTCGCGATGTGTTGCGCTAGGTTGATCGCATCGATTCGCTCCTGGACATCTGATGTCACCCTTACGGCTGTCCTAAACATGTTTTTAACCACAGAATTATAGCTCGCAGAACTTTGGAAGCGTTTTGGATAAATGCAAAAGGTTCAAAAATGAATAGAAGGGAAGAGTGGCCTTAGCCGTGACCAACGAGCTGGCTCTGTATCAGGACCTTTGCGGGTTTGATCTACGGGGTCATATGCGAGTCGCATCCTAATTAGTATCAGCGGAGCGATTGCACCACGCAGATATCCGCTAACATCACGGCAACGCGGCTACTGAGGTAGGCACAACGATTTGGGCTTTTTTGGTTTTTGATTCCGGGTGTAATATCCTAGGGGATGATGACTTGTTCTGGATGAGACATTTGAGAGGATATATTGCAAATGTTCTTACTTTCCAGGCTCTGACGAAGGCGACAACGCCGAAACGTTAGCCGTAATAAATTTTGTTAACAATCTTGGCTGTTGCTTAAATTCGACTATCAACGAATAACTTCGTCATAAGAGGACCAAAAGAGAAAGTTAAGGTGATCTTCAAGAGAAGAAGGTTTGCCCTAAAAAAAAGGTCATTTTGCTGTATTTTTTTACCTCCTAGTCTTCTTGGAATTTTGGTGAGACTAAGTTTGAAATTTTCCGACTTTTTCTGGATTACTTACTTAGATACTTAGATGACCCATCTTCACTGGACGTGCGGGCCCCAGCATCTCCTCCACTCGTCCCGTTCCCCCGCCATTGTCATCCAAAATGTTCTCAAGCATTGTGAGTGACGTTGACGATGTCCTTGAGCCGTATCCAGCTGAGCTCTCAGCCGGTCCATCCGTGTAGCGAACACGTCACCCCATCTCGTTGGCGATCTCCCTCGGGGCGTTTAGCGTCCTTTGGGATCCACTTTAGCGTTCTTTTAGCCCATCTATCGTCGATTCTTCTCATGATGTGACCGACCCATATATGTTTTGCTTTCGATGCATATTTCGCTGGGTCGCGAAGACGGGGCATTCCTCTTAAAGGCATAACTACACGAATCTGAGGTGGTGCAGATTTCAGGTGGCGTATTCGTATACAGGATGGGAGACTACGGAGAGGGAGGTGATTCCATCTATCCATCGGTTGGTGAGTATGTGGTCGATCTCCGCACGAGTCGCGCCATTGGGCAATTTCCATGTCCACCGACGATGATCTTTTTTCATGAAAAGAGAGTTCCCATGAAAGAGGCGAGCGGCGGAAAACAGCCCGGCGAGGCGATTGCCACTTTCATTCCGGTCCCCTAGTCCAAATCTTCCAATACTGTATTCCTCTTCTGTGGCCTTTCCTAGTTTTGCGTTGAAGTCTGCGACAACGAATTTTTAGAAGGACTTCTCGTTGCGGACTACTTCCTCCAGCTCCTCGTAAAACGCGTCCAATTCCGATTCATCAGCTGCTGATGTTGGTGAGTAGCAGTTGATGATGCTGATGGGTTTTTGGCGCAGAGGGCGGAGGCGAAGAATGGCACGAGGATCTTGTGAGAATGGACAAGATGGACGACGGATGGGTGCACAACAAAACCAACACCGTCTACATTTCGCGACGGAACCTTCTCTCACCGAATGACGAGTGTACCGTCATTCATCTGTCGTACGTGGCTCCTTCTGCAATTGGTCTCCTGCAGAGCAATTACGTGAAATTTGATACGCTCTGCAGCTCCGAGAAGGGCATGAAGGTCAGCGTCTGTGGAAGCTGTTCTCGCGTTGTAAGTACACAGTCTGAGACAGACTCCATGGCGAGTCGTGCGTGTGTCGCTTTGGTCCAGAATCAATGACGTCCTGAGCAACCTGAGATTGGATCGCCTCTCACCGGTCGCCATACCGTCTGACGTCTGAGACGGCAGGGCTCACTGTGCAATGTACTGAGGCAGTGGATATGCTGGAGTGGCAAAGAGACTTTTCCCCAAACTAAGCAGCCATGCCACGGCGAGCTTAGCTTTCACCACAGGTCGTCGCCCAACCTGTATGGATCAGGGAGCCACCTTGCGACATTTTGCCAAGACGGTGGTGAATCTTAGCAGTGGTTTACTCTTAGCTAGGCTTCCGATTCCGAGAAGTAGGAATGTCGGATGTATCGAAGTCCTTCTCAGCTTGGGAGACCCTGCCGGAGGACGAACCTCCGCTGTGCATCGCAGTTCAACGCCCAGTGTCACCTCCACGCCACTATGAGGCGGTAAACCGCTGTGGAGGTTGGATTTGTCCCATTTAAATATTGAGAGAACCAGACGGTCTGGAAAGGAGAAATTCTGCAAATAACATGTTTTCTTAGACCTCCATCAAAATATACGGGTGATTTTTCCAAACGCCGTCCCAATTTTCTAGACTGGAAAAAGACTTTTTGGTCATTAAATGTTGTCAAATTTTCTTTTAAACTGTTGTGAACTGCATAAAATTAAATTCTTCATTTTTAGAAGTTGTTCCAGTCTCTTTCGTAAAAATTTGCCTCAGCAGGGTGTCGAACCTGCGAGGCCAATTGTCATATTGTCAACATTGTGCACTGTCAAGACAAAATGTTGATTCCTTTTTTCGTTTTTCCGTTCGCAGTTCATCTCTAAGTCGATTTGTGCATCTCATCTTCTGCTGTCCATCTCATCTTCTGCTGTCCAGTTCTACTCTGTCTATGTACTTAGTGCTCATTTGCTCAATGCTCGATCGTCTCAATCTGAGAATAAATCTATAGCTGGTCAGAAGGCAATGATGCATGGATGCCTAACTGCTGGCGGCTCACCCATCTTTCGTTCATGCCGCCATCGTCTTAGCAGCTTGAACAATAAATTATTTCTTATGCTACATATTGCCATCTTGCGTCTTCATTTTTCCAGCGGTTTTAATCACAAAAAAAATCAATGTTTTCATCAGTGCTTCTTACAACAATTAAATGAGTTTATTTTAAAGACATAGAATTAAGTTAGATTCATACACTGCTCTTCTTTCTTTGGAAAGAGCCCGAAATTCTTCAACAATATTGGCTTCTGAAAGTAAAAAAAAATGCAGAAAGGTTTGTTCCAATTTTTTATAATTCCTGAAACACGTTTAATCTAACTCAAAATTCATTCTTCAGTCAGCGCCAGTGCTAAGAAGTGCGCAAGACCTCCGTTTCCATGTCACCGTCCTATCTCTGAAACTTTGTAATATAATATTTTGTAATGTATGTAGTTGAAAATATTTCTTAGTTTAATATAATATTTTGTAATGCATCTATATGATTAATATTATTTAATGTTTTGTCATTATGATCATGCTATATTCCATTCACCTACTGCTCCACTATTCACTATGATCATGTCTCTTGCGACTCCCCTCCCCTTGCAACCCCCTCCCTTTACGACCCCCCACGAAAAAATCCCATCACACGCTTGAACCTGCTGTTAACTATCACTCACCTGTGAAATTCAAAGAAATATTGGAGGCTTCTACTATTCCTAATCCATCGATGGCCAGATCCCTTACGCGTCCGAAGTTTGGTAGATTTATACTTTCAGAAGTTGTCAGCAAAAGATTCACAGTTGCAATGTAGAAAGATGGTAAAAGCAAAAAGATCATGTTATAAATGGCATACACGAATTTAATTGAAGAGTTGGCTGGAAATAATTAAAAAATCGGCAAAGATGTAGATGTACATTTTATACCTCTAAGCACAACATGTGAGCCAAGTGTATGTCAGTAATACAAAGCTTTCAACGCCTGAAAGAAAATTTTGCTGCAAAAACCGAGTTGAGTCCGAATGTGGAAGATCCTCTAATGAAAAATTCCGAAATGAATTTAGGAAACAATTTTGTGGGCGCTCAAAGTTGTTTCATTGAGCAAACTGAGGCTGTGGTGCTCTCGATACCTTGGTGATTTATCGACTGTGTTCCGCCTTCACACTTTCATTGCTGAAAACTATATCTCTAATCCTATTCCTAACAGAGGAGAACCAACACCGAAAATCTCCTCGAACACTACCTTGATTCCAACCATCCACGCCTATAACTCTGGAAGAAATAAGCTAGAAAGAGAAGACTTGCCAATGTTTTCACCTTGCCCAAGTTATTTTTTTTTATCGCACGTGCTACTGTCGTAGACTTGCAAAGTGCTCCTATCTAGTGGTACGGCGTGGAAGACGTTTTTCACGACGATTTCAGTTACAGCGCGCCACTCTTGAGCACGAGTCGAATCCAACTACGTAGCCGTCGAAAACCTGTGAGTTCCAAGTTCGACTTTTTTTGAATCCTGGCATTATTGAGTTGAATTGTGTAGTAAGCATAACCAACATTGTCATTCACCTTTATTCTGGCTAGCGTTTCATCGTCATCGCCTCCTGCAGAACCTGGAAAATCAAAGAAACAAGTAATCTGTCCCCTCAAACGCCTCGTAAACAACAAAATGTGATTTAGCAAAAAGATTACTCAAAGAGAAAGTCAGAGAAGCAGACCACAACAACTCTCACTTTGATAGCCGTTAAACCGCGATGTTAGCGAACCACCGGTTGTATGAGTTGCGTCTGATGGAAATTAATAACGATGCTCCTTGCATTTGACTGAGTTTGCGGTGGTTCAGTTGTTTTAAGGTGAACCACGGGTTTTGTTGGAGGTGTCCTCTACACTCGTGAGATACTGCGAGTCTGGGTATTGAACCCTCCGTAACACATGTGCTCGTGGTACAGTTCTGCCGAGCATGTGACTGCTTCTTCTTTTCTTCGTTTTTTGCATTTGAAACAGGACCCTGCTGAAGCGCCTTGACTGGTGCAGTCATGAAGCATGTAGACGTATGATGTTTTTTTTTGTAATAGATACAGCCGTTGCTTTTGCAATCTGTGTTTGTTACTTGTATTGGATACTTGTGTTGGACTTTGGCAGTTGACAGCCTCGTTCGATGTGCCACGCGAGGTACAACTTAGCAACTTTATTCGGCACTCCGTCAAACTTGGCTAATTAAACCATATGGCAGTAACAATAATAATGGCAACTGACACATGGAACGCAAAAGAGAGCGAGCAAAGGATAAACAACATTTAGAAGTGAAGAACAAGAAAGTACCACAATGAACTTTCTGCGGCTGCTTATACGGTACATTGAGAGCGGAGTAGACTGTTATGATGTCCTGCACATGCTAACACAAAGAAACACTCGATTGGCCTGTGAACATCTTTGTCCAAATGAATCATTTTTTGCAGCTGCGAGGCTAAGAACTACAAATTCGGCCGCCAGACAGCGTTAACTCAAGTTACGTCATAAATCATCGACAGACATTATTGTAAGACAAAAAAAAAACAATAATTGAGCAAATTAAGCATTATCACGCTTGTGATACTCCCACCCGCAAACAGTGGATGGTTCAGGTGAATTTGACGAAGAGGTGGAGCATCCGCTTCAATACGCAGTGTGTTACGTTGAGGAGTTGAAGTCATCGTCGATCATTTTCAGTTCCTTTCGCAGATCCGAGTATTCCCTTTCGAGTGCATCCTTCAACTCTGGTAGCGGGCAAATGGCCAAATGATTCCTTCCTTGTGACACTCTCCACAACGTCTCGGCATTGCGAAGCTCGGTTGAGTGTTTCAAGACAGCGCGTACATGTGACCATCCTCTGGCCTCTTACTCTTACCGTCCCATAGGTCGGACAGCTATTACTGCAAAGGTTCTCTTACCGTCCCATAGGTCGGACAGCTATTACTGCAGTTTTCGACCTTAACGTCGCAGAAGGCACATCTCAGGAAACGATCCTCGTCGGGCAGATTGTTATGGCGCGAACAGATTCTGTTTGGCATTCGCGATAATTTCATAATTTGGTGAAGGACCTCTGCCATGCAGTCTCTTTTCCATTTCTTTCGTCCCTGAACTTCGCGGTTAGGTGATCTCTACTTTGGCCTTTGCACATCGTCATTATCCTCTCTTTCAGCCATTGTCCACATCTCTTTACCATTTAGTTGCTCCGAGGGTTCGACTCCTTGTGGCCTGGCACATCTGGATGACTTTGCACCTCTTCACCATCTAGGTCCAATAAGTCCTCTTCAACTTCACCTTCAGGGTTTTCACCTGCTCGTCGTTTCTCACTGTTCTGAAATCACCAGGATTAGGAGTTTGCGCGCTTTTGTCGACATCAGGCTTCGATGTCTGGTCTCCATATCTTCTATTAGGGTTTCGAGCGATGTTAGGTTTTTCCCAAAGTTTGTGAATTCCTGTCTGATGGTGTTCCCAAATTCTTCCATAAGTCGATGGAACTCAGTGAAGGCCTTTAAGATTTCCACGTAGATGTCCTGGTGTTCGTTTTCGATCTTTTGTCATTGTGTCTTTTTGTCAATCCCTCATTTGTTATATCTTCTCATGCATCTCTGTTTCGACGCTTCTTTGAAGCTCATCAAAAGATTGGAGCTCCTTCTTGGGAAATTCATTGACAAAAGCTGGCTTTACTGAGATACCATCCACTTCCTGGTCGTAAAATTCAGTCCTTGAGCTCTCGGGAACGGACTTTGCTAGATTTAAGATCAGTACGCCTCGTAGCTCATAGCCATTCCTTGCACCGCGCTTATTATTTTCTCCCCAATACATTGCGCTTTCATTTGTAGGTTCTGTAGCTTGTGCTTGTACAAGGTAGCTTCCCTCTTCGCGAAGAGAGTCGGACGTTGTTCAAATAGCTCTGCGCACTCATTTGATAAATTATTGGATCCCATGATGTTGAGGATTAACCGAATGAATTATTTGTTGTTTTTCTTTTGACTTCGTGTAGCGTTGGAAGCGTTGGGGCCAAACGAACGCAGGCTTGTTTAAATCAGGATTGCTCTATCAGTCGCTGCTCCTCCTCGTTGCCCCTTCTAACTAGCTCTCCATAGGATTCGTCGTGGGTGTTCATTGTGCTAAAAGTATATTGAAAGTTGTATGTTGTTGATGGCTTAGCTATGTACGTACATTATACAGCTGGATTGCACTTCGTTATTTGATTGTTATAGCGTTTTTGTCGCTGGTTTAGTTGGAAAAACACGTTCGAAGGAGAAACATGCAATGTATATGAGAAGTTTGATGTCATTCCAAGCAATTCTAATTAGTGTAGTGGAGATTCTGCACAATAGTCGTCCACATGCAATTGTGAAGTAAAAATAACTAATCAGGAGTGCCAATCCTATTCTACGATGAGGACTGTTAAGAGGACTGTTTTGTACCATTGCAGGTACACGTTGAGTATTTGTCCAGCATCAGGCCACTCAAAGTCCGACGTTACGTTTTTTGTGTGCATACTGATTTCTTTGAGTAGTGTTTACAAACTGTGTGTGTATTTCAGAATGCCTGTGATCTTAAAATATTTGTGGTAGATCCGCATGTGACGGAGCAGTTAAGGTGTACACGCGCATTGGGCAAAAAAAAAAAAACAGAGCGTAGATTCTTCCTTGTAGGTTGAAGAAGACCATTTCAATCTAAGACGGGAGTTCTTCTCCTTCGTCCTCAGGAACTGTGACAAAGTCTCGAGCAGTTCTGTTCTTAGCGAACTGTTTAAGGGTGTATCCCCCCCCCCCCCTTCGTTAGGCCCGTTACACAAGACCCTGACAACACCATTCAATATCGGCTTCCAGCTTTCATAAACATGCTCAAAGTAGAAAACAACATAGACCACTGGGAGCAGCACTGGAAATCTGAAGCCAACAACGTTCGGAAAGAGTATACCGGTCCCGAAAAAGAAGAGAAAGCAAGGATCAATCGTGAGGTACTGGAGGAACTCAACAAATCGATCCAGCGAAAAGAAGACGGCTATGACGTCAAACTTCCACTTCAAGAAAACACACGTAGACCTGCGAGATAACCGCATGTTAGCCTGGAAGCGACTGAAAAACATACTACAAAACTACAGTAATCAGTCGGATGTTCTTCAGCAGTATGTCTTGTCATGTCATTGTCTTCAAAGAACAACTCAAGAAGGCTATTCTCGAAGAGGTTGACAAAGGCAAAGACTCGTATGCCGCCAAAAAACATTACTTACCCCACCAGCCCGTAATAACTCTAACCAAAGAAACTACAAAACTCTGCATAGTCATCAGTGTGTCAACGCACTACAAAGGATGCCCATCAATCAACGACGTAGTACACCAAGGACCAACTATACTACCCAAACTGTACGGCATACTATTACGATTCCGTACGGCGAAGTGTGTACTAATATCAGATGCAGAGAAAGCATTTCTCCAAGTGCGTATAGAAGAGACTGATCGAGATTTCACTAGGCGTCTCTGGATAAAAAGCATCAACAAACCATTAACGCCTGAGAACCTTGCTGTCTACCGATTCACTCGCGTAACACTCAGCATTAACGCATCGCCCTTTCTGCTAAGTGCAACAATTCTTTACTGCCTGAAGAATTTTGTCGAAAAAAAGGAGCTTGCAGAAGAAATTGCGGCTAATCTCTGTGT
Organism: Necator americanus; assembly: GCF_031761385.1. NCBI lineage: Eukaryota > Metazoa > Nematoda > Chromadorea > Rhabditida > Ancylostomatidae > Necator > Necator americanus. The sequence goes on from NC_087376.1 coordinate 8,916,600, forward strand.
CGATGACTTTTTCATTCTTGCTGAAACGAAAGAAGATGCAATAAGAAAGTACACTACACGCAAATCTCGGAACTGCAGATGGATTTGCGCGAATTCGTTCCCAACAGCACAGAAATTATAGACTCCTTTGCTGCTTGTGACCAGTCGTCAAATCGAAACCTATGTTAGGAATCCCATGGACCTCTAACAACGACGAATTCGAGCTGAAGCTTTCTGTAGAACAAAAAGAATTCGTGAGCAAACGCACAGTAGCACAACAAATTGCTTCAATATACGATCCCTTTGGATGGTGTATACCTTTGCTAGTTAATTTTAAACACCTCCAGCAGCAGCCTTGGAAACACCAATACGACTGGGACAAGCCACTGAATCAGGAGGAAATACAGCAGTTCCACAAGCTCATAAGCAGCATAAAACATAAAATTCCTCGAATGATTGCTGAATCCAACGAAACATATACACTCATCACGTACACAAATGCAAGTTCTATAGCGATGGCACCATGTACATACTCATCCACCAACACCAGCATGTTGCGTTTGATCTCATGCTGTTGCCGGATAACTGTTTAAAGCGTTTTCATCTGTTTCTTCAGATTCCACACTGCTGCCGGTAATGATACTTTTTTCTCTAGTACCCTCCTCTGGATATACCAACACGAGTGGATCTGAATTTTGCAGGGATCTTGGACAATAAGCATGGGCTGTCAAGATTTTCTCCTTTGCTTTCGAGCTGCTTGGTGAGAGATGAAATCTTATCGAAAAGGTTGCACTGGTCCTGGAGGTCGGTGCATCGTGCAGTTCAAGTCTCTAGTCTTTCATGTAGGCTGGTTATGATTGCGGATGCATTACCGTACTTTTTCCAGCACCAGAGGGTAATTTGATACAGTCACCTTCAAGCGTTCTGCAGACTGTCGTGCCTCTTCGTTTAGGGCTTTCAGTAAAAACTGAGCAGTAACTTCAGTGAACTTCTGTCTTCAGTGAATTTCTGTAGATTTGAGACCGGGAGCGGGTGTACTGTGGCGTTAAACAATTCCCAGAAATTGCACCATTGCCAGCTTTTGCCGCTAAATTCTGGGGATGGGAAGTCTGGGTAATTCTACGAGACCCACTGGTGTTCCCTGATTTTGCACTCCAGAGTCCGGGTATACGTGCACTTCCATTTGTGTTCTCATTTTTGACATCAAGACGTGTTTTTGCACCTCAAGACGCGTGAGAAATGTTTCCGTTTCTTAAGTGTGTTGACTTTCTCGATGTGTTCCGAAACGCGCTTTTCTTCTCCATCTCCTAGTGGCATTTCTATACTGTCGATGGTTTCGGCAAACGCGTAAACGGCCTTTTGAAGAGAAGTTGGTGCCGTGAAAATATATACTAGCGCTGACTCTATTTCGCACATTTTTCCTGTGCGGGCAGGCTGTTGGTGGTTCAGTGTTGTGCTGCGACAGTTCTTTTGTGTTTCTTCGGGCTACACGCGACACGAGCTGTTAGAACGCTTTATGCGTCACCTCACCCCTTGGGTAATTAAACCAAAATGAATCAGCAATATGCGTACAATGACGTAGCACGAAAGTGCGAGTAAGGAACGAAAAGAACGATGAATAAACAAAGTAAAGAATACAACGTAAAGAGTGTAAACAACACAACGAAAAAGAGAACAAAAAGCTTAAGAAGGTGATAGCGACTCTCTTTCCTTGGCGGAGATTTCCGATTCAACCAGACTAGCATTATCTTTTAGGGCGTCGGCTAGAACATTAAATTGCCGAGTCACGACGTCTTCTGCGAATTTTGAAGGAGGTTGCCATTGAGAATGTCGGTATACAGGTCTAATCTGCCAATGATAGATAGTTGTTGTCAACAACGAGGAGTAGACGATGATTGATGTTAATTGCATTGATCAATTCACTGCTCAAAATGTTAGTGAAGTTGCTTCGAGATTTTATAGACAAATAATAGTAATAATTAAAGGAAGTAGCGTTAGCATGCAAATTCACACTGCAATTTATCTTAGTGCTAACCTTAATCCGGTTGTCGTTCCGTTCCTTAGTGGTTGTAGCTGAGTTCGTCGGATCTGCCGATGCACTTGTGTTGCACTTGTATTGGGTACTTGTGTTGATTGTGACTTTGGCAGTCCCGTTCGGTGTGCTACGCGGGGTACAACTTAGCAACTTCATTCGGCACTCCCTCAAACTTGGATAATTAGACCATGTGACGGTAACAATAATAATGGCAACTGACACTTGAAAAGCAGAGGAGAGCGAGCAAAGGATAAATAACATTTAGAAGCGAAGAACAAGAGAAGTTGCACAGTGAACTTTCACCGACTATTTATACTGTCCATTGATGGTGGAGTAAACTATTATGATGTCCACCGCATGCTAACACAAAGAAACACTCGATTGGCCTGTGAACAACAGAACCGTGTGTCTTTGTCCAAATGAATCATTTTTTGCAGCTGCGAGGCTGAGAAGTACAAATTCGGCCGTCAAACAGCGTTAACACAACTTACATCATGAATCATCGACAGACAGACACTGTTATAAGACACGAAAAGAAAAAATTGAACAAATTAAGCATTATCACGTTCGTGATACAATAGGCAGAAATATGGAACTTTGATCCGCAATCAATGCAACGGTTTTTCTTCTTTAAGTGCTACAGTCGTGCTTTAGTTGCTGTGATTTCTATGCATCTTGTGAACCAATGTTCTTTGCTATCGCAGTAGAAACAAAAGGGAGACCGCTTTTTGATTTGGAATTCCGGTTCCTTTGCAGTTTTGCGTATAAATTTTGAACGCTCTATCCTCTTTGGCAGTTGCAGTTCAATTTCTTCTTCGCATTTTATGACAAGTGTTGTCATCAATTTCCTTAATGTCCAGGTCTTTCCTTGTGGCAGAGAGACCTTTTCTTTAAGCGTTCGCTCTCTTTCAAATGCTGTACTGTTAGTTGGTAGTTTTTCGAAGTGATTTGAAGACGAGTCACTTATTCACGGGCTTCTCCCTTTAATGGTCTCGGAGGATAATTGAATTCTTGCAAATTTGAAAGCGGGAGGGAATGCACCGTTGCATTTAATAGCTCCCAGAAGCTATCCCATTGCTAGCTTTTGTCGTTGAACTCCGGTATTGGTATCCTCGGTGGTTCTGGCTGACTTTCTAGTGAAGGATGACATACATTATATATTGGAGATGTAAGACTATGAGATGCTAGGGTAGCTCTGGCAATTTCTTCCTCAAGAAGCAGGTTGGTAGTACTGGCAATATGTTCCTCGACGTTAGTAGTATACTCGGACACTTTATCCTCTTCATCATTTGTGAAGGGTTCTGGCATTTTGTCCACTTTGTCCGTGAACGCGTGTAATACCCCTTCAAAGGTTGTTTGAAGGGTTTTATTTTCCACTATAGCATTCTGGACGTGCTTTAAAGCTGCACTGCATGCTTCTCTATCTTGTAGATTGACGTTGTTTCCCAATTCTTCATGCTTTGTCAAAAGTTGCGTTAATGAATTGGAATGCCTATTCGGAACTCTCTTCCTTGTTTTGAGAGATGTTGCCATTTCTTATGGCTTGGACGGATTGAAATGTATAATCTCTTCAATTGATAATGCTCAGAAGAATATTGTCAATCGTTGTAAGGATAAGAGGATGCTTGAAATGCAAGAGGAGTATTTTCCCAAGTTCCAAGTGAGGCGGTATTGAGAAATGCAAACGTAAAGATAATTATGAGCCTGCAATGATATATGTATTATGACGCTCACCTCTTTTCTTGTTGGTTCGTGGTAGAAGATTTGTCCGTTTGCTTTTCGTTTCGGTTTGCCTGTGTACCAAATAAGTTGGCGGTGGTCAGTTATTTTTGGGTTAGCCACGTAAGATTACCCTAAATTTGGATAATGTAAATGTAAATAAAAAATATAAATATATCAAAAATACACAAGTATGGTATAATATACAAGCGAACATTGCCAGTAAGATACAGTAGACGAACGGGCATGGATAATGGGCAAGAACTCAAAGAGATGCTAGATTGGTGAATGCACGAGGATGCTCTGAGCAATAGGCACCGTTCGACTGTTTATATACTGTCCCGCTTCTTTGTCTGTTGTCGGCACAATGTTACTCTCCCAATTGTGCTCGAGTAGTTTTTGCCCACCAGATGCGCCAACAGCGTTAGAGTGCAACTTTAATTGATTGTTTGTTATTCGAATGCTCTTTGTCTGAGCGTTTCCACCGAGAGTGCATAGATCTTTCTTTACTTCTTTATTTTTATGATCTATGGTCACGTCTGTGACACTTACCCCGCGGGTCCAAACCCGCATAGGTCTTGATATGGCACCAGCTCGTTGGTCACAGCGATGCATTCTTTTTTACCATTCACGATTGGACTTTTGGCTGTTATGTAGGACGTTTCCAATGTCTTCCGCACCAGAACGTAGCGTACCAAAATCGTGACTAGTATGTTGAAATGGGTGTTTGCATGACACTCTCTGCAATGAGCACCTAAAGGGGTCGACAATGTTGATTTTATGAGCCTAGGTACCCCTTGACCCGGATAGATAGTGCTCTGCTTGTTTCGCCAACGTCCAATGGTTTGGGCAAAAGGGCACAAATTAGAGGCTTGGCCATGGGACAAAGACTTGCGCTTATATTAGCCGTTGCTTTCAATCATTTTCTTTTTCAACATTTCTCAACATCCAGGCTCATTTATACAAGGGAAATTGAAAAACAAGGTGGTGCCAAAAACCGAGCTCTAAGAACGTTCTAACTCACTACCATTCGGCGCATCCCTCGAAGGCTAAAAATACAGTTATTGAAAACATGTTTAAGACAGCTCCAGCGGTTTTATCTGATGCTCAAGGAAGCATTGCATCTGTGAACATAGCAAATCACATTGCTTAGTTTAATGGGTACCCATCAATAGTTTCCCACTCAAAGCGGAGTCACGGGACACAGTGGCACATAGGAGAAAGGACGGCAAAGATCCTTTTCCACCTTCCTTTTATTTCGGATGACATGAGCAATGCAGTGCGAGCAAGCTTGCGACTGGTGGGTCTACAGAACTCGGTCAGGGTAGTGAACATACCACCGCGAACCTGACGAAGCAGCCAGTCCGCAATCGTGCCCATGACAGACTTTGCGAGGCGCCGAACTGCGTCGTATGTCCGAATGAAGACAAGGGGACTCCTTGGTATCGGGAGTTATCTATCTGATCGCCTGCCAACTGTGTGGGGCTGAGTACACTAGCGAAACAGGAGGAGCCTGTATGTACTCGGGTCAAGGAGCACCTAGTTGGGCTCGTAAAATCAAAAATACCATCCCCTTTAGGTGCTTGTCGCAGACAGTGTCGTAAAAACACCACTTTCATTACAGCAGTCACGAAATAGGCACGCAAACCCAACTTTCTTGCACAAAAAGAAACAATGAAAACTTTTACATAACAGCCAAATGTCCAACAATTAAATATAAATAAGAATGCATCGCTGCGATCAACGAACTGGCGCGATATCAAGATCTTTGCGGGGTTTGATCTACGGGGTCAGATGCAAGGGGAATCAATATTAGCTACTATTAGCGGCGTTACTCAAACAAACATCAGCTTTACGGCTATCAAGGTGAACGATACTCTGGCCTGCTCCGACTTTGTTTTTGAGCAATCTCTTTGCTAAGTCATATCTTGTGGTGTGACGAGGCGTTTGAGGGGATGTTTCTTAGATTTTCTAGGCTCTGGACAAGGCGATGACGAAGACACGTCAGGCAGAATAAAGATTACTAACAGTGTTGGTTCTGCTCAAGCAAAGTAGTGCACGAAAACGAGTGAGTTCTCCTCGACAGCCTATTCAAATGAAACCATAGAACAGGAAGCTGACAGAGACGGAGCGTGTACAAGACAGTGCGTTCTAACGCACCTTGCGGGAAAAAACGCTGTTTCTACGCCGTTTTTTTACGACGATCAGGGAGAGATGAGCGGAATCACTTTTAATCCACTTTTAATTTACAATGCCATCTCTAGGTTTCCCTGGGGAACCCATACTTCGTCAGACCCCATACCTGAACGATCTCACTTGCACTAGAATTAGTAAGCGGCTACGCTCGTAGTGGCAAAGTGGGATCCTCGCCCAGTGGGGAACGATAAAGAAGGATTCTCTGCAAATTCCTTCGAGGAATTTCGTGTCCAGTGGATATGCCGGAGGATTCGCGAACATACCTCAACGTGATCACGCTCAAATCGTTTATGGAGACAACCACTTCAGATGTTCTTCTGGCCATATGGACGCAAAGAACCACTCAGCTATAATGAAATATGCAAACAAGAGTTGCGTGAGCTGTCAAAATTACTGAATAACTTGGAGAACAATGTAGTTTAACCAGCCACCCTAGCCACTTTTTGTGGTAGTCTAATAAGAGGATGGGAGCGAGTTTTGTCTGGATCTTACCTTCACGAAGCTTATCAAATGAACTCTTTCTCTTCCATGGAGTGAGAGATGCCGAAGATTCCTCTGTCCGGAAACAAATTAGGCTACCAAAATGCTTTTGTTTCAATTCTACACACTTCTTACTTCTAAAAGCAGCCATGATATTTTGAAACGTAAAACGAGATCACTACTGGTTTTATAAGTAAGAACTGTTAAGAATAGTAGACACAGTTTATTTCATCACCTTGATCACCTGTTGATCTTCGAAATGGTCGAGCGGTCGCCAGTAATTCTTCCATTTGCCCCGATCGCCTACCAGAGTTGCCCAGTCGTTCCTCCTTTCGCGTGGAACACAAAGAGCATCAAATTTTTCTTTGGAGGACTTTGTGAACAAGTCTGACTCTTGGGTCGGCGGCGTTTCTGCGGTGCGTTTGATGTCGCGTGGTATCCACTCACTTACGGCTCTAGTCCAACGGTTGTCGTTGAAACGCATCACGTGTCCGGCCCACCTAATTTTGCTTTCCTTGGCATATGCGGCGGCGTCTCTAATCTTCGATCGCTGACGTGGGAGAGGACTTCGAATCCCATCCCTCACTTGCGTGAAGCGGGATACTCCTAGCATCACTCTCTCAATTGTGTGTTCAATGACGTTCACTGCGTTTTCTTCCTGCTTGCGAAATGCCCAGGCTTAGGAAGCATAGGTCAAAGCAGGAAGTACGATGGTGTTGAATAGGTGATCACGGACCTGGATGTTCTTTTTCTTCTTCACCACATCCTCGATGCTCTTATACGCTCCCCGAGCTACTCGTTTCGTTCTGCCAAGTCGGAGGTCAGGTCGTTCATCATGTTGATATCCCGACCTAGATATATATCGCTGGAGCATTCTGATATGTTCGCTTCGTTGAGCGTGAATCGGGCATCAAAAACTCATCCGTTCTTCATAAACATCGTCTTGTCTAGGTCCAGCTGAATTCCGACCTTTTCACACGTTTCACCAAATTCGGCCAGCATCCTTTCCGCCTGATTGATGTTTGTTGTTATAAGAACGATGTCATGGGCGAAACGAAGATTGTGTTAATGCCGGCCGTGAACTTTCACTCCCATGTCATCCCATTCCAATCCCCGCATCGCGTTCTCGAGAGTGGCACTAAATATTTTGGGTGAACTTGTGTCACCCTGACGAACCCCCCTCTTACTTCGATTATGACATCATTGTAGAATGAGGAAATTTTCGTAGTGAAGTTGCTATACAACCCACGAAGTACATTTATGTATGGAGTAGCGACGCTTTGGTTGTCCAAGGCTTCCATGACTGCTTCCGTCTCAACTTTTCTATTGCTTAGGAACATTGCATTCCGACAGATAACGAGTAAAAAGCCTCGCGAGTGTGTTGGTGAGTACTGACAGTAGGTACTTCAGACGTTCAGGCTTGATTCGGACTTCGGAAGGGAGCAATGGAATATCCATCTTCCCTCAGATGGTAAGGAGGCAAGTGGACGTAGGTGTCGAAGAGTTCTGAATAGAATTCGTGAACGACCTTTTCCATCCCCTTCTCGATGCTGTAGTTGTTCCATGTGGGAGAGCAGTCATTGTTGTTTTATGACTGGCGAAGTTCCGACGGGCATAACGAATTCTCTGTCCCGCCTCTGCAGCTTCAGCCAACACTTCTGCTCTTCTCTCTTTCAGATCTTCCTTTATCGCCTCTCTGTAAGCCTTGCGATCTCGGACGTGAGTTCTTGGTTGCTTGCAGCTCGTGCAGCTCCACGTTGACGTATCAGCTCTAGAGTTTTTGGAGACAGGCGTCTCTTGGTGGTTCTGAAACTCTTCGCTTTCCTCGTACAGTCGTGAAGATGTTGTACATGCCGTTCTTATTCGTCGTCGATGTTGTCCACGACGGTATCTTCCCAAAAGCCAACAAGCGAAGCGAAGAGCTCCCAGTCGATGATAGCTCTAGGAGTTCGCTTAGCGACCATCGCGGCTTTTCCTGCTCTCCGTGTGAAAGAAAATCTTCCTCGAAGAAAGAGACAGCAGTCCAAGAAAAGAGACCGGCGATGTTCGATAGAAAGGTGATGTTCCTGCATAATGATAATGACAAACGGCATGTTCCTTGGGGGACTCGTCGAAAAATAGCACATCTTGGCTGGGAAGTTCCGTCGCATCCACCACATTCTCCGGTTTTCGACTATCACTTGTTTGTGTCCTTACAAAATTTTTTGAATGGCAAAAGATTTAAAAAATGAAGAAGATGTCAAGCAAGCACTAGTACAATCATTCACATAAAAAGATGAAGAATTTCTCGAAAATGGGATATACAAGTTGTCCTCACGCTGGCAACAGGTCATTATAATAACAATAATAATGGCAATTATATTGTTTAATAAAGTTCGTTGCCAGTAAGAAAAAGTTAGTGTTTTGTTTCATTCTTAAAATCCACAATAAATAGTGTAAAAGACTGAGGATTTAACTTAACAAAAAAAACAAAATAACAAAAAAAACAGAAAATCCTGTTGAGCTGGAAAGTTAAAAGAAGTAAGGTCATCCTACAACAAATAGTTTTACCGCAGAAGTTTTGTGAGAAAATAATTTTTAAGCTCCTAATGTGCATCGTTACTAGAGTTGAAACATGTCGCTTTAGTCAATTTTTCAACATCTTCAATGTTGTGATATTACATATTACATATTATTATTATTTTGGTAGTTATGATATGTGATAGACATCAAATTGTTTACAATAGTATGTAGATAACGAACAGAGTAGATTACGAATCCAAGATGTTGAGAAGAAGACCCTCAATATCCCTGACTATTACGTTGGCAATTTTCTATACTATACTTTTTCTATATATTTTATTCTTTCTATTTTCTGTACCATACTTCAGACAGGTGATTCATGTGTGACCGCTGTGTTTAGTTTTTCTGAAGCAACAATATAAATGTGTGCAATGTTCATGCTCAGAACCAAAGGATGTTAAAAGAATTAAGAAGGACTGTAGGAATATTGTAGGTTTTGTATTATTGCTGCATCTTTAGTCCTCGTAACAATAACGGTTACAATGACTTGACTTACTTGACTTAATCGGCGGGCTGATGTCATCTCCCAAGCGATTACCCGCATCTTCGTCGAGGTGTGCCTTCTTTGAACACAGCTGTGCCCAACCTTCTCGATCTTCTGCGAGAGCTTGCGCAGAATCAATCCATTCGTCGCTATTCCATATTCTGCGAGACCTCACTTCTCGCCTGAACTGCCTTTCCACGCCGAGTGTCCTCAGCTCCTCTTTCACCACGTCAGTCTAGAACTTCCGTCTTCGGCCACGTGGCTTCTTCCAGCTTGAACCCGGCAAACTCCTCGGAACTCGTTGAACAAGGCGATCTGAAGGTCTCTTTAATATATGACCAAAGAAGCGCAGACTACTTACTTTAGCCACTTTCGATGGCGGTGCAAGATGTTGATGTCTTCCACGTGTCATCCGCCAGTATACCACATCAATTTCTGCGTGGAGATCTTCATTGTGGCATACCATAGGCCAAAAGTAGCCAAATAACCGTCTAAGCAGCTTTATTTCCGTGCAGTCTAGCCTCTCCATAACCGTTGATGGTGCTGCCCAAGTCTCCGATCCGTACATTATGATAGGGCGAACTGCAGATAGGTAGACTAGCAGCTTGAGTTCGTTGGTGATGGGGGTCGACCACAGGCATTTCGTTACGGAGTTAAATGCAGAAGTGGCCTAAGCGCATCTTTGCTGAACATCTCTCCCGTAGCAGTCGTTGTTCTTCAGCGTACAACCCAGGTAACAGAACTCATCGACGAGTTCTATCGGTTGTCCGTCCACCCCGATTCCCGTTCGAGGTCTCGAAAAGATTCACATCTGCTTGCATTTATCAGGGCGTAGATGTAGTCCATAGGCAGCAGCCAGCTTCGACACAAGGTTGACAACATGTTGAAGTTTCGTACTACTTTCCGCGAATATAACAACATCGTCGGCGTACTCGAGGTCAGTCAAGGGGCGCCCTGATGGTGCTAAGACAATGCTAGGACAGTGGTCGACTGTTCTTCGCATAATGTCGTCGATGGCGAAATTGAACAGGAAAGGTCCTGCCACTGCCCCTTGTCTTACTCCAGTTACCATTTCAAACGGTGTTGTACATCCGGCTGGTGTTCGAACTGCAGCAGTTGTTCGTTGATTCATGTCATCAAACAAGCGAACGAACTTTCCTGTTACTCCATCGGCGCGGAGCGCGTTGAGAAGACGGCCTCGATGAGGAGAGTCGAACGCGGCTTCAAAGTCCAAAAACGCTAGTTGCATTGGCTTCGAATACCGCTGCCAGATTTCGATCACTCTCCTGACGATGAACATCTGGTCATTCGTAGATCGGCCAAGACGAAAGCCAGCTTACTCGTCGCGCGTTGTTTCTTTGTGATGTTTGGTGAGTCGATCCAGGATAATGCGCTCCAATACCTTGTACATAACACGCTACAAAGAGATTCCTTGATAATTATTAGGGTTCGTGACGGAAAACTTCTTGTGGAGGAGAATTATGATAGCGTGTCTCCACGAATCAGGAATCCTTTCGTGTATCCATATTGAACAGATGATCTTTGTCATTTCACGAATCCCAGACGGAGGAAGATATTCTAGCATTTCTGCGCTAATCCCATCGTCTCAACCAGATTTTCCATCCTTCATTTTTTCAATACAGACCAGGACCTCCGACTCGATCGGTGGCTCCTCGTTAACAGCATATGTCGGTCTATGAACGTGTTCGACTTCAGGAGCTGACGGTGCTAGTCGGTTCAGCAAGTTCTTGAAGTGTTCCCTCCAGATTGGAAGGGCTGCTTCACCGACAGCTTCAGTGGCAGTGTTGAGGACAGGAGAACATCTTTTCATTTTGCCGCTATACTGTTTTAGTAGAGCATAGGCTTTCCGCGGGTTCCTGTCCTTCCACGCCTTCTCAAACTCCTTCGCTCTTGACGTCACTCGTTATCACGGTTTTTTTGCAGTTGACGACGCAGCTTCCTTCTAAGACGCTTTTCCTGGTTGAAGTCACCAGCACTGTGCGCGACACATACAGAATTGTACGTGGATTTTGTTTCAGCGGATGCAAAGGCAAACTTCTCCACGGCAATAGAACCGGGAACGTTTCCCTTGCAGCTTCTTGGATGCACTTTGTGAAGTGATCCGCATCGCTAAGTTTCTTTCTGGTCCGTACTTCAGCATGAAGAGACACACACTGGCGGAATTTCGTTCTGCACTCTTCGTCTTTCAGACCTGCCATGCCGATTTTCGGTTGAAGAGGAACTCCTCGATTTCTCTTGTGGAACCGTATCTTGAAGCTGAGAAGAACTGGACGGTGATCAGAGTCGAACGCGACGTCCCAAACAGCTCTAGATTTTCGGATATCTAACTGAGGGATGTTCCTCGCCAGAACGTAGTCGAGCTGAAGCTTAAGAGTCTTCATCTTCCGCTCTTCAGGCGTTAAAAGGGTTGACCTCTGCCACGTGAGCTGATGGCGTCGATGATTCCTCTTAAACGTAGAAGCGATGATAAGGCCCGTCTTTTCGTACAGGTCGTCCAGACGGTCACCGTTGTCCGACGTGCGCTCCGCTGGATAATACCATTTTCTTAGCACATCGGATTGCTGTTCGAGTCCCATCTTCGTATTTGCGTCGATTCCGACAATGACCACCTGCTGGCTTGGTATTTTAGACATCAGCGCATTGAGTTCATCATCGAAGGCGTCCTTACTGTTGTCCTCAGCGGTTTCCGTAGGTGCGTGAACACTTACGATCCAGAGTTTACATCCTCCGCGATCCCGCAGTGGTAAAAAGGCGCATCTAGACGACGTTGAGCCAAATTCCTCCACCAGGTTCTTGTAATCGTTCCTCACAGCTATCGCGCAGCCACCTACTTTGTTCTCATCAGCATCGCCGCAGCATATGGTGTAATTTTCGATGCTGATGACGGGCCGATCTCTCATGCGTGTTTCCTGCAGTGCAGCAAAAGGCACACAGAGATATCGCAGAAGCCTGGATAGAGCGGCTTGTTGGAGTTCACTCGATAGTGTTCGGCAGTTCAGCGTGGCAGTGCAGGTTATATAGCTCGTACGTTCCCAATGCGTACACTCGAACGCCTGATTGCGCTTAGTTAAAGCAGGGCCACCACGTACAGGTAGCAATCAGACTCGTATACGCGGCCCCACGGTTACAATAAGTTAAGTAAAGCCACCAATATGTATATATATATATATATATATATCATGTATATATATATATATAATAATAATAATAATAATGGGCATATTCTGTCACGTGTGTGTTTGTGTGTATGTGTGTGTGTGTGTGTGGTTTGGGCGCGCCGGCGCCAGAAAGCTATAAAATGGGGTGCGTCGAGTCCACCGGCGCCGTACAGCTATAACGCGGAGTGCGACGGGTTCACCAACGTCGAGTTGGTGCGCCGACACCAGGAAGCAGTAAAATGGGGTGCGACAGGTCCCACGGCGTCGGATCGGTGCGCAGTAACTTCGTGTGGATGTCGCGAAATGTAAATTAGACGTTGCGACCGTTTCATATCCATGGCCACTGCACTTGTTGCATTGCACCTGACTCCTCCGCGTATCTATTTCGTTGCACGTTTCTCTCAACTTGGTAGCAGACCTTCTTCAGACAGTGGAAAGACCCACACAAGCGGCTGCTTAAATAGTGCCTAACAGTTTATATAATCTGAAATGGAACTTATCTTTATCAGTACAATTGTGTTGTTTACGTGATTTTATGTTAAACGTCATTTGTGATGACTGTTGGGGGAAGTCAGGAGGAACACCCATACTTCGAATAATGCTTTTCAATTGTAAGTAGATTATAGTGTTATCGAAAGAATGTTCGTAAATGAAGTCTGAATGTTCTCCAAATGTGATATATATATATATATATATATTAGGTTGAGTCGAAAGTTCTCGAACAAATTGACAATATATTTTTATTTATTTTGCAATTTTCAAACGATAACTGTAAATCATTTGAAGCATGGCCCATTTACATCGATGGTCTTCTGCCAACGTTTAGGCAGATCGTAGATGCCTTTGCTTCAGAACGTTGGGGATTGGTCCTTGAAAAACTGCTCGAGTGCCTTTTTGATGTTCGCGGGTTTGGAGGTCTTGACCATCCTGTTGACGTTGGAGATTGGAAAAAAGATGGTAATCCGAAGGAGCCAGGTTTGGGGAATTCGATGGGTGTGGTAAAATGGCCCAGCCGAACTTCACTTTGGTTCAGCACTTTTCGTTCCTGCAATGTGTGCCCGAGCGTTGTTGTGATGGAAGTAGACTTCGTGAGGCGGCGGGCGTGCATTTTCGAGATTTGCCTTTAAATTCCTCAGTTGCTCAGTGGAGACGTCTGCGGTCACTGCACACCCTTCAGCGAGCAGCTCCCAGTTCGACATCGTGTGCGCTCCACCAGATGCAGAGCATAACCTTTTTGCCGTGTACGTTAAGTTGAGTTTAGGTGCGTCTTCTGCATCTGCGCATTCGTCAACCCATTGGGCACGCCGGTGAATGTTAGGATATGGAATCCACTTCTCATCCCCGGTGTCTAAGTGCAAAAGCCACTTGTGGGGGCGTTTGAGCGTAACGAGAGAAGGTGCCATATCAGCGATCTATGCCATACTGCGTCAGAGCATCTGTTAACTATCAACCTAGTTTTCGCACCGTGTCGATTTACTTCAATCCGCAGACAACTGTGGTTTGACTCACCCCAAGAGGAACTGTCAGTTCGCCAGTGGTTTGATACGGATCGCTCTACCTGTCTCCGCAGCTAGTCCAAATCCAACTCATTGGGTGTTTCGAGCGGTCTTCATCTTTGATGGAATAGTCGCCCGACGCGAACTTCGAGTCCCACTTGTAAACTGTACTCCTAGCGGGGCATGCTCATTGTAAACTTCCTTCGGTCGCCTACCAATATCTGCGCGTTCTTGGCCAGATAAATGGAGAAAGAATGTGACGTTGCGGAAGTGGAATGACGACGGCTTGAAATTACGCTGCATGGTGGCAGGAAAAGATCTAGCTCGGAGTAATTGTTAACCTACACTTGAAGAGCCTTTGTACTATATTAAACGATAGCTACCGCGTCCATTTTAGTTAGCTGAGTGATGATCTCTAGAAGTCATCACTACCACATTGTCCGAGAACTTTCGATTCAAGCATATATCTCATTGAGTTTTATTGAGTCTAGGAAGAGAGTACACAGCGATCCATATTCTTGTATCTGAGTTGAATTGGCACTTGAGCACAAAGTGATTATTGCATTTACAGCCGAGTTTATGTGTTGTTAGTGGACTCCTATTGTGTTCAAAACAAAATTAGATCAATTTTAGTATAAAATCGATACAAACGAATGCTAGGTTAGCACTCTCACATGAAAAGCAACCTAAGTTGTTACCAATCTTAAAGTGCCTATGGAGAAAATTTCGCTTCACTCGAAGCGGACAAGAAACTGAACAGATGTGAGAGTTTTTGTTTTAAGCCAGCAAACAAAGATACCAAGAAAAGTCAAAATATACATTGTAATGTTGTGTCTGGTTTAAAGTATTCTTTCTGAAAACTATCATTCTGTACAACCATCACCTGCTCGATCCTGGCCCTGAAGCGCGAGTACGCTGTCTTCAATCGTGGTTCACGGCCGTGAGCCTCGTCTCAATAGCGGCCTGGAGGGAGTTGAAGTTAGGGTGCCTGGAGTCGTTTATTCGTCTCTCGACCACGCCTCACATGTATTCCAGAAAATTACGATCGGGACTGCTAGGAGGCCAAAAGTTAAATTGCAGTGCTCTTGAGCATTTCGCGGGTTTTGAACTGGTAGAATATCTGATATCCTCTTTAGAGATCCGAGAGACTATCGTTATGCTCTCCTCTAGGGCGGAGGCAAATTTACAAAAAAATCTCCCAAAGATTTTCCGCCGTTCTTCTGTCGTATTCCACGCTTAGCGAATTTGGTCATCGTAAAGGATAAAGGATAAAGTGTCTGTCGTTAATCAATCCGCTTGGAATGCGATACCGTTCACTTCAATTCAGAATTGTTTAAGGTTCACAAACGTGTAACTGGCCTATTCAATGACTTGGTGGTGGCTAACTAATGTGTCAAGTCGGTGTTTTTATTCTCACAGACAAGTTTAGTACCAATTTATCGACCCCGAAGGGATGAAAGGTTTTGTGAGCGCTAGGGTGGATTCAAACCTCCGATCCGAAAGGAAGCGGAACCTCTAACCGCTACACTACACCCGCCCTTTTGGTCATCGTGGAGTTGGTAAAATCTTGCAGATACATTTATCTAACTTCAACCTCAACCCCTGAATTCAAGTGTAGCTGGAGCTTGAGAAACAGTTTTGCCTGGATTCTATCGGCGCACCACGTATGCGCATACCCGCTATATCAATCCACTTGGGATGCGCCAACGAGTTCTTACTGCAATTCTTGATTGTTGAGGTTTTTTGGAAGCAGGCGATGCGCTTGCTGACCGCGTTCCATCTGCCCTTCGCTAAAAATAATAATAATAGTAATTAATAATAATAGTAATAATAATAATAATAATAATAACAATAATAATAATAATAATAATAATAATAATAATAAACTATTATGGTAAGAACATGCCAATGAATTATCCGCTCTTCAACATGTCGCATTTTCAGCGTCTGACTGGGTATTATTTTCTCTTTTGACCATCCTCCGTCAACGTAACGAAAGAAGAAATTTACTAGAATTTTGAACTGATCGCATGGTCAATTTATAAGCTACATTTGGCGAAATTTTTAATGTGGCCAAAGCAAGTTTTTGCGAAATCTACCATTGATCCAAGTAGCAAGAGGTTAGTAGGAGACACTGCTGCTCTTCCATGATACAAGCTCTCTTATTGCAAGGGTATATCATTTGTCCATATATATCATGGTTTCGCGGATTTCGTGCTGATCTTGTGAGGGATTCTGGTGCTTCAAACTCCTGGATTTGTAGGAATAATAGGAGGAGCGTTTCTACTGTGTTACTTGTCAACAACGGGGGTTATTTTATTTACTGAAACTAACGTAGGTGATCATTTCATTTCACTACTTTGAATTATTTAAATTTATATAAAGATCTTAACAGTTAACTCTGCAGTTCAAAACCTAGCGAAGTCCTGATATCGTGTTCGTTTGTAGTCGCAATACTCCTATTCTTTTAATTGATTTCCTTGAGCTGTAGCCAAGGTTGGTATTGGTCGCCTTTATTAAACAACGGCTAACGTTTCGGCGTTATCGCCTTCGTCAGAGCCTGGAAAGTTCAAAGCCATTAGTGATTTATCCCCTCAAGCGCCTCATCACCCCGCCGAAAGCATCCAAACGGTAGGCAAACTCAAACAGCAACACATTGGCTAGTACTTACCTCATTAGCTAAACTTGTTAACGCAGCAGACCACCACATACCACAACTACGAGTCTCAAGGGCTCTTATATAGGGACCTCACGGCCCGCCCGTAGATCAAAACCCGCATAGGTCTTGATATAGGGATAACAGCACGCAGAACGCTAGAGACCTTTTGGATAACCGCCAAAAGTCCAAAAATGAACAAGAAGGATAAGTGCATTGCTATCACAAACGAGTTATCCCTATATCAAGACGTATGCGGGTTTTGATCTACGGGCGGGCCGTGAGGTTCCTATATAAAACCCTTGTGACTCGTAGTTGTGGTACGTGTTGGTCTGCTGCGTTAACAAGTCTAGCTAATGAAGTAAGTACTAGCTAATGTGTTGCTGTTTGAGTTTGCCTACCATTTCGATGCTTTCGGTAGGGTGATGAGGCGCTTGAGGGGATAAAACACTAATGGCTTTGAACTTTCCAGGCTCTGACGAAAGCGATAACGCCGAAACGTTAGCCGTTGTTTAATAAAGGCGATCAATACCAATCTTGGCTACAACTCAAGGAAATCAATTAAAAACTTTGTTTCAACATGCCGAGATTCAAAGACAGTCGAACATGGGCAATACTCCTATTCTTTTTTTCATTTCGAGTGGTTATCTAAAATGCTTTTGGTTCTGTGCGTTATCACCTCGTTTTCTTAGGATAAATTTGCATTTTCAACACGTATTCTAAAGTTCTCATAGTGTCTTTTGGGCTGACCCTAGGAAAGTTTTGATTCTGTGTACCTATTTAGGTGCTCCTTTGAAGGCATAGTCGCTTAAGCGTATAAGGACATGGATATAGTTTGGAAACCTGATGGACAACATAGAGTTTGGTATGTAGATTACGAATATGAGCGTCGCTCAGTTTTTTCTAATCGTTCTGAAAAAAAGAATGGCGTGAGAAACGACGTTCGTTACTACGAGGTAAGTGGGAACGAACCATCAAAGCAGACACACCGCATACACGAGCGGTTGAATCACTGAGGTCTCTCAGCAGCCTATTCGAGTGAAACCAATGAACCGGTTGTTGAGAAGATCGGAGAGTCTACGAGTGTGGCACGTTATAGCATACTTCGTAAGAACAAACGCCATTTCCATGCCACGTTCTAGTAGGATTAGAGGAATTTGAATGGAGCCACGCTCATATTCATATCTACGCTACGAACCCTACGTGTTCCATCTGGTTTCCACATTACTTAAATCTCGTGATATCCCGTCTTTAAAGATATACATAATGCCGACCCGTTTCTTTTTTTTTTTTTTTTTGCAAGTGTTACTGCACGTGATACAGTGAACCACTCCTTATACCATCCGTTCACTCTCTCTCTACAATATGTGATCAAACCACGCAGTTACGAGCAATGCAGAGTCAGTTGTATGTATGCACGATCAGGTAGCAATTGCCTCTTGAGTTCTGCTGTTGCTATTTCCACGACCCTACGTCATTCTATGGAACGGCTTGGCGAAGCTCTGCTTACGTATAAGGTGTAAGCTAGACAGCAGAATTTTCTGCTGGCCGCCGATTTTTATAATATTACTACTACTACAACCCCTAGTCACTACTATTCCACTTTACATTATTATAGCAGAATTCTGATATAATAATGTAAAGTGTAATAGTAGTGACTAGGAGTTGTAATACGGAACTAGTCATTTTTTACCGCTATTCTTTTCTCATTTATATTCATAAACGTTTATGTACAGTACATTTTCATGACTTTGCTTATGATAATCATATTAGAAAATCCATATACTTGCGTTTGTCACGTCGTCCAGATGTTTTTTTTTTTCGAGAACCAGGTGGTATTTCGGTTTCTGCGTTGTACTGCACTCCAAATTCTTGGCAAGATTTTATATAAACTGCACGTTAACCTATGCAGACCTCGTCATATCCGAGTGGACATATTGCGTAGCTGGGAGTTAGTTAGAGGCATCACCCCACGAATCTGGGGTGGTGCGGGATTCAAGTGGGTTATGCCTATACGGAGTCCTAGAATATGTAGAGAATGGTGATTCCGCCTATTTCTTCCTAATTGCCGTAAAAACGGCCTGG
Source organism: Necator americanus (assembly GCF_031761385.1). NCBI lineage: Eukaryota > Metazoa > Nematoda > Chromadorea > Rhabditida > Ancylostomatidae > Necator > Necator americanus. The sequence continues at coordinate 8,935,471 of NC_087376.1, forward strand.
AAGATACGACGTCGAGCGTTCCGGCGCGCTATTTTCTACAAGGAGTTCGACTGGAGCGCGCCAGCCTTGTGCACGCGCCGCATCTTCTGGGCTTTTTTTACGGCAACTAGGAAGAAATGGACGGAACCACCCTCCTGTCCATAATCCACGACCCCGTATAGGAACTCTCCACCTGAAATCCGCACCACCCCAGATTCGTGGGGTGATGCCTTTAAGCAGGATAATTTGCACATTTGATTGCTATTAAGGTAAGTAATAGTGGTTTTAGTGAAACAGGAAGTTAGAACCGAATTCTGGAACCACATACTTGTCAGCGTTTTGAAGTTCATCTAGATGTATACAGTCAGCCTTCAATGGGTATTCACTTCAGCCAGCATCCGCAGATCACTGCGAAGGCTGCACAGGTGTTAATAAATCTAAAACGATTTTGAATCGCGTAGGCGCACCCCAAACGGATTGATCAGCGCCTTGTACTCTATCCTTCTAGCCTTTATCCATTTTTCAATAATGATACATTGTTGATGGCGAACTACACGCGAGAGAATGATTTTTTCGTTTCTGTTGAGGAGGATGCACAACTCTCTAATTGCTCAGTTGTAGAATTTATGCCTTCCGCTTCGGCAATATACTTCCTTTTTGGAACACGAAACTTCCTACGAAACAGCATAGAAGTTATGAAGGTTTAAAATTAAAATATTGTGGATAAGCTTTTTCCTTCAACTATAATGAAACAGGTGTTCAATGAGGGCTTCCAGAAAAGCTTCGTAGTTTCTAGTTGTTTCTGGTTAACTGACGTGAGTATAACCGTTGTGTAAATTTATATGTCTTCAATACGCGTAAATGAAACTGTCCAAAAGGAAATATGTTATTTTGAAACCGAAATTAAATATCTCGAAGCGTTCTCTTTGCTAGGTCAAAAATATGGACGTTGGAGACCGCAGTGTTGTGATTAATTGCTGTTGGAATTGGAAAGTATGAGAAATCTATAACACAATTCTGTAACCTCAATGAAATGAAAGCGTGTGTTAAAAATTGTCGGTGTATGATGGCTGTTGATGCTATTGTATGCAAATTCAACAGAATAACTAATTTTGCAACGCTAATCCCATAAATTGCACTCTCCGCTGACAATCCGACAGCATTAATGTCACATCGATCTTCTGGTCTTGATTAATCGTCGTGTCTTCTCGATTGATGACACATTGAGATTCATCAATCCTTCCATGCCTCGTTACATGTCGACGGATCCAATAGTTGTCACAATTGTATGCTTAAATAGCCTCACTGCTTGGCTTTTATCGATGACTCATCCATAGACATCCATGGTCCCGTTCCCAATCGGTATATGAGAGAATCTCTCCTTCCTCGTGGAACGTTCTTCGTGTGGTGGCAAAATGCAGCAGTAGATGGTCTATAATGTTTTTTTCTATTAGATTCTATTATAGCATTGTTCTTTCGTTTTTCTTTTTAAAAATCTGCCATGTTACTGAGCAGATCTGCACTTTTGATAGTTTCGAGAAGGAGCGCTGCATCGATCTTTTCTGCTTACTCCTGAAACACAATAAAATGGATGGTGTCCCCGTCGAAACACTATTTATTTTAGATTACGTGCATTTCGGATTGAATACGATAGTATTAACGGTCGACTTTTCTGCGCAGATCGCGTATCGGTTTAGATTTTGCTTAATACAACTTCACATGAAACTCCTCCAACAATTCCTTTTCTGTTTGTTTTATGGTAAAAATTCAGAATATGCGGATGACACTTGGAGTGGCCCATTAACGTGTCATTGCGAGTGTCAATAAAGACCAACTACGCAGTTTTGTCAAAACAACGCGCAGCTCATTTGGAGAGATCGAAATTTCGTCGACTACTTACTCTCATTGTCTTGCTATGACCCTGTGTTCCGTCCCTCTTATCGAATGAAGTGCAATTTTTGCTTTTCTAAGTTGAAAATTTTTCAGTGCGGTATCTGTTGCTCTGAAAACAGATTCTCTACAAGAACTTTCTGCTTGGTGCGGTGCTCGTTCTATTTGACCATGTTTTATTATGCGCACATCATTTCCTATTAGCTTGCATGTTGAAATGAAATGCTTTCTAAATCATATTCATGTACAGCTTCTCCGCTTAAATATTCACCAGCCCCATGGGTTTTTCCAGCGCATAAAGATTCCACACCTCTAATTCGAAGGTAGACTTCATCTATCAATGTCTGGATCTTGATTTTTAAAAATTTTATAGCTCCTTTCATATTTGCATTTCTGCCTTTTTAATATACTCTTTTTGTTTTCTTTTCACAGCAAATTACAACGATACAATTAGAAGGAAAAAAGCGCGTTCTCGTTTGGTTCAGTAAGTCGATGAAAGCTTCCAATTATACATTTTTCATAAGATCAGGAAGAGTGTGCTGACGAGAAGGCTATCAAAAACCAAGCTCAAGTCCTGTTAATGCCAAATCATTTGGCTCAGGAATGTATTCATCGTTGTTTTCAGAAGTGTTCCTGGGAGCTGGGTGGTTCTCTGACTTTTTGATTATTCCTTGGAATCAATAACACTAACTTGCTTTTCTCTATGTGTAAAACGGAAAGAAAGGCTCTCTAGGTTTTCTACAGGGTAGGGGAAGGATGATGAGAATCTTTGGATTTTCACGGCAGTTAATAATGAATGAGAGTCTGCCGTCCTTAAGTGGTATATCATCTTGATGATAACGACATAATCAAACGTTATGCTTCCTTGCCAACAACGTTATTGTGCTGAGACCTCTGCAAAATACCTGATGTCTCAATTTTTTTGTCGTTTTCAAAGGCCACTACCTCAAGAGGAGCTGATGACGATTCATATGATGGGAATTGATTTGTGTTCAGAATTTGTTCCTTCGTTTCACGTTAAAATAAAGAACTTTCAATTTTTGAGGAATTTTGAGTAAGTGTTTTATTTAAAATTCGCGGTATAAAAATGGAATGAAAACTCTTCAATGTTAAATTTAAATTGATTAAGAAAGTTATATCTGGTGTCAACAATTGTGAGTAAGGTGCTTGAACTGAATCAGTTAGACGAAGCAATCAAAGTTCACAAAATGTTTGACTGCATATCTTTTGAATAGTTTTGAGCAATGATGTGTGTGGTTACTGTAGCGATAAACTTGTAACAACTGTCTGAGGTATTAATTTGAGGATTCTGTGCATGTATATTATTGCATTGACATTACCGCAGAAATATTTAGTGTGACCTTGAATTATACATTTTGTCAGGTTTGAGTTGTGCAGTGTTCAATTAAAGCATTACGCTTTTCTTAGGACAAAACGATCCAATCAATTTACCACATGCTTCACGCTTCCCTTTTCAGATGATATCGATGTTATTGTTGTAGTTATTCAGAGTAAGTCAAGCTGACTATCCCTGAATTATCTTCTTCCTCAGTTTTTTTTTGTTATAAATATGTTTTCTCTGTTCATGTCGCATGTTTTACTATGTGTCCATCCTCATATGTGCAGAAAAACATCTTTTTCATACTAGATGATATCTTCATTATTGCTATGTATTATGGTTGGAGCGGTGAGCTGTATATGTTCATTCAACTGCTCTAGTGGTCTCAGTTATTTATGTATATCTGACTCTATAAACTCACCACACTTTGAGAAAGTATTGAGGGATCTGATAAAACATCGTTTCGCAGTCTGTCACTTTGATGTTGAGACCGGTTTATCATATAGGATGAATCTGGACAGTTCTGCTACACAACTGTGAGTACTACACCTTTAATCTCTTCATTAATCTTTATTCAACTCCACAATAGTAAAAAAAGATTATGTAACGTCATTGAAGGCGACATTTTATATGTAATTCAAGCAACACCATATATAATACGTCTGTATTAATTGTAGCGCTTTGAACAGTACTTCTATAAATTGTATTTTAGTTTAAGTACGTGCATTCGCATGCTGTGGTATAACTCTGATGAACTTCCATATTTTATTTCTTTGCAATTTTTGCTCGTTCCTAAAAAAGACCGTTATCTTTTAACGTGCACCGAAAGGCAATGCAGCCAATTTTGAAGTAAGCCCTGATAAATTTCAAAATTTCAAACGTCTAACGCTTTAACAAAGTTGAACCAAAAATTCACTCATATGGTACAAAAGATAGAATAAGACACAACTAATTTTACATATTCTATATCATTCTTTAAGTAAGTTAACAGATAATTTCTTAAAACCCTTCCATTTGGATGAGAAAGCATCTGAAAAAAGCTAAACCTGTTGTAGCAATAAAGATTATTAGACTAGATTAGACTTATAGATTTTGATTCTGGACGAAATACGTTATGCAAACACGCATTTATCCGATTCGGAGCATTTTATTCCAGTCAAATTTGAATGAGTTCTACGCCTAAGAATAATTACTTGTACGAGCTTACAACACCAAAAATGACACACGATAAAGTTTGTGGCGTGTCAATCCGCGCGAGATGCGCCAACGCGTTTGACAGCAACTCGGAAACGTTGAGATTTATGAACGCGTGTTGGCCTTATACAATGACTTGCGGGGGCCAGCCGATGTATCAAGTCGGTGTTTCTATCCTCTATGGAAGTCTGCAACCAATTAATTAACTCCGGAGTAATGAAATAGTTGACTGATACTAGTTAAACTACGTGTGGTACTTGAACACAGCTCTGCCCCAACCTTCTGGTTCTACAGCAGGAGATCGCACGAAATCCATCTATTCATCACTGTTCCATATCCTGTGGAGCTTGGCATCTTTCATAAACAGTTTACTGACACAGAACCATCGATCGTTCGGTCACAGCCGGACTTCTTACCGACTGCGTTACAACTGCCCTTCAACAATATTACTGGTTAACTTTTTATCTATGCATGTATCTATCGCATATATAATTTTATAATTATAATTTCAAAAAGCTGTGCCTATGCGTGCTTTCTAGATTAGTTGCAGTCTGAGGGACTTTATTTAGGGAATCTTGCTGGAATGATTTCTGGAGTGTTATATTGTTGTCGGCAACACTGAATCAATCACATTTTGTTTGTAATACAATTTATGCTTTTTTTCACAGATGTGCAAACTAGATCTTTTTCGTTCAGATATGAATACATGGAATTCAATATTAATAGATCAAAATTAACGTTTTAAGGAAATCTACCCGCTTTGCAATAGCACTGGATTAGTCATGAGTGAGTGGGACATACCATTGTTGTGGGCATAACATGCTGGAGAAAATCCATGTATTAGCGTAGTGGCAGGTTTAATAATACAAACACTCGTACAAATTCTTTTAAAGATGGAACTACAGTATTTGTAATGACGGCGCTAAGTTGACTTGGCTTATGCATTTGACTTAATCGGCGGGCTGGTTCTATTAGCTGACGCAGTTGCTTGCATCTTCGTCGAAGGGTGTCGTTCTTGAACATAGCGAAGACATAGCTCTGCCCTAACCTTCTCGATCTACAGCAAGAGATCGCACGAAATCCATATATTTATCACTGTTCCATATCTTGTGAGACTTGGCGTCTTTTATGAACTGCTTATTGACACCGAGTGACCCGGGTCCCTCAAGTCAACAATATCCGGCAGTTCTGCATAACGAAATGGAGACTTGTTACCAAGAACTCCACGGTTCCGCCAGATATTTGATCTGTATGTGTTGTTTCTGGTCGTGTACTGTCTTTTTACATGATTTTTATGTTCTAGCAGACCAGCAGCCTCCACAACGGTTTACCGCCTCATAGTGACGTGGAGGTGCCTCTAGGCATCGAACTGCGATACACAGCGGAAGTTCGTCCTCAGGCAGGGTCTTCCAAGCTGAGAAGGAGTTCGACAAATCCGACTTGCGAATCGGAAGCCTAGCTAAGAGTTAACCACTGCTAAGATCCCCCGCCGTCTTGGCAAAATGTCGCAAAGTGGCTCTCTGATCCATATAGGTTGGGCGACGACCTGCGGTGAAAGCGAAGCTCGCCGTGGGAGGGCTGCTTAGTTTGCGGAAAAGTCCTTTGCCACTTCAGCATATTCACTGCCTCGGTGCCCTGCACACTGGGCCCTGGCGTCTCAGACGTCGGACGGTATAGCGATAGGTGAAAGGCGATCAAATCTCAGGTTGCTCAAGACGTCTTTGATTCTGGACCAAGGCGACACATGCACGACTTGTCATGGAGACTGTCTCTGACTGTGTACTTACAACGCGAGAACAGTGTCCACAGACGCTGACCTGCATTCCCTTCTCAGAGCTGCAGAGTGATCAAATTCCACGTGATTGCTTTGCAGGAGACCAAGTGCAGGAGCGACGTACGGGAGGTGAATGACGGCACACTCGTCATTCGTGGAGAGAAGGTTCCGTCGCGAAGTGTATGCGGTGTTGGTTTAGTAGTGCACCCATTTGTCGTCCATCTTGTTGATTCTCACGAGATCCTGTCACCTCGTCCGACCATTCCACGAATCCGTCCTCTGCGCCAAAAGCGCATTAGTATCATCAACTGCTACTCGCCAATATCAGCAGCTGATAAATCCGATTTGGACGCATTTTACAAGGGGCTGGAGGAAGTAGTCCGCAACGAGAAGTCATTCTACAAATTCGTTGTCGGAGTCTTCAACGCAAAACTAGGAAAGACTACAGAAGAGGAATACAGTATTGGAAGATTTGGACTAGGGGACCGGAATGAAAATGGCAATCGCCTCGCCGGGCTGTTGTCGCTTCCATCATAGGAACTCTCTTTTCTTGAAGAAAGATCATCGTCGGTGGACATGGGAATCACCAAATGGCCCGACTCGCGCGGACATCGACCACATAGTCACCAACCGGAAATGGTGTCTAATTGACGTCTCATTAGTACCATCCTTTTGTACTGGTTCTGATCACCGTCTCCTTCGTGCGAAAATACGACTTATCCACACGATGGAAAAGAACATCTGTTATCGGGAACGAAAGAGAAAAGGGCTCTTCTACGACGATTACGTACTCGAGGACACCTTGTCCCAAGGTGACTGGCACATCGAGAAGGACGCAGACGTGGACTACGATATGCTGCTCAGAGGATTATGAACTTGTGCTGAACGTACCTGGATGCCGCGTATGACAAACTTGGATCGAATTTCGAAGACCACCAAGGAATTGCTAGAACAAAGAAGGACTTGGGGGCTAGATCCAAATGCTTCGCACATTGAGCGGTTAGTAGCAAACGCTAGCTGCAGAAAAAGTGTTGCAGGAGGATACTTCGAAATATATTCAGAAGAAGATTTCTGAAGCAACACAAAGGAGAACGAGTCTATAGATATGTCGCAGAGATCTCCGTGACCACAATATTCCACTAGCCGTGTGGCTGAGCGAATATGGCTCTCGCACCTCTTCTCGTGACATGGAAATCGTTAGGGAGAGATTCTACTCGAACCTTTTGCGTTCATCAACTCCTGTGTCAAGCCCGATCATCCCTCCTGGCGAAGCTCCACAGCGGATTCTCCCTTCAAAAGTACGAGTCGCTATCAAGATCATGAAACCTGGCACAGCCCCCGGACCTGATTTTATATCAGCAGACTTTCTTCGGGCTGGGGGCCATCCGTTTCATGTAATCTTAGCAGCGCACATGACATCCTACCTTCAGAAAGAAAGGATCCCAGACCAGTGGCAGACCTCGCAAACCGTTCTTATCCATAAGAAATGTGACCGGGAGGATCTTCGGAACAATCTTCCGATATGCCTGCTGAGCGTGATATACAAAGTATTCAGCAGGATAATCTCCACGCTCATATCTAGGACGCTGGATGAAGCCCAGCCTCAAGAACAAGCGGGGTTCCGTCAGGGATTGAGCTGCTTGGACCACATCCAGACCGTGTCGAAGGTCATAGAGGTTTGCCGGGAATACCGCCTGCCCCTTACTCTAACCTTCGTCGACGGTGGGAAAGCCTTCGACAGCATAGAAACGAATGCAATACTGTCAGCGCTGGTCGATCAAGGTGTGGACGCGTCGTATGTGAGGACATTAGCCAATTGCTACGATCGATGCACCAAGATACAGCTAGAAGATACAGCTTTTCCACCGCTCCCTCACCATACCCATTGGAAAGGGGTACGACAAGGCGATACTATATCGTCGAAGCTGTTCACGGCTGCATTGCAATGGATAATGAAATCACTTTCCTGGGAAGGAAGGGGCATATGTGTTGATGGAAGTTTTCTCTCAAACCTTCGTTTCGCGGACGACATCGTTCTCTTTTCGAGCAGTACCATTGAAGCAAACGAAATGATGCTCAAGGAAGTGATTGAAGACGGGAAGAGAATAAGACTGCGAATAAACAAGAAGAAGAGATAGTTCTTGAAGAACGCCTTATGCGATGACGGAGGAGTGCAACTTGAAGGCTCCCAAATCGTGGAAACTTCATTATACGTATACCTCGGACGTTCTATGAACATGGAAAACGACTTGAAGGAAGAACTGAATAGAAGGACGGGACCAGAGTGGGCAGCATTCGTCCCGTCAGGGAAACTACGGACCAACTGTGGGACCAAGATCTTCGTGCCTATCTGTTCGACTCCACATTTCTACCAGCGCTCTTTTACGCAGGAAAGGCGTGGGCCTGCCACGTTTAGGAAACTGCTCACTACCCACAGAGCCCTTGAGAGATGTCTTCTGAAGTTCAACCGGCACAAAAAAACCTAGTCGGTCTTCGCAGCTCCAACTTAAGAGGAATGTCCCGTCTTCGTGACCCAGCGGAATATATATCGAAAACAAAACATAGATGGGCCAGTCACATCATGAGAAGAATCGACGATAGATGGACTAAAAGAACGCTAGAGTGGATCCCAAGAGATGATAAGCGCCCTCGAGGGAGAACGCCAACGAGATGGGGTGACGTGTTCCAGTAAAGACGGGCCATCTAAGTACCTAAGTAGACATTTTCTTCGTTAATATCAACGCATAATTGTTCTCTGCTGAATTTAGAGAGTAAAACAAGACACTCTATTTTCAGATCTCGGTAATGGGAAAAATCGAAAATCGAAAATCCAATTATGTTATATGATAAAATTTATAAAATATGAAAACACCTTTTGCCACCATTCAAAACAGAGGAAAATGTAATCGCTTTGCGGACCTTACATATGTTCATTGGAGTGGCTACAACGAAAGCAGTTGAAGGAGTAGACAGTTCTGAGAAAATAGAAATTACATCACAGTAGTTGTATTTTATTGGCATATTAAGCCATCAAGTTTCAAAGTAAAGGGCAATTAATGCAAAAATACATGTTTCAAGGCTATGAGATGATTTTCGCTATTTTAGTGAGCTCGACAGGCCAACAATATTTGTATCCGTACTGGAATGCGAGGATAAGTTTCACTGGTATGATGGATTCCCCACATATCGCCCGAGTTCTGTAAATGAGGGTAACATTATCATCACTATTAATCTTTTTATCTGTTCTTCTCTCTAGGTTGTATCAAAATTTAGGAACGTGCAGAAATGACTACTCTCTTTTTCTTGTGCTCAACAATAATACGATGACCCCTTATTTGTTACAACTCCCTCCGCAAAGAATTTCAACGTTCCCTAGCATACAGTTACCGGTAAGTGTTTCATGCATGAATTTCCTTTTGTGCTTCCCTGAAAAAAAAAATTAGTAGCTTATTTTAGTGGAGCTAAAGGAGAAAGAGAAGTTACACCGTAGCTTTGGCAGTGCGATAGCAGCAAAATTGAACTGTAAATCTCATATTTTAACCTATGAAGTGTATTAGAGTATTACTAAAAACTATTATCATCAGTTATTCGTCACCCTTCCAGAATTCCTAACATGTGCAGTGTTCTCTGTCACTGCCTCGCTGAATATGTGGGACAAGCTAGCACTGACCATGCTGTCGTCACACTAATATGCCAGCGAAATTTGTGAGCAGTAAGATAAATATAAAATATAATAACATGTAGTGCAGTGAAATAGTAATATTGTTTTAATTCCACACTTTGCATCTATGGATTGACATTTCTTGAAAATCGCATATCAAAAAACTCTCCATTCTTACGTATGCTAGCAAGTGCAGGAACTTTTTCTATATGAAGGGTATCATTCGTTTATAGTAAAATAATGCAGGGCCAGTTCCATAGTAGGTGGAAACGGTCAATTTTTCAAACCTAGTTGAATTGACGTCCCAAATGTGCACATCTGTAAAAACAACAGCATAGTAATTAGGTCTAAGTCGGAATTGCTCTAACAGATTGTGGGAAAATCCAGGAGGTATGGTTTTTCCTCCAGTGAAACGTTAAAAAAACGGTCACTATATTAGTTGAGCACAGTTCTTAAGGCAGAAAAAACAGGGAGTTAGAAGAGTTGCAATTACAAAAGTATTTTTATAAAGTGATTCTCGTCTTTTCTACAATTTATTATACATGTAGTATTCATATTTGTCTTATTGAACCGACACAATTTGCCTCTCTGTGTGTTCCTGTGCTGAAAAATCGAATTAGTTCCAAGTAATGTCCCAACACACCCAAGTTCAGTTCTACTATCCACAAAAATAACTGCTGCATGGAACACTACCTACCTCTTGATATAATTTTTTAGAGCTGTCGTTCGTCAAGAGAGTTTCGTGAAAATGTATTCATTTCAATTCTTTCTTTGAATTGCCTTCTTACATCAAAAAAAGAGTCGATGAATTATTTTGTATCTCTAATCAATTGTCGTGTTGTTGTAGTCAATTTGTTGTCAAAATCCTGAAACATGACCGCCTTCATTCTATTTATATTTCATTTATATTTGTTTAAGCTTATACTTTATATATTTATTTTTAAACTTTGCATTTCGTATCTACCAGATTTTAAATATTTTATTCCATACTCCGAACAAAATAACCGATTGTTCATGTTTTCGTTTTATTGAGTGAATGGCTATTCTGGAACATTCCGACCGTTCGCTCATAATGTTCCTCCGTGCTTGAAACCAAACGTGGTTCTTTTATTAATTCCGTTTTCGTTTTGCCTCTAGTTTCGTTTTTGTGGATTTTTTCATCCCCCTTTTCCGAGTTCGCCGTTCACTCTATATTAGTTTTCCAACAGTGAAGTTTTGAAAAAACGCACATCTCATTTCGCTAGTGAACTGGATGCAAATGAAATTTCTGTTGTAAGATACAGAGGTGAATTCGAAGTAATTTCTTGTAGGAAGCTTGCAACATCACAAACATAAGGAAAGATATTTTCACTGTTGGGATAAATTGAAAGTTATCAGGATCTATTTGATGAGAATGCAACAGTAAGGTTATTTGAAGACAATCACGTGGTAACAACGTTTTGGACTTAACTAGTCTTATGTCCGTCTTCTCAAACTGATTGAATATTATTTGACCATTCTAAATGTACTAATAATAAGGGTTCTTGTCCGTGACTAACAGATGATGAGCATGGTTCACTCTTACAGTCAGTTTAATAGCGCACTCAAATTCAAGTAATTTAACAAAGTTAGAATTAAAATGAAAGGTAAAACAGAAGCTGGCTGATATTCATAAAAATACTTTTGTTTTGTGCTCTACTGTTTTCTTCTCGAAGATTACATTACCTACCTTTTTATAGCCAGTGTATCACGAAACTGACGACGATGAAGTCCTTGTAGGTAAATATAGAGTTCAGGTGTTGATTACTAGTCTGCTCAATTCCCTCTAATCGTTTTGAAAATTGGCGTGTGACATGGCTTTTGTTCTTACGTAAAATAAATGAGGAGGCGCCACCCTTGTGTACGCGCCGCATCTACAAGCGAGCAGTAGAAAATTAATGAGTGCTTCTCACCAGCCTAGTTAAGTAAAACCGATGAATAAGCTGTAAAGGAAACCGGAGCGTGTCCAAGGGTAGCGCGTAATTCTATTTTAATGTATTACTATTCTAATTCTATTCGTAAATCTAATGCAGCTGTTTTATTGAAGTCGGCATGACTCCATGAAGGTCTAAGAATAAACGTTTCCCTCACCGAGTAGGGAAATTTCGCAACGCAAACACTGTATTTGCTTACAAAGATCCCAACGTTCTTAGTTTTGTGATACACTGCCTTCAACTAGGTTACTCATTAATGATGAATAATTACATAATTTTGTATCGGATGTGTCGGTGCTACGGACATCAAATGTAAACTTTTCGTTTACAAAATTAGCGGAAAGAATGCAGTAATTTGGTAAGTTACCTATTTCCCTCTTAGAGTTTTATTGAAGTCGGAATGATTCCATGAACGTGTAGTAGGCGATTTTGGATTCTCGATAACTATATAAAATTCTATCACAACAAATAACTCTTAGTTCTACTTAGCAGTAACAGAATTTCGGTGTGGTCAACTATAAATTGAATATTCTTCTGCACATAGCTCTAATCCAACGGATTTAAAAAAGAGTTCCAAGCAGAAGGCTATTACTACATTCCGAAGTCGTGCTAAATATAGTTATTTTTATGCAGTTATTCTCTGTGATTCAAGTCCTAGGACTTGCCAGTTGCTAAATTATCTAACACAAAAGTTCGAAAATCGCCATCGCCAAATGAAGCAAATTGCGCATTCAGCGAAGAAGTCATTTATGAAGATTGAAGGCGGAAGCTCAATTCTTTTGCATAACGGGTTACTGCGTTGTTCTTCCGTTATACAGCAGCACGTCTTGGACTTTGGTTGAAAAATAGTGCTTTGCTAATGCACACTTCTTCAATTATTTCACATTGAATTAGAGACTCAATTGTTATATGCGTATTGAAGCTACCTCGTGTGACAGAAATCTGGCGCATATATATATATATATATATATATATATATATATATATATATATATATATATATATATATATATATACGCGGCTAAAGCCGGGCTTCAGACTTGTTGTGGTGTTCGCTTCGCTCTCCTTCACTGATCAATGAAAATTAATGGTAGTGACATTTTCTATGAAATTAGACTTGTGTTTTTCTAATAACGCTTTCTTCCTCTTTTTTTTAGTCATAGATGAAAGTGGAAGATTTCATAGTTTTCTTTCCAAACGCATCTGTTCTAAATTTGGAAAACATTTAAACTTCAGCTTAAATATACTTCTATATAGGACTCCTTTGAATCCGATATAATATAAACACAATTTGGAAGCACTATTCGAAGTATGGGTTTTCCTCCTGTTTTCCCCCCAATAGTCATCACAGAATGATGTTTTAACGTAAACTGACATGAAAAACGTACTGTACTGATAAGGATCACGTTCCACGTGAATTTATATACGCTGCTGGCAACTATCTGAACAGCCGTTTCCATTGGTGTTTCCACTTTTTGAAGAAGATATGTTACTAACTTGAGGCAAACGTGCAAGGAAATGGATAGGCGGAGGAGTCATAGAGGTGGAACGCAACACGTGCATGCAGTGTTCTTGGATATTAAACGGTTGCAACGTCTCATTTACCTTTTGCGACATCACACGAAGTTATTCAGTTACTACTGCATCATGGCACACCAATTTCACCGTTGGACTCCATTTCATAGCTTTGTGGCCTTTGTGGCCTTTGTGGCTTTTGTGGCGTCGGCGCCCCAATCCGACTCCATGGGACCCGCCATCTCCACTTTTTAGCTTTCTGGCGTCGGCGCACCATCATGATATAATAATGTGTGTGTGTGCGTGTGTGTGTGTGCGTGTGTGTGTGTGTGTGTGTGTGTGTGTGTGTGTGTGTGTGTGTGTGTGTGTGTGTGTGTGTGTGTGTGTGTGTGTGTGTGTGTGTGTGTGTGTGTGTGTGTGTGTGTGTGTGTGTGTGTGTGTGTGTGTGTGTGTGTGTGTGTGTGTGTGTGTGTGTGTGTGTGTGTGTGTGTGTGTGTGTGTGTGTGTGTGTGTGTGTGTGTGTGTGTGTGTGTGTGTGTGTGTGTGTGTGTGTGTGTGTGTGTGTGTGTGTGTGTGTGTGTGTGTGTGTGTGTGTGTGTGTGTGTGTGTGTGTGTGTGTGTGTGTGTGTGTGTGTGTGTGTGTGTGTGTGTGTGTGTGTGTGTGTGTGTGTGTGTGTGTGTGTGTGTGTGTGTGTGTGTGTGTGTGTGTGTGTGTGTGTGTGTGTGTGTGTGTGTGTGTGTGTGTGTGTGTGTGTGTGTGTGTGTGTGTGTGTGTGTGTGTGTGTGTGTGTGTGTGTGTGTGTGTGTGTGTGTGTGTGTGTGTGTGTGTGTGTGTGTGTGTGTGTGTGTGTGTGTGTGTGTGTGTGTGTGTGTGTGTGTGTGTGTGTGTGTGTGTGTGTGTGTGTGTGTGTGTGTGTGTGTGTGTGTGTGTGTGTGTGTGTGTGTGTGTGTGTGTGTGTGTGTGTGTGTGTGTGTGTGTGTGTGAGAGAGAGAGTGTGTGTGTGTGTACGTGTATGTGTATGTGTATGTGTATATAGCATAGCATAGCAATGTATGCTAAAGAAACAGGTAGCAGCAAATTGAAAGAGCCCATTAATTGCTGGGTCTTTGAGAAGTCTTGACATTCTAACGCACAGTTTCTACCATGTTCATTTTAATTTTGCCATTTTGATCGTGAATCTCTACTCTTCTACAACTGCACGGGAACAATAGACAACTTTAAGCTATCAATAAACAAAATATTGGGTCGCTGGGCCCGAAACTGTAAAATGCAATTGAGAGCGAAAATAGGAAAAATGTGTAAAAAACTATATTAACCATACAAATGTCCGAATGACGTAGCGATTGCCGAATTCAACCGATATAGGAATCTCCGTAGGCCAGGTTCTATCTCCATCCATGCAGCTGAAGAAAACTGAATGAAAAAAAAAGAAAAAATTGAGGAAAAAATCTAAATTGGCACTTGTGCTGTTGCAGAATTTTCATGTCGTAGTGCAATCCTGGACTGGCGGGCCCGAATTCACCTACTGACGAGGTATCAACCCTTTCTGTGCACACATTTGGAGATCTTAGTAATGGAGATAGAGCTAGTGAGTCATTGTACTTTCTTCTCGATCTGCCCGTTCCGGTACACCTGCGGGGACTTGGTCATGATGGGAGGTTTCCGTATGCGCAGGAAGTTGCGACGATACGTGGAAGTTTGACACCAGCCATCCCCATGTGCCACCGATATACGACATACACGAAATTACGAATACAATGTTGTTGACCAGTGAGCGCATCGGTTTTATTAGAAGCAGGCCTTGTTTGGGGAAACTAACGGATTCAACTTTTAATAAATTATCATAATAAAGCTATTCAGAAGCTTAAAAATTATTATAGGAGTTTCTAAACATGATAGCTGTACGAACTAAGTTTCATAATCATAACGTGCAATCCTTGTGTTCGTGGTATGGTGACGTCTTCTTATTTGGCTACAAAAAGCTTTATCCTTATATCGGACAAATTATTCTCCGCCATATAAAGGTGTCTCGAAGGTCGCCAAGTGTCATTCAAGTTGTTGCTAAAATAACAGTCCTCTCCAGAAGAGATAGTTTCAGACGGGGAACTCAGACCGAAACGAAGTCTTTGTCTTTTGAAATCTCACTTCAAAGACAGCGTATCACGAAATTGACGTAGTATGGAAACTCCAGGCAAAACGTAGAGTTCCGACGGTAAACTACGGAAGCCAGCGTTGCTCCCCTGATCGTCGTAAAAAACGGCGTGGAAGACGACGTTCTTTCTTATGTGGTATGTTCAAGGGCACCATCCTCGTGCACACGCAGCGTCTACGAACAAGCGGTTGAAGATCAATTATGCCTCTTCGCCAGATTATTCAACTAAAAAGAATAAGTAGGCTGCTGAATAGAGCAGAACATGTTCAAAGAGACGTGTTCTAATGCACCTCGTAGGAACAAAAACCGCTCCCACGCCGTTTTTACAACGAGTAGGGAGGGTTATCGGAGCCACGCTGGCTCCCGTAGTTCACCAGCGGAAGTTAACGGTTTCCCTAAGGTTTCCGTACTGCGTCAAATTCATAATACGCTGCTTTTAATCAGTTAATCATATCTACCGTACGTGGACTTGTTGATGTCCTTCTGCCTAACTCGGTATTCGATATTACTCAAAATAGCTGATTTTTATGTCAGTGCTCTCAAAATAGCTGATCTTCATGGCTAACAACGCACATAATCCATCCAGTGAAACTATATTTTATTTAAAATAATGGATTTCGATACAGGTGAGGTTTATAGCTTTGCAGCTACTGGTTCATCCTCGCCCAAATTAACTGAATTGTACAAGTGTCCGTTCTCATATGCAAGATCTATTAAACTCATTTCTTTATTCAAATCAACCTGAACCAGATCACTTCAAAACCTTTGATATTTGTTTCGAACTTAATGTTCCAGTTTTTTGATGTTATTTTAATCGCAGAACAGAGCGAAATTGGTCATGAATCTATATAGGTTTTTTTTTTTGTGAAAACAATATCACTTTTCCACTTTTTTAAACTACAGCATTCCGTTTCTAATTCCAGTAAACGTTGCACACTTTCTGTGGTAACTCTCTCATTTGGGTTCACAAGAGAGATTTTTCGTCGAGAACAGTCTCCAATAAACTTAATTTAAAATAGCGACAATTTAATCTGTCGTGCTTTTTTATCTTTCCTTCTTCCTTCCATTTTTCTTCCCCTTTTCTCCTTTTTTTTCGCAATTTCCCTTCTTCTTTCTTTTTTGTGTTTTGCCCTTATCACGCTACTGGCCATTTTTACCACTTACCTGATGCTCTTTCGCCCACTCTCCCGCCAGTGTTGTTGGCACCGTACGTGACGTGACGGTTCCGTATTACTGGAATTGCAGTGAATGCAGAAATATCGAAAAGGCCAGTTTTAAGCAACCTTTTCGCTGTACGTGCTATTCCTAGTCTATTATGAACATCACCGTTGTGGATTTCGTCGAACTATGCTTCTATACTATACTTCTATACTATAACAGTTAAGAATAACGTCATTTCCATGACTTAAAAACGACGTTTTATTTTCTTCCTTTTAGATTAGTACTCGGTGATCTTGAGCTTTGTAATTCTGACAGCGGTTTTGCCTACTTTTCAAATGAGATAGCCAAGCGCGGTATTGTCGAAGAGAAGCTCAACTCTCGATTTTATTGCATTTCTTCCTAGCGTTTACAGAATCAACAATCTAACACTCGAGCATGTCGTCGAATGCTACTGTCGAGCATAAATATTTGAACATGTCGGAGATATCGGATGGTCAATGTCGCCATTTCTAATGGAGACGACTTCGCTTAGTGCCAATCGTCATTCACTGAGTGTTTTTAACGTTCAGACAAATGTCGAACCCCCATCGGCTTACCGCTCTAGTTGTTTCTTTTCTTCAAACGCTCGCACGACATCGTTGAATTACGAAGTGGTTCTGCAAATTTTGACTACATTTATTACGAAAAGCTGAGAAAAAAACGAAAAAGGTTCAGGAAAGGGTTCATCAGGATTTTGGTCGGCGTACCAGTAGCAACCTGTGCTCAAATTCGTCAAGGAGTTTGAAGCTTTAGGCCTTTCTGATTTGCTCTTATGAGATAAGTCCCTAAAAACAATATCAGATGAGCTCCTCTGAAACACTCTCGAAGGGACTCTTCAAATCGATGAAGGTGACAGTCATTGTATTTTGTGATGATTTTTGATCAAGCCGGGTAGTCATGGCTAGCGATGGAATCGCAGTTTTAATTTCACACAGCATCGCGGACCCTACAGTACACGGAAACCCCTTGGAAACCTCCACAGTATGAGACAGCAATTAAGCCTGTAATTCAAGCGATGGCAGCAAAACTATCCTCCTTCTTTTTCTTTTTTCCGATTATCCCGTTTTGTACTTGAATTACTTGACTTGATCGGCGCGCAGATTTCACGGCCTAACGGGATTATCCGCATTTTCGATGGGGTGAGTCGTCTTTGAACATAGTAGAGCCAATCCTGTTCGATCTTCGGCTAGAGTTCGCATAGAATCTACCAATTCCATGAACAGCGAAATTTACGTCTCGACTGAACTCCTTGTTAACGGCAACTGTTCAGATCTTCCTTCTCCACCTTCGCTCAAAACTTTCTCTTTTGACCAGCGACCTTTTCCAACTAGGATCTGCAATTATCCTCAAGCCAACTTGAACAAGACGATCAGAAAGTGATCAAAGAAGCGAAGAGGTTTTTTTGTGACCACTTCAGAAAGCCGGACAAGATGTTGACGTTTTTCACGTGTCATCCACCTCTACACCATGTCCACTTCCGAGTAAAGTTCTTAGTTATGGCATTCCAACGGCCAAAAGTAGCCTACCAGTCGTCTAAACAGCTTTCTCTCTATGCAGTCAAGCTTTTCCATCACCATCGACGGCGCTGCCCAAGCCCCCCATCCGATGTATCATGATAGGACGAATTGCGGATATGTAGACTTGCAGCTTGACTTCGTTGGGGATTATGGTCGACCACAGAGACTTGTTCAATTAGATGAATGGCGAACTAGCCTTAGCGCATCCTTGCTGAATATCTCTCTCTCGAGTTGCCATCTTTTTCCGGCATAGAGCCCAAATAATAGAACTCATGAAGATGGAGACCATGGAGACCATGAAGATCCACATCTGGTTGCGTTTATAAGGGCAGAGTAGCAGTCCGTAGGCTGCAGCTAATTTCGATGCAAGGTTAACAACATGTTGCGACCTCGCGCTGCTAGAAGCGAATAGTGCTACATCATGGGCGTACTTGAGCTCCACTAAGGGACGTATTGACGGTGCTAAAATGACATCGGCGTGACACTGTTCAACTGTTCTTCGCATTATGTCACTGACGGCAACGTTGAACGGAAAGGGTCTTACCACGGCCTCTTGGCTCACTCCAGTTTCCACTTCGAACGGTATAGAACATCCAGCTGGAGTTTGAACCGCAGCAGTTGTTCTTCTATTCATATTGTTTGTTAGGCGTACGAATTTTCCTGGGACTCATTCCTTCGGAAGCGCATGGATGCGACGGTCTCGATGAGAAGAGTCGAAAGCGGTTTTTAGGTTTAAAAAGCTAACTGTAGAGGCCTCGAATACCACTGCCACCCTTCAATCACTCTCCACACAATAAAATATGATCAGTCGTCGATCGACCAGCGCGAAACCTGGCTTGATCGTCACGTGTGGTTTCTTCGCGAAATCCGATTAGTCAATCCAGGATGATCCGTTCCAAAACCTTGTACAGCACACGCACCAGTGGTAAGTAACTGCTGGGTTCCCTGACGGATAGCTTATTGTGGAAAGAAATTATAATAGGGTGTCTCCACGAGTCAGGTATCCTTTCGTCAACACATATTGAATGGAAGACCTTCGCTATCTCACGAATCTCAGAGGTAGTAAGAGATTCCAGCTTTTTTGTGCTAATTCCATCGTCTCCGCCAGATTTTCAATTCTTAGTTTTTTGAATACACACCAGAATCGTCGGCTCTGCCGGTGGCTTTTCGCTGACCGCGGTGTATCTCTGTCTATGGGTATGCACGGGTTCAGAGACTGACGGCGCTTGTCGGTTCAGCAAAGTGTTAAAAGGCTCCCTCCAGATGGGCAGGGTTGCCTCCCCGACAGCGACCAAGTTGGCAGTGTTCAGGACAGGCGAATACCTCTTCTGCTATACTGCATTAGCAGAGTACAGGCTTCTCACCGGTTCTCATCCTTCCACCCCTTCTCAAACTCCTTCGCTCTTGACGTTCATTTGTTCCCACGATTACGTTTCAGCTGACGATGCAACCTCTTTCTCAAACGCTTCTCCTGGCCGAGGTCACCAGGCAACACATATAGAATTGTTCGCGGATATTGCCTCCGCAGATGTAAAGGCGATCTTCTTTCTCGGAGCTAAAATTGGGAGCGTTTTCTTTACAGCGTCCTGAATGCATTTAGAGAAAGAGTCGGCGTCATTCACTCTCTTCCTCGCCCGTAATCCAATATTGATCGACAATCGTTGGCGGATCTTCTTTCTGCATTCTGAGCTTTGGTTAATAATGAGCTCTCTGATACCTTTTCTGAAAACGCGCCATAGAGCTGGGAGAAACTGGGCAGTGGTCGGAGTGGTCGGAATCGAATGCGACAGCTCAGGATTTTCGGATATCTGACAAAGCGATGTTCCTCGTCAGAAACGTAATCGAGCGGAAGATGTCGAAGCATTTCGACATCTTCCGCTTGCGCTGCTCTTCTGGCGTTAATAGCGTTGTTTCTTGCCATGCAGGCTAATGGCGTCGATGACTCCTCTCAAACGTGAATACAATGATGAAGTTCGTCTGCTCACAAACGTCTGTTTTTTCGTTGTCCGATGTTTGCTCCATGGGGTCTCCAAGCACATCCAATTGTTGTTCAAGTCCCATCTTTGCTTTCTCATCAATTCTTACAAATGCCACCTGCTCGCTTGGTATCTTGGAAATCAGGGCGTAGAGTTCATCATAAAACGCGTCCTTGTTGTAGTCCTCAGCCGTTTCCGTAGGTGCGTGACCACTTACGGTTAGAGTTTGAGTCCTCTGCGATCCCGTAACCGTACAAAGGCACATCATTAAGGCTTTAATCCGAACTCCTCCATCACGTTGTTATGATCATTCCCAATAGCTATTGCGCGGCCTCCTACTTCCCTTTCATCGTAGTATATGGTGTCATTATCGATACTGGTGAGAGGGCGATCCATGATGCGCGTTTCCTGCAATGCGGCGAACAGTGGATGCAGACATCGCAGAAGTCTGGATGAAGCGGCTTATTGGAGTTCACTTGACGGCGATCAGCAGTTCAGTGTTACGAGACGGATGCTTGTTGCCAAAGATTCCATGCTCACTTCATGCAGTTGACCTTTCAGGTTGCGGGCTTTTGGCGATGTGCCTGACGACAGCACCTTTTTGCAATGTATGGGAGTCTTTCGACATATAACAGTGCAGCTTAGCTCATACGTTCCCAATGCGTACACTCAAGTGCCTGATTACGTTTAAAACAAGGAAGACTCCCACTTGCAGGTGAAAATCAGGCTTGTATACGCGGCCCACTTGAGTGTTAGATTTTTAAAAAATGAAGTCCAAATTACCTGTTTTTTTTATGGTTGCCACTATACAGATACTTTCCACAACACAACAGTTTAACGAGTTTCAGAAATGTGAATTAAGCAGTTTTATCGGAATACCATCTGACCCCGTTGCTTTTCAGAGTATGATTATCTGCGTAGCGAATCCTACGTATTCGCACTTGAAAACGACTAAATTCTTGTACTGACTCACACCTAAGGTCGTCACGCTGTCACTTCACGGCCTTCCTCGGGTCCGCCTGAAAGTCTCAGTATTCCAGAAAAGAGTTCCTCGACGTCCCTGATGGTTGAGAGATGAAGATGAAGATGAGGAGTTGTTTTTGTCCATCTTCCTATTGAGGTAGTCTGCGTTTTTCCTCATGACTATCCATCATCCTATTGAGGTAGTCCGCGTTTTTCCTCATGACTGTCACTTTCTTTGCGTTCTTTTCGCCTTCCAGTAATTCGGCCAAATTTCTGCTGTCTGACGAGCCCTATTAGAAGCACTTCTTCTCAAAGAGCTTCATTTCTACTTCCTTTATCTATCACTGCGCTTGCTTCCATATCTCCCGTCACTGTGGCGTCGTTGTCGTGAACTCATAATAAGCGACTTTAGCGACATTTTGAGTTGCAATACGAGCAGGAGTCGCCATCGCAGCTCCCAACACATATAGTTAGGTCATAACGACATGAATCACGAGTGTAGTTGCGGTGCATTTCCGTACGCGCTCGAAACAGCGCGTTGGAGGAAGCAGTTGGAACCAAGTTGGGACCATCGCAAACTGCAGCGATGAGCGGTGCCAGCAAGAGTTTTACCACGCTTCATGAAAGCGCCTCCAGGGAAGCTACGCACGCAGTTGCGTACGTGGTTCATGTCGTTCTGATCCTACTATGACTTTGGCATCGTTCTTCCTTCCATCATCACGTGATTCGAGCTGGCTCGTAAGTCACTGTGGTATTCTTTGGTGGCAGAAATTGGGCAGATATTCACAAGGTAGCCCTTTTGTGCTGAGGCGAGCATTTGGCGGAAAGCTTCCTATTGGAACGAAGACATTTATCGTTTGTATGAGTAATCAGTATATCATATGTTCATAGGCCGACATATGCGGTTAACGAGGAGCCACCGACCGAGTCGGAGGTCTTGGTCTGTATTCAAAAAATGAAGAATGGAAAATCTGGTTGAGACGACGGGATTAGCGCAGAAATGCTAAAATATCTTTCTCCATCTGGGATTCGTGAGATGACAAAGATCATCCGTGCAATATGGGTAGACGAAAGGATACCTGATTCGTGGAGACACGCTACCATAATTCCCATCCACAAGAAGTTATCCGTCATGGACCCCAGGAATTATCGAGGAATCTCCTTGCTGCGTGTTATGTGCAAGGTATTGGAGCGCATTATCCTGGATCGACTCATCAAACATCGCGAAAAAACAACGCGCGACGAGTAAGCTGGCTTTCGTCTTGGCCGATCTACGAATGACCAGATGTTCATCGTCAGGAGAGTGGTCGAAATCTGGCAGCGGTATTCGAAGCCAATGCAACTAGCGTTTCTGGACTTTGAAGCCGCGTTCGACTCTCCTCACCGAGGCCGTCTTCTCAACGCGCTCCGCGCCGATGCAGTACCAGGAAAGTTCGTTCGCTTGTTTGATGACATGAATCAACGAACAACTGCTGCAGTTCGAACACTAGCCGGATGTACAACACCGTTTGAAATGGTAACTGGAGTAAGACAAGGGGCTTCCTGTTCAATTTCGCCATCGACGACATTATGCGAAGAACAGTCGACCACTGTCCTAGCATTGTCTTAGCACCATCAGGGCGCCCCTTGACTGATCTCGAATACGCCGACGATGTTGTTATATTCGCGGAAAGCAGTACGAAACTTCAACATGTTGTTAACCTTGTATCGAAGCTGGCTGCAGCCCATGGACTACATCTACGCCCTGATAAATGCAAGCAGATGTGGATCTCTTCGAGACCTCGAACGGGAATCGGGGTGGACGGACAACCGATAGAACTCGTCGATGAGTTCTGTTACCTGGGTTGTACGCTGAAGAACAACGACTGCTACGGGAGAGATGTTCAGCAAAGATGCGCTAAGGCCACTTCTGCATTTAACTCCGTAACGAAATGCCTGTGGTCGACCCCCATCACCAACGAACTCAAGCTGCTAGTCTACCTATCTGCAATTCGCCCTATCATTATGTACGGATCGGAGACTTGGGCAGCACCATCAACGGTTATGGAGAGGCTAGACTGCACGGAAATAAAGCTGCTCAGACGGTTACTTGGCTACTTTTGGCCTATGGTATGCCACAATGAAGATCTCCACGCAGAAATTGATGTGGTATACTGGCGGATGACACGTGGAAGACATCAACATCTTGCACCGCCATCGAAAGTGGCTAAAGTAAGTAGTCTGCGCTTCTTTGGTCATATATTAAAGAGACCTTCAGATCGCCTTGTTCAGCGAGTTCTGAGGAGTTTGCCGGGTTCAAGCTGGAAGAAGCCACGTGGCCGAAAACGGAAGTTCTAGACTGACGTGGTGAAAGAGGAGCTGAGGACACTCGGCGTGAAAAGGCAGTTCAGGCGAGAAGTGAGGTCTCGCAGAATATGGAATAGCGACGAATGGATTGATTCTGCGCAAGCTCTCGCAGAAGATTGAGAAGGTTGGGCAGAGCTGTGTTCAAGGACGGCACACCTCGACGAAGATGCGGGTAATCGCGTCAGGCGATGACATCAGCCTGCCGATTAAGTCAAGTAAGTCATGAGTAATCAGGCGATATTTTAGTTTCGGGAACTTCATTATCGTTACTCATCAGTGACTTGATTCGCCCAGGCTGACCTGAGGTATGATGGACGTACATCGCAAGGAAGGGTGGAGCCGATGACGTTCGGCGGCAATGGCAATTATCGTATCGACGTTGAGTTTTAGTGCTGGAAATTCGAAACATTTCCTATATTCATCGTAGTTTACAAGGCAGGCCAAGGCAATCCGCCCTAGTGCCAACCAAACCGTTCTTCCCTCCGGGGTCGATCAATTGGCACGTAGTAGCCTTATTATAGAGGATAAAAACACTGACTTGGCACATCGGCTGGCAACCATTGTAACTCCGCACGCGCGTTGATAAGCCTAAAGCGAAATTTAAACTGACGTCCAACGCGTAGATTTTAATTTCTATACAGATCGAAACAACGAATCAATAAGAGGTTGGAAACGAAAAGATAAAAGAATTAAATGTGATCTTGAATAACGAGGAAACTCGAGTTTTTCTTTAGGGTAGTGTTATGCTGCACTAATCAGAATCACTCAATTTTTGTTAACGCATAGCTATAATAACATCTTACGATGTCATAGTACTGTGCTACAACAAAAGGCTCAACAATTAAGACATGAAAACTCAAGGAGCTCTTCATTACGGAACACAGGCAGCACTTTGGATATTTCTGGAAATGCACAACTAATTGGTGTTGGATCTTCCTTCCCGCCGCTAGTTTATAGAATCGGTTGAGAAGTGTATGCATAGACCAAGCAAGGGATTGATTTTGCGAAAACTGGAGTTAAAAAATGTAGAAGAACGAACGGAAATAGAGCTATAGCCGAAGAGCTGTTGGTTGCACGGAAACTTCTAATCACCTTGATCACCTTGACCCCCGTTGACCTTCGAACTGGTCAAGCGGGCGCCAGTAATCTTTCCATTTTTTCACTATACAAGAAAGTATGTTCTGACATTGACTTTCATATGAGGAGATACCTTGCTTATCGGGAACGACGCTTATCGCGCAGAGAATCCATGAAGCCTTTCTATTTATACTTAAGGCATAGAATGAAGGCGAATGCAAGGCTTCCGAGTCTCGTGGATCGGACAGGAGCCACCTATGTTACTGATGCTGATAAAGCTAAAGCTAGAGCTATGCATTTTGTAAATGTCTTCTCTTCAAACTGCAGCGATACCATTCCAGAAATTGTTGGCATAGCTCCTGTCCAACAGCAGTGCAGTAACTTGTTTTTCCACCCTACTGATATTTACAAACACCTAAAATCTCTTAAGCCGTCGGTTAGTGAAACGTATGATGGAATTCCGCCTATGGTATATAAGGAGTGTGCTGCTACTTTATCTTCTCCTCTAGCTCACATCTTTAATCTCATTATCATTAGCTGAAGTCCCAAAAGTCTGGAAAAACGCCATTGTCACAGTCATTCCAAAGTGTGCAGGTACAAATTTACTGAGTAATTACCGTCCTATTAGCTTACTACCCACGCCGGTGAAAGTAATGGAAAAAATAATCAGGGACAAACTATTATCTTGGCTAAAAAAGTTTCATCTTATTCCCACTGAACAACATGGGTTTATTGCAGGCGCTTCGACATGTACTAACTTAATTGATAGTGTTTTTGACTGGTCTCTACCTCTGAACCAAGGTAAATCAATAGATGTAACCTTCATTGACCTGTCAAAAAGCTTCCGATTAAGTATGCCACTCGGAACTAATTGCTAAACTCCATTATTTCGGAATACGGGGTCATATTTTGGACTGGATGATCTCTTATTTTAACATGAGAAGTATAACAGTCAAAGTTGGCCATAGATACTCAGCCAAATTCCCTTGCACGAGTGGAGTTCCACAAGGTGGAGTCCTGTCTCCTCTCTTATTTCTTATCTACACAGTCGGCCTACCAAGTGTGCTCAGAACTCCTCCACTTGTGAAAGTCCAAATGTACGCTGATGACATTAAGATTTACGGCATCTATGATGATGAGAACTACCATGAAGTACGTACTGCACTTCAAACGTCACTAACTAGGATGTCTGACTGGGCTTCTAAATGGGATTTGCACATTAACTATGACAAGTCTCTGGTCATGCATTTAGGTAAAGGGGATGTGGCTGAGTATAGTATGAATGGAGTAACTCTTAACACATGTAAATCTGTAAGAGACTTAGGAATTTTTGTCGATGATAACCTCAACTTCTCTGAACACATTGATCATGTTGTACGAAAAGCATACTCTTCCCTTTTTCGGCTTTTTCGGATTGCTCACACCAGTAATTCAACTATTCTCACTCGCTTATACAAATTGTTCGTCTTACCTCATTTTGAATATGGCTCTCATATTTGGAGCCCCTCAAAAAAGAAGCACATAGCGAAGCTCGAAAAGGTGCAAGATACTTTTACCCGTATGTTGTTCAGAAGAATGTCAGCAAATCTAGCGGTGACTAGCCACAACAACCGTTTTAGAAAATTAGGTATGATGAGCTTGAAGAACAGACGTATATACTCCGACTTGATCTTATGTTTTCGAGTCCTCAGAAACGAAACCAAGTTAACGCCCAGCAAATATTGGTACTTTAGACCTTCTATTGAAAGAACTGACGGTTTCAACTTACATTACGCAAAAATTCAGCATAAAAACTTTTCGCTTATGTTCAACAATTTCTTCTATAGAACTGCAAGATGGTTGGAACTCTTACCTCGTGATGTTCTTAAAGCCGAACACAGTAGAATATTCAAGATGAGTTTGAAGAAAATTGACATACGCCGGTGTTTGAAAACTGATGTCTAACAGCATGCTTCTCTTATTCTAGCAACTTTCAGATGTCTGGTACCATTTGCTCAGTATACGGACCTCTCATAGATTCCCACCATTAGTAGTTCTTAGTTGTTTACTACATCCCTCTTTTTGCCCTCCTCATAAATCTATTCTTTTTTCAGCTAACTGCTTGGTCAGTCCTCGCATCCTTCTGACTCATGAAGCCTAACTCGCTCACTGAAGCTCATTCACTAACAAGGATACTAATACCTTATGATTTGATCACTTTTTTAAAATGTTCCGTCATGTCGCCTCTTCTCTATACTATCTCTAAATAGCCTCATCTTAATGACTTCCGCATCTTCTAGCTGGCTTGGTCTTGTCTAGATTGTGGTGGTTAGTCGTTTGACGATCACGAAAGTTAGTGAACCCTCTTCGTTCAAGGTCTTTCGTCAGATTCGCTCTATATTGCAACTTCCTCCTGCTGGGGCTAAGTTGTTCGTATCCCGATATGTCAAACAAGCCGTTAATGTTGAGCGTTCTGGATTGAGGGAGTAGATGTCATGAAAGGACTCTTCACTTTCTGGAGTAGGAGAACGACATATTGATGCGTTTCCGCCACGAAAAGGACTGCGTCAGGCCCCACTGACAATGAGTTTCCCGATTTTTTCTTAACTATCCTGACATAGTCAAATGTGTTTCTTTTTCTTTTTGGTGCACTATCTGTGTATGCGAATAAATAAATAAATAAATAAAATTTGTCCCGATCGCGTGCCAGAGTCACCCAATGGTTCCTCTCTTCCCGTGGGACACGAAGAGCATCATAATTTTCTTTGAAGCAATTCCTGAAGAAATCTGACCAACGGATCGGTGGTCTTCCTGTAGTGCGCTCAATATCGCGGGGAACCCAGTCGCTCACGGCTCTGGTCCAACGGTTGTCACTGAAGCGCATCACGTATCCGCCACACCTTATTTTACTTTCCTTGGCAAACGCGGCGGCATCTCTAATCTTCGATCGCTGACGTAGGAGAGAACTTCGAATCCCGTCCCTCACATGCGTGAAGCGGGATACTTCTAGCATCATTCTCTCAATTGCGCGTTCAATGAGTTTCACCGCGTTTTCTTCCTGCTTGCGAAATGCCTAGGATTACGAAGCATAGGTCAAAGCAGGAAGTACGATGCTGTTGAAGCGGTGAGCACGGAGCCGGGTGTTCTCGGTCTTTTTCACTACATCCTCGATGATATACGCTCCCCAAGCCGCTTTTCTCCTCCTGCCCAGCTCGGAGGTCACATCGTTCTTCATGTTTAATTCCCGACCCTGATAAACGTAGCTGGTGCATTCGAATATGTTCGTTCCGTTGAGCGTGAATGGAGCATCCCAGACCCAACCGTTGCGCATGAACGTCGTCTTTTGTAGTTTCAGCTGAAGGCCGATGCGTCCACATGTTTCGTCGAATTCGGTCAGCATTCGTTCCGCTTGGCTGATGCAAGGTGTCATCAGTACGATGTCATCAGCAAAGCGCAAATGGTGTAGCTGCCGACCATCAACCTTCACTCTCATGTCTTCATGTCGTCCCGTTCCAACTTTCGCATTGCGTTGTCGAGGCTGGCTGTGAATATTTTGGGTGAGATTGTATCACCCTGTCGGATCCCTCTTCACGTCGATTACGACATCATTGTAGAATGGGGAAATTTTGGTAGTGAAGTTGCGGTAAACTCTCGAAGTACCTTCATGTACTGAGTAGGGACGCCTTGGTTGTCCTTTCCTCCCATGACCGCTTCCGTCTCAACTGAGTCGAAGGCCTTCTTCAAGTCGATGAAGGTGAGGCAGAGCGCCATCTTGTACTCTCCTGATACCTCGAAGAGTTTCGAAACATTGTGAATGTGGTCAATCGTGCTGAATCCTTTTCGACACCCTCGCAAACGGCTCGCATGACTGTCCTTCATCCAAGACTTTTTCAATCCTATTAAAGATCACTCTTGTGAAGAGTTTGCAGATGGCGGACAGTAAGCAGATTAGACGATAGTTTCCGATGCCATGTGGATCTCCCTTTTTGTGCAACAACACGGTCTTGCTGGTCTTCCACTGTTTAGGAACCTTGTATCCCGACAGGTAACTTATAAAGAGCCTCGCCAGGGTGTTGATGAGTACTGGCGGAAGGTTCTTCAGGTGTTCTGGTCTTATTCAGTCGGGACCGGATGTCGCACGATTTCTTACCGACATGATGGCGTGTCGTACTTCGGACGGAAGAACCTCTTGAATGACATGTCTGTCTTCTCTCAGATGGTGAGGAGGCAAGTGGACATGGCAGTCGAAGAGTTCTGAGTAGAAGTCGTGAATGACGTTTTCCACCCCCTTCTCGATGCTGTGGTTGTTCTATCTGGGAGAGCAGTTACTGTTGTTTTATGATTGATTGATTGATTGGCGAAGTTACGTATAACGAATTCTCTGTCCCTCCTCTGCAGCTTCAGCCAGCACTTCTGCTCTTTCTTCTTAAGGTCTTCCTTTGTCGCCTTTCTTCAAAACCTTGTGAGCTCGGACGTGAGTTCTTGGTTCCCTGTGGCTCGTGCTGCTCCACGCTTGCTCATCAGCTCAAGAGTTTCTAGAGACAGGCGTTCCTGGTGGTTTTAAAACTCTGAGCCTTCCTCGTGCAGTTGAGAAGGTGTTCAACGAGCCGGTCATACTCGGTCATATTGCTTGTCGATGTTGTCCATTGCGGATTCTTCCCAAAAGCCGGCTAACGTAGCCCAGTTCTTGCTGCTTTACACCCTGATCTTCGCGACTTCCTCTCCTTTCCGGGTAAACAATTGTCCCCGGAGGAGAAGATGGTCCGATCTCGTGTATAACGTTGGCGCAACAGCGAAATCCGTCAGGCAGAACCTTTTACTGACGATGACGTGGTCTATTTCATTACGGTACCCTCCATCGGGTGACTAGCACGTCCAACGTAGAGAGGAGGGCTTCAGTAATTGCGAATTCCCATGGATGGTCTTAGTCGTCATGACGAACTCGGAGAGCCTCTTCCCCTTTTCATTCCATTGTAGACCGTAGGTCCTGATGTGAAGCTCCTCAGGCGTTCTTCTTGGGCCAATTTTGGCTTTAAAATCGCCAATTATGACCTTATAGAAGGCTTGGTCTTCTCGGTAGAACTTCTCTAGGTCCATATAGAAAGCTTCGACTTCTTCTTCTTCGTAGCTTGAAGTTGGAGCGTGAACGACGAAGATTTTCAAAGCTGGTGTTGGGCCACATCTTCTCATCCGCAGACGTCCGATTCGGGTCGTAAGTTGTTCGAAAGAGTCGATGTTCTTTGCCATACTCGTGTTGACGAGGACGCCAACTCCACCAACACCTCTACTGTCGCATGTTCCTGAGAACAATTCTTCTCCAGTTTCATATACAGCGTTGAGAGGGTGACGTCGTCTCGTCTCGGTCAGTCCGATGACGTCGTACTTGATCTTCTTGGTTTGCATCATCAGATCTTCGATGGCCGCTTCCGATGCAAGCGTACGTGCGTTATAAGTACAGATCGTCATCCTAGTTCTTTTCCGTTTCGGTAGCCTACATGACTCCTGCAACCCCGTAACTACTGGCGCTACCGTACCAGGCTTTCCCTCGTAATCAGGAGATTCAATTTCTATTACTGTGTTTTGCATGAAAATTTAAAACCCATGGGCGGGTTGCGAGCCTCTAGTCCCATGTTGAGTTTTGAGGGGGCGTTGCGCTCTCCCGGAGTGAACAGATGAAGCTCATCTGTTGGAGGCGACTCCAAACCGCCTCCCTTGCACCTCCTAGTCACTTGATTGCAGGCTTTTGGCCGGACCGACTTGCGAGATACGGTAGTATTGTAAACCGATCCTGGCAAGAAACAGGGAGCTCATCTCCGGAATCCACCCGCGTCTCTGGGCAGGCACAAGGTCGCTTTTGGTCCGCGATTAGCCCCCTATCCGCCGCCCGGGGACGCGCTATGTAGCCTCGCGACTAACCGGCTGTGATCCCTCTAGTTAGGTAGATCCGTGGAAACTTCAATTACTTCACATCAAATCAGCGACGCTTGCTGGCAGGGTGAAATGTACGCGTTGGTGCATCTGTTTGTAGTTGTATAGATACGGAATGTGTGTAGTTCACAAATATCACAGATACAATGTGTAAATCCAAGAATTTAGAACATCAGATATACCTTGAGCCACCAGTCACAACGTGTGAGAGAATACGCCTGAAGAAGTGATCCACACGCCCTCTCCATATAAAGAAAAAAAAAGTGATTCCGATCTTTAAGCAGTGTTGCCTAATAAAAGATCCAAGATTGTTATAGCATGATACATGCCCACATTTTTCTAGAATGCACAAATCATTTCATCGGACGTGTTTTCGTAGATGACGTTCAGTCTGATGCCTCTGTGTGCTCCTGATGTCTCAAGGGTTTCTGATTTTGTGAGAGGAGTTCAGTCTTATCGTTTTGATACTTGGCGAGCAGCTACGGATAAATAAGTTGTAAACTCGAGGAATTCTTTTAACTTTCTGCATTCAATAATCCGACAGTGATGAAGGGAAGTTGTTAGGTGCGAAGCAGTTAAAAAACAAAAAAACAAAACAAGTTTCAAGTTATACAGGTTTTGAGGATCTTGAATGAATGTGAAATTTCACATATAATTCATGTCTGAAAGAAAAGCATCATAATTGTGTAATATGTCATGTAATTGCTGAGAAGAAGAAAAACAAATTAGGGTAATTATACCTATCTCGGGTACAGTACCGGGAACAGATTCGCGTCTACGGATGGAAGTGCAATTTTTCGGGCTATCTAACGAGACAGATCAAGGGCTTGATATCAGAGGTTTTAATCCACTAATCCATGAGATGACATAAATTAAGGAAATTGAAGAAATTAGACTGAGGCGGTATTTCATAAAATCTGATCTATTGTTATATTGTTTTTATTCCACGGAACTTGCTCCCCTTGCTACCTGGAAATTGTCATTCAATTGGCATCAAGCTTAAATAAAATTGGGGCAGTATTTAAGTAGACAGGTGAACAAGTATTTAGTGAATATTCCAATAATAGAGTGATCGTAGTTTGCGGTTTTAATTTCATGCTTCAAAAATGGAATTGGATTGTTTTGCCACTCTGCTACACTTCCCACATGATGTAACTTAATTTACTTGGTGTGTGATTTGTGAGGCAGACTCTAACAAGATTTCGCGCATAAAGCCAACCTCATGCCCGCCGACTACTCTCTACTCGAAGCCATTTCATTTGTTGAGTTCGACTACTGGTAAAGTAGTAACCTCAAAAACATAATCTTTATTTGGAAGACTAGCTCATGATTCTCTTGGCCGTTGTACGATGCGAATACTGGTTCGCCAGCAGTTAAAAATCGGTTTAAACGCCGCTCCTGCCTTGGCGAAGTAGTGTCTTGCAACATCTTCTGATGGAGTTATTATTTAACACTGCTTTCCCTGTTTTTCTCTGTATTTCATTGAATGTCTGTCACAATTAACTGCAACACTGCCGCATTTTTTAATTTTCAAGATACCACATAACTCTCAAAGTTATCTCAAAGTTAGTTATGTATTAATAGTCAGGACAAGGAGAAGAAGCCAAGGAGATTTACGTTTTTTGAAAAGAGCTATACTTCTCAGAAATTTCTGTTTGGCTGCTGCTACGGATTAACTATATTCATACACGTTCAATTATCTGAGAAACCTTCCTCATCTGTTTTTTTTTTAAATGCCTTCCCAGATATCTAAGGAGTGTAGATGATGCAAATGTTTAAAAACAACTGATAGTAATATTTTACTAGAACTTCGGATATTTTGGAAGAAGTACAGCTGTGGCAGAAAAGCAGATGATTGTCCGTGGCTGGATGCTCTTCCTACTGATCCATGTCACAAATTGTTGACCTAAGAATGCGATTATGCCGGCTGAACTAATCCCACAAATGCGTACTGAATCTTATCGAACTTTAACATATTTAATTATTTATCATGTCGAAGGATTAGTTGCTTGAGAGTTTCAGTATTTCTTTTTTCGTTAAAGAGATTCTGTAAAGATAGACTGAAACCTGCATATGATAGACATTTATTTGGCAGTTGAACTCGAAGACAGTTGAGCTCAAAAACTAGCATTCTTGGTTTCACTTCGTGCCACTTGAGTAAAGTCTGTTTCTTGTGAGTTTTTGATCCTTGTATTCTACGTTAAAGAAATAACACGCTAGCTCCTCCTTTTGTAAACGAAAAGTTATGTATTTACGTAGAACATTTTCGTACCGATTCAATAATGACAAGAGGAATATAGTTTATTATTAGACTGGGCCAAGACTCAAGACCTTTTGCTTTCGTCTTCGTCGATTCATTATCAAAATGAATTGTTCTGGAATTTTGAAGAAGGGATCATTTTTATTGAACCATACGATTGCCAACTCAAATTACCATTAATCCCATAATTAAATTAGTTTCTGCAGATTTCGGTAGTTGAAAAAAAATGTTGTTATCTGTTCTCTTGATCATGTCCTGATAATATGGTTTCTTAATTTTACTCTCAAAGAACTTGGAGCGCATATTCCTTAATATCTTATTTATCTACCGTTCTTACTTCTCAGAAACTGCTTTCTTGCAACTTGGAATTTCTCATCCACGTTACTGTTTTCCCATGCCTTTTGCCTGCATCTAAATTCTCACTAATATTTATGTCCTCTACAATGACAGCTGGTTGTAGCGTATTTATCCGCGATTCCCTATGCTTCACGCTTCGTGCCCATGAACCGCATAAAAATCCCGGAATTTTAATGATTTGTTTCATTCACTTCGATGGTAGATTTTTCATCGGAGATCCCCTGTCCACACAAGAAGTTTATCCGTTTTCGAATCGTGGCAGGTGGCTATTGAATTGTTATGAAGAAATCGACGCCTGTTTATGTCTCTCTTGAAGTCATAAAGCAAAGCGGTCTCTCATCTTTTTTTCTTTATTTCTTTTATTCATCGCATTACTGTGGATTGAAAATGATTTGCAGGCAAAAGATCGAATTAAATTACCTTGACTTTGTGTGGATTTTTTGTTTTGATGAAGGAGCAATCATCATATATATTAGAAGTATCATTAATTTATACCTTGATTTCATATTTTGCACGAAAGGATGTCCAAAATCCATGAAAAGCCTTATAGGTATTATATAATCCGATGTCATCTTTCTGTACTTATACTACAAATGATTACTGTTCTGAAGATTTTTATTCGTTGTTTTTAAAGCTGGTTTAGACACAAATTTAAAACTGTAAGTTTTTGCTGAGTTCAATAGTTCAAAAGCTAGCTTTTCAACTGAGATTAAGCTTTTCCTCATTTCCGCTCTGCCATTACATCGCCCTCAGCTCTCACGGTAAGCGGAGAAACTAGCGAAATCCTAACAAAAAGAGCACCCTATACGAGCTGGAGTGCTCCTCGCTTTGCTTTTCCCCGTTTCGCTTCTCATTGCAGACCCTCGCTGTGATCGTAGAAAAGTGGAACTGACTTTGTTTCATGAGTTAATTAATTAGTGGTAATATATTGGTAAAATAGAAACAGATTTCTCTTATTATTTATTTTTCGACATTCTCTATATATCGAGGACTAGCAGCTCCTGCTCATATTTCATTTCTCGTTCATGGTTCTTGAAAGCGCAGCTTTTGTTTGCATCTTCACTACGGAAATAACCAATGTCTGTTTTCCAATAAAATGGTGAAAAAGAAATTTCCAAGCAAAATTTTTGAGGTGTAAACTGAGAAATGTAGAGAAGAGTAATGTAGACTAGTTTCAGACCGACCTCTACCAGATTGATTCCATATTTTAAATACAATGTTTGGAGTAATACTTATCAAATGAAAGTGTCTTTATGCTTTAGCATAAAAATGATAGTATTCTGCTGTTCATAGAAAAGAAAGCAGCTGAAGAAAATCAAAATAGACGTAACATGATCTCAATGAGATACAAGATACCACCGACGGCTTCCATTGCGCTTGAATGCTGTTTTGCTTACACTCAGCCAAATTTTCAGTGTTAGCTTCATGGAAACAGAAATAACCGGGGGAAAACGTTGGACCTACAATTTTGTAACCTCATAGGACAATGTGAAATCTGCAGTTGCGTAACTTCAGTCACCTGCTATATACTCGTTTCGTAAACGTTCGAGGTTCCTACGTTTTCATCGTTTTTTGCTTAGAACAAAAGAATTTTTTGTAAAAGATGGACCGAATCTATGGGAAAAAGTTTATTTACAGTTCGTATTCATGGATTCAATATTCTACTGCAGTTCGTTACTCGTTAACATCAACTTCCGCGTTTTTGTTATTCATAACATCTCGCTTTAAGGTTAAATTGAGTCAAGGGAAAAGCAATTATTTGTGCAACTTTAGTACTCTTCGTATAATAATATAGCTCAATTCCCACTTTATGATATTGGACCTCTTCAATGCTGTCATAAATCTCATAGATTTTGTTCACTTTTAGACATCACGATGTTTTATGGTTTTAAAATTAGCAAGTTTGTTTTGAAACAATTATTAGTTCTGGTGATTTCTCTTCCTATCTTAGGAAATTATTGCTCGAATCCGTGTCTCCGTACACCTTACTTAGTAAGGCTAAGCTGTTTATTTCATAAAGTAGTGGATACTGATTCAAAACATTTGAAATTTTGGTGTAGTGCTGGAACAGACACTTTCAACTCATTTCACTTAAAGATTTGCGTTAGGGATATCAAAAAAGTGCACAGCCAATTCACACAAACACACGTACACGCGTAAATAGAACAATTTGGCGAAATTGTGTTTGCTCCTCTCTCTCTCTCTCCTTTCATTTCTGTGCATTCCCGAACAAATAATGCGAAAATTGACCGCATGTTCTATGCAGTAATCTCTCCTTTTTTCAAAGGTTTTACATCCTTATTCCCTCCAATCGTTGCATGCACTCTTTGAAGAAATTTTCAATGCAATGGAACTAGAGTCGAGCCATGTATATGGAGAACAAGATTTACTACCATTGGTTAGTTTTTTTTTCCTAATTTCTTGAATGCTGTTATCTTAACATTGCAATTACACGCAACTGGATTGCAAGTTGTTGAAAATACAGTTTCATATTTAAGAGGTGAAAATGGAATAACTCAAAAACATTGGGCTTGCATCTCGAATCCTCCCCGGAAAGTTACTCTAGCGGTATTGGGATAGAAATTCGAACGGATCCGTACTGAAAATAGTTTTGTGTTGTATACGTCTTAAAAAGCATAACTTATGATAGCGGTGTGTTCGAAAACTCAGTTTATCAAGTGCACAGAATTGTAATCCATGACACTTATCTACCATAATAGTACACAACTCTTTTCCTAATCTCATATTCAATTGTACTTTAGGACCAGAGGCAACACTGGCCAACATGGGCTATTATTCTCGTCGTTGTATGCGTGTTTCTAACTGTATTTGCGTTTCTACTCGGGAATTGCATCACAAAACGGACTACTCCTTTACGGTAGGCGTTTACTTTTTCCTAACTATACGCTAATACTACCATCTACTCAGTAAACTCTTTTAACACGCCTGGAAGCAGCTAATAATTCACACAGTGGTAATTTTTCGCTTTCGCTTTCTGTATATCTAGAATTTTTGTTTACTTCAGTTGGATGTTGTTCTTATTTTTGTAGGTTTAAAGGTGGTGCAACGAATAAGGCAGCAAATGTACGTGTTGAAAATCGTCGAATGTGGGGCGCTGGATTTTCTGGAGGAATGTGGGCAGCTGCATAATGGATGGATGCGCAGTGCTGCTATCATTGTTATCGAATTAAAATTAAGAATAGTTTCTGCACGATCTTTTTTAATTCCTCAACCGCAATACAGTGATTTTGCATAGACCTCGCAAATGTTGGTCTTTTGCTCGTTAGTTTCACTAACGATTACATTCCACAGATCTATTATCAATTATGCTCCTATGCTTCCTTCCGTTCGGCTCTATTCAACCCTACATTCTCCTACAAATACTAAACTTCTGAATTACTGTATTTTAGTGCTAAGATATACGGGTTATCAATGTTACTTGCCGTTTATTATCTATAAATGTAGTTATTTGAGTGTTTGTAATATCGTGCAATTATATTAGAAACTTATTTTGACTAAGAAAAAATATCTGATGATCTTCACACAAACATTATAAATTTTTATTTTCATTGAAAAGCTGAAAGAAAATATCGCTACCTTTGCTCTGATCAAAGAAGTTTAACTTTTTTGCTGTGTTTGAGAAATCCATGAACAAAAGTGGATTTTGACATGTTAAAGGTATTTAAAAAACAAATGTCAGCTGATTCATGCAATCGATATCTAAATACAGCAATATTTTAAATGGTACATGTTTTTTCGGTCTCGGTTTATCGCTTCATATTCCATTCTCCGACCACTACATCGAATCGCTTGCTCTATTTATTTTCTGCTAGCGTAAATGATTCCTTTCGGTCAGTTCGCTTAACGTACCGTCGCAAAAGCGATGTTCTCAGTCCTAATAGTCAGTCAGAAATTTCCGAAGTGAAACGGAAGAAGGCACGACAAAGTGTATGTGATTGGGATTTATGACCTATTCTCAATGGAATCCATGTGGTTATGCAGTCTTCTCTAAACAGGATGGAATTTACTGCGATGTTGTGATTGTTTGTGACTTAATCAACATTATCTACATTCTTAAACATTTATCCTGAAAAGGATGAAATGTATGAGTCATTACGCGATCTCATGAAGATCCTTCGTTGTCCTTTTGTATCTTCATATCCTCACTGCTCGATTCGGATTTACGTCGGGGAAAGATCTGGGTAAAACAAGTGTAGGCTCATAAATGGAAATACAAAAAAAAGGATCCTTGTATGTATGCAAACATACGTACCTTTCTATTGAGATCAGGACGAATATTCACTTCTCTTTCAAGCCAGTCAAATAGACGGGGCATTAGTTTACCATTCGGCATTTCCTTCATGCACTTTGTTAGTTTGTAAACGTACAAAGAAATTAGAACAACTTTGTTCTTTTGGATGGTAAAACCTCTTTTTTTTTTGAATTTCTAATTACTTGTAGAATCCAGTGAATCACCAACAAAGTACGCATCTATCATCTCTCTTATGATACCGTCCTCAATCAAGTTAACCTTAAATTTATTAAGAACAAGTTATTTGATTTAAGATCGGTTTTTGATAGGAACATTGGAAGATGATAAAAACCTCCTTTTATTCTTGCAAAAGAAACCTGTTGCAAAATGTAATTATTACAATTTTTGTCAACCATCCAAACTGAAGCGTTTAGGGGAATTTTCAGTACTGGACCCAGACGGATCAGGAGCAATGGAGTGACCTGACAAACAACTTTCTACACCCTTGTCGAAGGAAGACTTTGTACTCGCAAGGGTGACGAACGTCCCTTCACTTCTCTTCATTTCTTCATTTGTACAGGTGTGAGGAATTGTTTCGCCACGTAATCTAATCACTGAGGTGCTCTCGAATTATTTGATTTCTGGGTTTGTTGGAGGTGTTCGCTATTTTGTTCTGATATTTCCAAGTTATTTTTCAGGTCCTCTCTACTATTGCACTCAACTAAACGTCAAAAATTTCTCCGTTCATTTTCTCGTGGTACCGAGTACACGTATTTTACCTTTGTGTTTCTTCTTGGAAAGAATTTACGAAACGAATAAACATATGTAGGAATAAACATGTAGACAAAGGAGGTACCGCTGTAGAACCTTTCAAAGGATTTCTCAGCGATAAAATCCTTATCTATGCACCAAAGGTTACTCGTAACAGTTAAGAAGTAGTTGTGGTGGTGCTCAGAACATGAAAAATCAGTTCGTGTATGAAAACAATAGAGCAGAACAATTGAATAAAGGTACCTAAACTAGACCTTTTGAGGATGTAATGGGCAAGGTATAGTAGTACTGTAGCAATTATGTAATTAAAAATAATTCTGAAGTGTTGAGCTTTCTGAAGTGTGTTGAAATAAGTGTTGAGCTCAAAATTTTTAGCCGTACCAAGTTGAGCAGTTTAAAAATCAAGGTTGAGGCTAGGGTTTGAGGATTTAAAGCGCTCAATTGTCCTAAAATCGTTTCATCACCAAGCATTAAATGTAGATAAAAACAGAGGCTCCATAGAATTTTAATGTTTTCATTTTAGCAGGATTTTCTTGATAGCACAAACCTGGAGGGTCTGTTCCACTTGTCCGTTACCTAGGTAATCATCACACATCAAGTTCTGAAGCATCTGTTAAACTGGGGACGTACCCATTACAGTATTACCCATTGCTTATGAACTTCTGAACAGTCTTGAAAACAAACCGTAACCACAAATTTAACGTATATGATGCTGAGAAAAATGAGTTCATTTGAAAAATCGAATTCGTCTGGATCTAGTTCACTACCGGTTTTATTCGGTTTGAAAGGAGAAAACAATGAGTCTTCAGTTTGCGTTCTTCTCATCTAACTTGTGATTAGAACACAACCTACAAACATCTCCCAAATCCAGTCCCTACGATTAAATCGTTATTGAAGGTTTTCCAAAATGAGTTTGTAGGAAAGCCAATAGGAAGAGCTAAAAATGTTGCTCTTGAATTTGATAAAACATCTTCAATTTTGAGGAAAGTAAGCGCAGCTGCTTCCCCTTTTCGACTCCAAGCACACTTTTCATAGCAGAGGGCAGCTCTCGCATGTAAACGTAATTCACCCATCTAGAGCTGGTTTATGTAGCAACATCGATTTTTTGAAGTATAATCACACAGAACTGCTCATATGGACGCAACAAGTGTCCTCAAGTATTTATTTTGACCATCCCAAAGACCTTGTACCTTTTGGAACCATTAAACGCAGCACACCACGGGACTGATGATGTTGAGCTCGCGTACGTGGAACGTTGTTAGGTCCCTTGCTAGAAAACTCGATCGACAAGGCAGCCATTTTTCTGGGCAATTAAACGGAACTGACGGCGCTCACACACGGAATCTATACTTTTAACCCTGTCTTTTCATGACGCGATTTCAATATCGTGAATTTCGTGGTGTGTTTTAATTTGCAGGAAATGTGATCGCAGGAATATGCTTCCATTTACAGGTATGTATGTAAGAGAACTCTTTTTTCCTAAAATTCTCGTAATTTTCCCGTATGTTAACTGAAGTAAAAGTTCTGAGCGTTCTTTTATTCCCTTTACTTCGACGACGAAATAAGCACTGTTAGGACTAATCGATTAAGATAAATATGCACCTTTTTGTTCGATAACTTTTGTTCATTTTGATGACAATTTCGTAATTCCGCAATTGAAGGGTTCCTCGTCTTGCAAAAAACGTGACCACCTCATTTTCAGAAGCCTCTCTTGACGCCAGTTTTGTACCATCAACAAAATTTTAGAAATGCTTGAAAAGGTGATAGCCGGTTGTTGCCAGGTCTAGACTACATGACGGGTGCGGTAGAACCACCCATCCAAGCTCTCGGAGCTTCTTACGCGACGTTAAAGATGTGTGCGTTATCTTCAAGCTTCGAGTTTCTTCTTGAGATCAGCCTTAAACAAATGATTCCAAAATGGTTTTCCGGCTAATCTTCAGTTCCTAAGCAATAGGATATGTGCTCAAATGCGGTTCGACTTGACGATTGTCAAGATTTTATCGACATATTCTAAGGCTGGCTTATGAGAGCGTGCTTCATCCTTGACGTCCATAATACCGGAATGGAATCCTTGAAGCCACCGTTTCTTGTTGCATTGTATACTGTTTCAGATCCATAAACAGTACAAGTTTTTTTTTGGCCACTTGCTCCACTTTTTCACCTTAGTCGTAGCGGTATTCGAAAGGTATCAAATCTTCTCTTTTTTTACTTCCATTTTGGAAAGTTGCAGCATACGACTGGCTCTATCAAACACAAGACTAACAAAAAAAACTTTTTTGAAGCGTAATGTCACCTTGAAATCGTCGTATAGTATGACCCGATGTGATGTTTACATCGTCAGTTATGGCTCACTAAAGACATCTAGCAAAAACGCTCAGAACGTTTTATATGTCGTTTAAAACCTTACCTCAAGATCGGGATCCCGCAATTCATCAAAAAAAGGATGTGCTAATGCTTCGATTGCATAACTACGTGCGGAAGGATCATAACGAAGTACAGTATTTAAGAGGCTTACAGCTTTGTGGAGACTCTTCCCCTTGAACAGCTGAAATCCAAACAATCATTTCACAAACGTACTAAATAAGTAAGCTTTAGGAGAACTCTTACTTTAGTTAGCGTAACTTTGAAAAACTGACATTTCAGTACATATATTGTTAAATGAGGCGTGTGTATTCTAGATTATTCCGGTTACTCTATGTGTGGTCGCTGCCAAAAATGTTTAGACGGCTGTACGTGCTGAGATACCATGGCCCGTGCTATTCCTCTGTATGATCCACACCCACCCTCCTCTATCTGCTCTTGCCCCAGTTGCATTTATCCGATAGAAGACATTCAGCGACCTACAACTATACAAAAAAATATATCTTAGAAAAGAAAAGCTCACTCTTTCCCACGGTATAGGTTTAACGTTAGGAAATTTGAACTCCTTGTAATTCTGATTCATTGCGAAAATTTCCTCCTTAGAAGGAGAACCAAGAACCTGAAAAAATCCAAACATGACGTTATTACATCCATTGTTGAGATTTTAATATAAATAAATGGAGCAATTGATTAATTATGTAAATTATTTGAATAATTTTATTATATTACTATCATGACATATAATAACGGGCTTATTCTGTCACGTGTGTGTATGTGCATATATATATATATATATATATATATATATATATATATATGCACATACACACACGTGACAGATGCATATATATATATATATATATATCACGAAATTCGAAAAAGGAGAGAGAGGGGTGCGACGGCTCCCGCGGCATCGAAATGGTGCGCAATAACTTGGTGTGCATGTCGCAAGAGATAAATGGTTGCAGTCGCTTCATAGCCGTGGCCACTGGGCGCTTTGCTTTTCACCTTTATGACTCCTCCGCATGTCTATTTCCTTCTTCGTTCGCTTAAGTTAGTAGCATGCGGTTCTCAGAAAGTGGAGACGCGCAAGCAAACGGCTGCTTAAATAGTTGCAAGATGTTTATGCGATGTGACGTGGAACGTTATCTTTATCAGTAGGATGGTTCACGTCATTTTATGCCAAAACATCATTCTTTGATAACTGTTTGGGAAAAACAGGAGGAAAACCCATATTTCGAGTGATACTTTTAAATTTTTTCTATAATATATTGGTAAGGAATGTTTGAAGCTGGAGTTCGAATGTTCTCCAAATGTAGAACTGACGTTCTTAGAAAGAAGGCTACACAAGTCCAATTTCACAGAAAACATCACTAATATTAATTTCCGTTGATCAGTGAAGGTGAGCGAATCAAACACCACAGAAAGTCTGAAATCCGGCTTTAGCCGGACGTTCAGACTTGTTACTTATAAGTAAGAGATTATTATTATTATTATTATTATTATTATTATTATTATTATTATTATTATTATTATTATTATTATTATTACTATTATTATTATTATTATTATTATTATTATTATTATTATTATTACTATTATTATTATTATTATTATTATTATTATTATTATTATTATTATTATTATTATTATTATTATTATTATTACATTAATATGACAATAACCAATAATTTTCTAAAAGATTTAATCTTGTAATATACATAGAGTCTCGGTTATAGTTCTCGTTTCGTTGACAACCGCACTAGGACAAAAGGGCGACCCAACACGGTTGTCGAGGCAGCGGTATGCCATATTGCAGGTAGTAACATTGTCGTCAGTCAAAGTGTCAATTGTTAGCAATATCTTTAATGAATCAAACCATATCGTAGAGACTATTCGGATGATATTATTGTCTGGTATATTTGTCAACTCGCAAAAGGTAAATGTGCCATTTCATTCTACAAAAATAGTGACTCTACGGGTTTTCGTGAACAGTGTGTTGACATTCAGTTCCTGATTTTTTTTCTGTTGCTGCAAGTGTAGAAATACTCTAGATATTGGCTTTGCGTCAAGGTACTGCATTAGCCTAAATTTACAAATAAAATAACACGGTTCAACGTGAAACTCAGTTGAGCTGGGCCGAAGTCTCGCTCGTAAAGACACTATTTCGCGTAAACGTAAATCGCACCCCATTTCATGACGTTTACAGCTATGTAGCTATAAAAGGAGGTGCGGCGAATCCCAAGGCGTCGAGTTGGTGCGCCGGCGTCAGAT
This sequence comes from Necator americanus, assembly GCF_031761385.1. NCBI lineage: Eukaryota > Metazoa > Nematoda > Chromadorea > Rhabditida > Ancylostomatidae > Necator > Necator americanus. The sequence goes on from NC_087376.1 coordinate 8,978,189, forward strand.
AGCTATAAAAGCCGGTGCGGCCGGTCCATTAGTGTGAAATTGATGTTCTTTGGTGCAGTAGTGTCACGCAGTAACTTCGTGTGGATGTTGCAAAAGGTAAATGTGACTTTGCAACTGTTTCATATCCTTGGCGACTGACCGTGTTGCGTTTCACCTCTACGACATCTCCGCGCGTCTACTTCTTTGCACGTTTCCCCCATAATGGTAAAGTCACTTCCTCAAAAAGTGGAAACACGCATGCAGGCGGGTAATTAAGTGGTAGCAAGCTGTTCATATGATCTGACGTGGAGCATTATCTTTTATCAGTACAATGATGTCGTCCTTGTCATTTCATGTTAAATCATCATTCTTTGGTAACTGTTAGGGAAAAACACGAGAAAAACCCATACTTAGAGTTATAGTTTCAAATTATTTCTACATTATACTGACATCGAAGGAGTGTTTGAAGCTGAAGTTTGAATATTCTCCAAGTGTAGAAATGACGCGTTTAGAAAGAAAACTAATAAATCTTTCGCCTTTATTTATAATAAAAAAGAGGAAGAAAGCGTTTTTAGATTAACACTAATGTAATTTCAGAGAATAATACACTACTATTAATTTTCATTGAAAGGGGAGCGAAGCGAACAACACAGGAAGACTGAAGTCTGGCTTTAGCAGAACGGACTCAGAGTGGTGACTTACTTACTTAATCGGCGGGCTGATGTCATCGCCTGATGCGATTACCCGCATCTTCGCCGAGGTGTGCCGTCCTTAAACACAGCTCTGCCCAACTTTCTCGATCTTCTGCGAGAGCTTGCACAGAATCAATCCATTCATCGCCATTCCATATTCTGCGAAATCTTACGTCTCGCCTAAACTGCCAATCCAGTCCAACTGCCAGTCCTCAAGTCCTCTTTCACCACCTCAGTCCAGAACTTCAGTTTTCGGCCAGGTGGTTTCTTTCAGCTCGAACCCGGCAAACTCCTCAGAACTCGTTGAACAAGGCGATCTGACGGTCTCTTTAATAAATGACCAAAGTAGCGAAGACGATTTACTTTAGCCACTTTCGATGGCGGTGCAAGATGTTGGTATCTTCCGTGTCATCCGCCGGTATACCACATCAATTTCTGCGTAAAGATCTTCATTTTGGTATTCCCTAGGCCAAAAATAGCCAAGTAGCTGTCTAAGCAGCTTTCGCTCAATCAAGCCTCTCCATAACCGTTGATGGTGCTGCCCAAGTCTCCGATCCGTACATCATGAAGGGGCGAATTGCGGATAGGTAGACTCGCAGCTTGACTTCGCTAGTGATGGGGGCCGACCACAGGCATTTCGTTAAGGAGTTAATTAGTTACTGTTCTTCGCATAATGTCGTCGATGGCGAAATTGAACAGGAAAGGTCCTGCCACTGCCCCTTGTCTTACTCCAGTTACCATTTCAAACGGTGTTGTACATCCGGCTGGTGTTCGAACTGCAGCAGTTGTTCTTTGATTCATGTCATCAAACAAGCGAACGAACTTTCCTGGTACTGCATCGGAGCGCGTTGAGAAGACGGCCTCGGTGAGGAGAGTCGAACGCGGCTTCAAAGTCCAGAAACGCTAGTTGCATTGGCTTCGAATACCGCTGCCAGATTTCGATCACTCTCTTGACGATGAACATCTGGTCATTCGTAGATCGGCCAGGACGAAAGCCAGCTTACTCGTCGCGCGTTGTTTCTTTGCGATGTTTGATGAGTCGATCCAGGATAATGCGCTCCAATACCATGTACACAACACGCTACAAAGAGATTCCTTGATAATTATTAGGGTTCGTGACGGAAAACTTCTTGTGGAGGGGAATTATGATAGCGTGTCTCCACAAATCAGGAATCCTTTCGTGTATCCATATTGAACAGATGATCTTTGTCATCTCACGAATCCCAGACGGAGGAAGATATTCTAGCATTTCTGCGCTAATCCCATCGTCTCAACCAGATTTTCCATCCTTCATTTTTTCAATACAGACCAGGACCTCCGACTCGATCGGTGGCTCCTCGTTAACCGCATACATCGGTCTATGAACGTGTTCGACTTCAAAAGCTGACGGTGCTAGTCGGTTCAGCAAGGTCTTGAAGTGTTCCCTCCAGATTGGAAGGGTTGCTTCACCGACAGCTTCACTGGCAGTGTTGAGGACAGGAGAACATCTTTTCATTTTGCCGCTATACTGTTTTAGTAGAGTATATGCTTTCCGCGGGTTCCTGTCCTCCCACGCCTTCTCAAATTCCATCGCTCTTGACGTCCACTCGTTATCACGGTCTTGTTGCAGTTGACGACGCAGCTTCCTTCTAAGACGCTTTTCCTGGTTGAAGTCACTAGCACTGTGCGCGACACATACAGAATTGTACGTGGATTTTGTTTCAGCAGATGCAAAGGCAAACTTCTCCACGGCAATAGAACCGGGAACGTTTCCCTTGCAGCTTCTTGGATGCACTTTGTGAAATGATCCGCATCGCTAAGTTTCTTTCTGGTCCGTACTTCAGCATGAAGAGACACACACTGGCAGAATTTCGTTCTGCACTCTTCGTCTTTCAGACCTGCCATGTCGATTTTCGGTTGAAGAGGAACTCCTCGATTTCTCTTGTGGAACCGTATCTTGAAGCTGAGAAGAACTGGACGGTGGTCAGAGTCGAACGCGACGTCCCATACAGCTCTAGATTTTCGGATATCTAACTGAGGGATGTTCCTCGCCAGAACGTAGTCGAGCTGAAGCTTAAGAGTCTTCATCTTCCGCTCTTCAGGCTTTAAAAGGGTTGACCTCTGCCACGTGAGCTGATGGCGTCGATGATTCCTCTTAAACGTAGAAGCGATGATAAGGCCCGTCTTTTCGTACAGGTCGTCCAGACGGTCACCGTTGTCCGACGTGCGCTCCGCTGGATAATACCATTTTCTTAGCACATCGGATTGATGTTCGAGTCCCATCTTCGTATTTGCGTCGATTCCGACAATGTGCTGGCTTAGTATTTTAGGCATCAACACATTGAGTTCATCACAGAAGGCGTCCTTACTGTTGTCCTCAGCGGTTTCCGTAGGTGCTTGAGCACTTACGATCCAGAGTTCACGTCCTCTGCGACCCCGCAGTCGTACGAAGACGCATCTAGACGACATTGAGCCAAATTCATTCACCAGGTTGTAGTAATCGTTCCTCACAGCTATCGCGCAGCCACCTACTTTGTTCTCATCAGCATCGCGGCAGTATATGGTGTAATTTTCGATGCTCACGACGGCCCGATCTCTCATGCGTGTTTCCTGCAGTGCAGCAAGAGGCACACAGAGATATCGCAGAATTCTGGATAGAGCGGCTTGCTCGAGTTCACTCGATAGTGTTCGGTAGTTCAGCGTGACGAAACGAATGGTTGTTGCTAAAGATTCCTTGCTCCCTTCAGGCAGTTGACCTTTCAGGTTATGGGCTTTGGCGGTGTGCTGGACGACAGCACCTCTTTGCAATGTATGGGAAGCTTTCGCATATAACTGTGCAGGTTATATAGATCGTACGTTCCCAATGCGTACACTCGAACTCCTGATAGCGTTTAGCAAACTGCAAGCAAACAACAAACAAAAAACAAGCAACTCAGACTGGTCTCTCTCTCTCTATATATATATATATATATATATATATATATATATATATATATATATATATCAGTCTGAACGTACCGGACTCCAGACTTTCACTTCACGCGGTGTTCGATTCGCAGCCTTCACTGATCAACGAAAAGTAATAGTAGTGGCATTTTCTGTGAAATTAGATTTGTATATTTCTAACAACGCTTCCTTACTTTTTTATTTGTCATAAATAAAGACGTAAGATTTCACAGTTTTCTTTCTAATCGCGTCAATTCTACATTTGGAAAATATTCAAACTTTAGCGTCAAACACTCCTTCGATACCGATATAGTATACACATACATACGCACATATACACATATACACATACACACATACACACGTGCTAGACTAAGCCTGTTATTATATAGCTTGATCATGATATATACATACGTATGCGTTATTTGGCGAGTGTAACGCAATCGGCAGGAGGCCACTGTACCCAAACTGTCGATGGTTCGAAATCGCCCTAGCACCAACCAAACCTTTCATCCCTGCGGGGTCGATAAATTGGAACCAGATTTGTCTGGGAGGATTAAAACACGGACTTGGTCATCAGCTGGATCCCTAAAGTCATTGTACAGGCCAATACGCGTTCCAAAAAAAATCTCAACAATTACGAATTGCAGTAAGAACTCGTTGGCATATCCCAAGTGGATTAATACGCCAGAGACTTCGCCCTCTATATATACGTAGAAAATTTAATTCAGGCCCTTTTGATCTTATCTGCAGCCCCAGAAATGCAGATCCTTCAGTGTATGTTGTCGCATTTAGATCTTCGTGTTAAATAATGAAGAAATGAGAACAGTATTACATATGGAAACGTGCTTAGTCAAACTCCTGACGTTATTGTTTTAGTGACACTCCCCAAAATAAAAAAAAAATATGGGGAACATTCGTACAAAAATTCTCTAGCTTTATCAATCTGTGGAACATGAACTTTAATAGCCATTGGGAGAAGTTTTCTAATTTTGGAAAATCTTGAAATTCTAGTAAATTTCGTTTTGCTTTCTCTTTAAGATTGCTAGCAGATTTCGATAATTTTCTGGTGATTTTTTATAAGATAAACTACATACTCGCTTCATTCGGCTGCCTTTCTATTCGCAAAACGAACATTTTTATGAGTAAATTTAAACAATAAATGGTAAAAATGAAGACACCTTCATGATTTCAACTAATTGATCAACGGCTGAGTCTCCAGGGAAAAGTGGTTTTCCGAGAAGTAGCTCCGCCATTACTGTTCCTGCGGACCATACATCTATAAGTGAGAAAAAATGATTTTATTTCCGTATATTTTAGCTGCTTGGAGGTAAGAGATGCACATTGTGGCATGAAAATACGCAAGATGAATTTGAGAGTCTCACCAACCTATTTTTGTAGTGTACGAAACTGCTCCAAATATAAGTTCGGGTGCGCGATAGTACCTATAAGAAGTAGGTTTTAAGAATAAAACGAATGGTTGTGATACTGATACTGAGCTTAATTGAATTACTTCAGGACACAGGCTGTATTTTTTAACTACCCATAAAAAAATGTAGCTAGATTATGATTATGATGAAGGAAGCCGTATTATACAATTTCTTGCAGCTATCTGTATCAACTAATATCACAATACGACGTGAGACCTGGTGCAGCTGCGTAATTGGCTGCGCTAGAGACGGAGTGGTGCAGCGATTGCGGACCATTGTTATCTCCACGTGGACTAAAAAGCAAGCAAATGTTGCATATCTATCGTAACCGTTAGCTCCACAGTGCCTTCCAGCACAGCCACTTACGCAAATACGCCAAACTTCGGATCATGTAGATCCGTCTACACCACCAGTACGAAATGCGGCAATCATCAGCGACAAACTGTTTCACTGTCGCTGTTGGGATCTCTCCAGGAACAGATAAGGATAGGGGTAAATTCCATGAATATGGGACTGATTACGTCAATCCAATTATGCCTGATAATCCAGAAAAAGGAGTGAGAAACAGCCTTGGTTGCACATGTCCGTCCTACGGTGCAACCTGTTGCGCGATAAAACGAGAGCAATTTCATCATCATCCAACGCTCGCAATCCAATTAATATAACTCACAAAAGTGCTCAGAAACCTCCGAACCTGCGCAATCGAAGACACGCTGTGGGTTGCCATCGCGGGATAGAGCGTGATGACACTCACATTCGTGAGCTATACACTTAGCTCTATCTATTCGAATGTCGAATATGTCGAATAGTTGCAATTTTCTTCTTGCAAACGACGCAACAATAGTGGATGCCAGTAGGACATTATTAGGTGACTTCTAATCAACGGTATGCAGGGATGCTTACTGCGAAGTTCTTGGGAACTCAAACAATACTCAAATGTAGGGTATCACGATTTCGACGTGGTGCGAAAACTAAAGAAAAAAACAATTAGAAAGTGCAGCAGGAATTACTATGCAAAACTTGTGGTTTCTTTTCTTCGGTTGTAATGCGAAAGGTGAACAGAAACGAAAAGTCGAAAAAATATGCTGCATTATGAGAAGGAATATGTAAGGATATTAGATGTACAGCAGTTTCACGAACGAGGAGGAAGGAATGGAAGTAAAGAAAACTTGGGAAAGAGGGGAAAGCTATACACTAACTAACACGCACTAGAACGGTAGCTAACGGTTGAATAAAACTTTTTTCTTCTATTTCTCAAAGGAGAAAAAACCAAATAAAAGCTTCAGTGTTATACTATTCAGTGAGAAATATCGTCATATACGATTACAAAATTGCTTTCGATTGCAAAATTAGTAAAAGGAAAAGGATAAAAATCTAAAACATCACTTAATGTATTTCTACTACTTAAGATATTTTAATTAATTTATCACTTATATTTATGAATTTTGTGTCGAAAAAGGTGTGGTCATGGTAACCAGCAGTAGTCGGTAACAGTCCCAACTAGTCTCTTCTTTTTTGTATTGCTTCCGACTCCTTTCCCTTCTTTCAGAAATCTGAAGCGTCTCTCCAATATAGAAAAAAGCTAAACACGCATTTTTGAATGCTTGCATAGTCAACTCTCCGTTATGCAACAAGACGTCATACGTAGGCATTAAAAATTGACCCTGTTTTCTATTTTTCATTCATTCGGGCATTTTGCACCTTTACCGGAATAATTTTTCTTCGGTTAAACGAAAATATAATTGTAGAAAATTAATGTGTTTGAAAAAAAAACCGTTCAGTAAGTTCTCAGAAATAAAATGTACTCGCATGTTAGAAAACTTGAAAACAAGTACCTTGAACAAATGTACGAGACATTGGTGTCTTCGCTATTTATCACCTTTGCAGAGCCAAAGTCACAAATGCGAAGAGTTCCCCGTTCCGGATTCACAAGTAGATTGTGCGGTTTGACATCACGATGGCAAATATTTAAACTACCCATGAAAGCTAATCCACGGAATAGTTGGAACATGTACAGCTAAAAAAATGCGGAAGACTTACTCTCAATTTGTTAGTATCCTCTAACGGATTACATGGCATCGATATATGAATCCTATATGCTTATTTCATGTGAGAATTGTCATTCGAGAACAAACCTTAATAGTGAATAAATCCAGAACATGTCCAGTTTGTGCATAGCTTTTTATGATTTGATGAAGAGTTTTTGGAAAAAATTCCAGTACCAAATACAAATATTCCTCATTCTGAAACAAGGAGTTTTGATCACCATCGCTTAGTTTACGGGAATATGCGTAATAATCACGAACAGTGTTATCTGCAGAGTAGTAATAGTACATCAACCGTACAATATTAGGATGTTCAAGTCGTCGCATTATTTGTAATTCTCTATTCTGAAACCAACATCAGTGATGTAACTGAGCGCACAGACAGTTTAACATACCTTAAATCTCTTATCCTGGTAGACTTTTTTAATGGCAACATTTTCATTGGAATCATACAACTTCGCTGAGTAAACCATTCCAAAACTTCCTGATCCAATTACCTAAGTATTGTGGAATATATCCTTCTGCTATTTAAGATTAAACATACTTAAACACAAAACATGCATAATAAACATACTTGTTTTTCTATAATAATGATTAAAGTATTATCAAAAATATTTGTAGCTTGGTCAAAAAGACATGAAGCACAGTGCAGTTGCACGAGCGGTCGCACTGGAGCAACGCAGTCTTGAATTTGGCAAACTTCCAACCAGACCGCTCGCAGACGACCTGCGAGCGGTCTTGTTGGCGGTTTGCCAAATTTTGCCAAGTGACGTCGTCCGGAACTGGCCGCAATTTTTTGGTTATTTTCATTCTTTTTGCTTTTCTCTCTGATTTTTTCGTCTTTCAAGTTTCTTTTTCCGTATTTTTGCTATGTTCGCTGTATTTGCTTTTGCTATAGAGATCTATATTGTATCTGTGTGGTTCTTAAGTTGATATTAGTTGTACTGCTTTTGTTCATGTTTTACTTTTGAAATTCCAATCCATTTACATACGGTTCACACGGAAAAAGCACAAAGAAAAGTGGCTGTCCTTCCACAACGCGGAAATACAGTGGTCCAACGGTGAGTGGAAGATATGATGGTTTTGAAAACCCAGTAGTAAAAACATATTAGTCCACTTCTTTCCGCTCATCTTTGAAAAACCAAGAAGTCAGTCATTGGGAACATCTTTAGGACAGCCATAAGGGTGATATTTGATGTCCAGGAGCGGATCAATTCGGTTCACCTAGCCACAGCGGATAGCAACTTCTAATGATTACATTGTTAATGCACCGCAGAGGCCAAGTTTTATTGCCGTCATGCCAGAGTGGATGACTCGAAAAGGATCAATTTCTGGTTACCTTTCATAACCGACGACCTGAGTAAGGCGATCTGGGCCAGTCTGGTTAGGTGTGGCCTCGATGACCAAGTGACAGCTGTGGAAGTACCTACCTCAAATCTCAAGAAGCAGCTAATCCGAAGCAGAATGTACGATCGCATTTGCCTAACTCCAAACTCCTTAATATGCCCATTCGGTACGGCAGGCTACTGCATGGTTTCTCGTGTAGTTTATCGTGCATCGGAGATGGTGCGGTTTTCAGGTGGAGTATGCGTATACGGGGTCGTAGATTATGGGGGGTAGTTCCGCTCATCTCTCCCTGAATCACTGCAAGCAGCCGGCTCCTGAATGTCTGTTTTGTACGATGCCTTCTATTGCAGCACGCCATCTCTGCACGCATAGCGTCCCTTACTGCCTATCGGGCACTCCGAATTGATTTTCGTCTCCATAATCTAAGACCCCGTATACGGATACCCCACCTGAAATCCGTACAACCCCAGATTCGTTGTATGCTGCCTTTAATATCGTACAAAACATGTGGCGAGCAATATATTGCCGAAACAGGGCGACCTCTTTGTGTTTGTATTAAAGAACATTTAGATGGGATGAAAGATTTGAACGCAACGACCCCGCTCGTAGCTCATCGCTGACAATGTCATGAAAATGCTCCTTTCTGCATGGCTGCCTCGACTCTATCATGCGAACCCTTGTGGCTCGCAGAACTTTGGAGGTTTTTCAGAAAAACGCTAAAATTCCAAAAGTGAATAGAAAGGAAGAGTGTATAGCCATGACCAACGAGCTGGCTCTGTATCATGACTTTTGCGGGATTACCTGACCAGCCTCATTATCAAAAAAGGGTGGTTCGGTGACGCCTCCAGCCCAAAATCCGCATCAAGGAGTGACACGTTGTGGATGCTGTTCCATTCATAACCTTATCCTGTTTATTTTATGTTCCAGTAAAATACACAAAAGAAGAACAAACTGTTTTCCATTCAACTGAAATCTTGCGTAAATTTTGGGATAGCTTACATAACGACAAGTGAAAGCATAGAAATCTCGGGACGGAATGTTGGAAATGATGATTACATAACCATTGGAGTGGACAGAACTGATCCCATCAAGATGGGCACCTTCAAGGGCCTAAGCTCCGTGAATGTACCCGATAGGAGCCTCGGATGTCTGTGTGAGACTTGTTTCATTGTTGTCTTGCTGAAAAGGCGATCGAGAACTGGAGCGCTTGCGACAAGAAAATGACCGACAGTCTTAAAGGTACCCAGAACCATCGTCCAACCTGTCATGTTTTTCGGCACAGAGTTATCACAGGAGCAGAAACCCTTCTCAACGTCGTGAGAATGAAGAAGTTACTTTAGACGAGTAGATCATACAAATCAAAACTGGCGGGGAGTGCTGGAGCGACGGATAAGCTCGCCTTCGACGCTCGCGCTAGCAACAACTGTAAAGAACACTACCAGTAACATCGTTCTCAGTCTCTATGTATTTGGCAAGCCGCCAAAAGAACATCCGGAACAACTTTGGCTACACATCATACATAAGATTAACTGATACCCATTGTTAACGAAAGTCCGTATAAAAATGTGCAACTAAAGGCTAAGGCAACGATTAAGCAAGAAAAAACTGAGTTTGCAAAAATCTCGAAATCTGGAGAACGAAAAGCTTGCTGAAAAAGAAAAACATTGTTACTGCGCAGAGCGAACCGGAAATATCTCTTATACACCTGTGTTCACCAGCAAAAAACAAACCATAGACTCTCAAAGTAAATGCACAAAATCAATTGTTCTTCCTCCCGGAACAAGGTTTCTGAGTTTTATTGCGCCTTGGTCTTGTAACATTTATGTTTAATGATAGACTTAAAAGGAACTTGTCACGAAATTGCAGATGTTGCGATCTCTAGGCAACTACATAGTGTTTAGATGTAGTCCTCGAATACAAGTGCCATCATGTTCAATTTCCCGTAGTAGTCTAGAAGAAGGCCTCCGAAGCAGACTTGGTTGCACCAGCGTCACCGATGCACTTTATTACAACTGATAAAATAATGGGAGTTCGCAGCCCGTTAATGATCGTGCAGGTGGAACGACCTCGGTTGCTTGTTTAAATAGTACTAGTTGGGTTGCGGACGTTGAACGTCGGATTGACCGGTTTTATCGAGCAACAAGTCGCGTTATAGGAGCACGTATGCCACCAACGCAGTTCACCATGTTTTTTTTTCAACTGGGTGATTATTGAACGGAATTGATCGTGATCACCCTTATGGTCTGAATAATACCCTCACCGCTATCCTTATGAGGAAAGATACCAAACCGTCTACTTCGTGATCATCTGTATCACACATGCTTCCGTTCTTATTTGCTTTAGCGGCGCTAGTAATACTTTTATTTGTTAAGACCCTGGACCGAGATTGTCCAGCGCCTTCTCTTTCTGAGGTACTCGAAGAGCACCACTTTTTATTGAAGGAATTCATGAAGATCGCTGACCATCGTGTCGGCACATAACGTGTGCGGTTTACCTCACTTTACCTCCCTTGTTACCAAACCGTCTACTTCGTGATCACTTTTTATTAAAGGATATGCGGCAGTGTCTCTGATCTCCGATCGTGACGTAAGACTGAACATCGAATCCCGTCCACCACTTACGTGAAACGGGATACTCTTACGATTGCGCGTTCAATGACGCTCATCGCCTTCCTCCTTTACTTGCGCAACGCCTAGGTTTCCGAATCGTAGGTCGGAAATGGAAAAAGGGTGGAGTTGAATGGATGAGCACGGATCCAAATGTCCTCGTACTTTTTTACTACATCCTCTATGCTCTTATTTTATTCCCAATCCGCTCGTTTCTTTCTGCTCAACTCTTTGGTCATCCCTCATGTTTATTTCCCAGCCTAGGTATACATAGCTGGAGCATTCCGGGCAATCTGGACATGGTCTTGTCCAGATTCAACTACATACCGATTTTTTTTCACACTTTTCATCAATCACCATTTTTTTATCGACTAACATTAGTTCCCTCCACAACGGTTTACCGCCTCATAATGGCGTGGAGACGACTCTAGGCGTCGAACTGCAATGCACAGCGGAGGTTCGTCCTCCGGCAGGGTCTCCCAAGCTGAGGATTTCGACACATCCGAAATTCCGACTTCTCGGAACCAGAAGCCTAGCTAAGAGTAGACCACTGCTAAGATTCACTACCGTCTTGGCAAAATGTCGCAAAGTGGCTACGTGATCCGTATAGGTTGGGCGACGACCTGTGGTGAAAGCTAAGCTCGCCGTGGCACGGCTGCTTAGTTTGGGGAAAAATATGTTTGTCATTCCAACATATTCACTACCTCAGTAGACTGCACACTGGGCCTTGGCGACCGGTGAGAGGCGGTCAAATATCAGATTGCTCAGAATGTCTTTGATTCTAGTACAAGGCGACGCACGCACGACTTGCCATGGAAGCTGTCTCAGCCTGTGCACTTACTACGCGAGAACAGTGTCCACAGACGTTGACCTGCATGCCCTTCTCGGAGCTGCAGAGCGTATCAAATTTCACGTGATTGCTCTGCAGGAGACCAAGTGCAGAAGGAGCGACGTACGACAGATGAACGACGGTACACGCGTCAGAGAAGGTTCCGTTGCGAAGTGTAGGCGATGTTGGTTTTGTTGTGCACCCATCTGTCGTCCATCTTGTCGATTCTCACGAGATTCTGTCACCTCGTCTAGCCAATCTTAGCCACCGCCCTCTGCGTCAAAAGCGCATCACTATCATCAACTGCTACTTGCCAATATCAGCAGCTGATAAATCCGATTTGGACGCGTTTTACGAGGAGCTGGAGGAAGTAGTCCGCAGAGAAGTCCTTCTACAAATTCGTTGTCGGAGTCTTCAACGCAGAACTAGAAATGGCTACAAAAGAGGAAGACAAGATCGGAAGATTTGGACTAGGGAACCGAAATAAAAATGGCAATCGTCTCGCCGGGCTGTTGTCGCCTCCATCATGGGAACTCTCTTCTCATGAAGAAAGATCATCGTCGGTGGTCATGGGAATAGCCCAATGGCGCGACTCGTGCGGAGCTCGACCACATACTCACCAACCGGAGGTGGTGTCTACTTGAGGTCTCAGTAGTACCATCCTTTTGTATTGGTTCTGATCATCGTCTCCTTCGTGCGAAAATACGACTTAGCCACACAACGGAAAAGAACATCTGCTATCGGCAACGAAGGAGAAAAGAAGTCGTCTACGACTGCCTATTAGAGGATTCCTTGCCCCAAGGTGACTGGCACATCGAGGAGGACCTAAACGTAGACTACGAGATTCTGCTCGGAGGATTACGAGCCTGTGCTGAACGTACCTCGAAGCCGCGCACGACAAACTTGGATCGAATTTCGAAGACCACCAAGGAATTTTTGGAACGAAGAAGGACTTGGAGGCTAGATCCAAATACATCGCACATTGAGCGGTTAGTAGCAAACACTAGCTGCAGAAAAGCGTTGCAGGAGGATATTTCGAAATATAGGCACAAGAAGATTATCGAAGCAACACAAAGGAGAACGAGACTATAGATGTGCCGCAGAGACCTCCGCGACTACAATATTCCGATAGCAGCCCTGCTGAGCGAAGACGGTGATGGAAATAATTACGGAGAGGTTCTACTCAAACCTTTTCCGTTCATTAACTCCTGTATCAAGCCTGATCATCCCCACTGGTGAAGCCCCACCACAGATTCTCCCTTCGGAAGTACGAGTCGCTATCAAGAGCATGAAACCTGGCACAGCCCCCAGACCTGATTTTACATCAGCAGACTTTCTTCGGGCTGGTGGCCATCCACGTCATGTGATCTTAGCAGCGCACATGACATCCTACCTTCAAAAAGAAAGTATCCCAGACCAGTGGAAAACCTCACGAATAGTTCTTATCCATAAGAAAGATGACCGAGAGGACCTTCGGAACTACCGTCCGATATGCTTGCTGAGCGTGTTATACAAAGTTTTCACCGAGATCATCCTCATGCGCATATCCAGGACACTGGATGAAGCCCAGCCTCAAGAACGATCTGGATTCCGTCAGGAGTTCGGCTGCTTGGACCACATCTAGACAGTGTCGAAGGTCATAGAGGTTTGCCGGGAATACCGCCTGCCCCTTGTTCTAACCTTCGTCGACCGTAGGAAAACCTTCGATAGCATAGAAACGAATGCAATACTGTAAGCGCTGGTCGATCAAGGTGTGAACGTCTCGTATGTGACGACATTAGCCAATTGCTACGATCAATGCACCACTAAGATACAGCTTTTCCACCGCCCCCTCACCGTACCCATTGAAAAGGGGCTATGACAAGGCGACAATATATCGCCGAAGCTGTTCACGGCTGCATTGCAATGAATAATGAAATCAATACCCTGGGAAGAAAGGGACATACGTGTTGACGAAAGATTTCTCTCGAGTCTTCGTTTCGCGGAGCTGGGGACCAACTGACGGATCAAGATCTTCGTGCCCGTCTGTTCGACTCGACAGTTCTTCCAGCGCTCTTTTACGCAGCGGAGATGTGGGCAGACACAGCTGCCACGTCAAGAAAGCTTCTTGCTACCCCCAGAGCCGTTGAGAGATGTCTTTTGAAGTCTAACCGGCGCACACAACACTTAGCCGGTCTTCGTAGCTCCGATTTAAGAGGAATGTCCCGTCTTCGCGATCCAGCGGAATATATATATATATATATATATCGAAAGCAAAGCATAGATGGCTGTGATTTTAAAACTCCTCGCTCCCCTCTTGCATTCGTGAAGATGTTCTAGAGGTCAATCATATTAACATCCGATGTTGTTGTGACTAGCAAATCGAAGAGGGCCCTGTCGTTGATGGTCCTGTAACTTCGCTTTCTAAACGTTGCCGCATTCTCTTCTTTGAAGGAAGATCCTCCTTGAGGGAGGCGATGGTCTGATCTCGTACAAAACATTGGTACAACAGCGACATCCGTCATTCAAAACCTTTTCTGACTATGATCTAGTCAATTTTGATATGGTGCCATCCCCAAGGTGACTCCCACGTCAAGAGGAGAATCACTGGGTGGCGTCGTCTTATCATGATCAGGCCGATGACGTCTTAATATTTAATATTCTTAGATGGCATCCTCAAATCTTCAGTGGCCGTCTTCAATATAGGTGTACGTAGAAATCGCCATTCTAGTCCTTTTCTATTCTCGCGGGTTGGATGTCTTTTACAATCCTGTCCTTCTTGACGCTGCCGTACCATATATGCGGTCAGCATTCTATCCGGCACCTGGGGACGCGCCACGTAGCCTTTGTGGCTATTCGGATGTGATCCGTCTTGTGAAGGAGGAGCAATTTTGTGATAAGCTGCCTTTAATCTACGCAAGGAGTCGATGTCCGTGAAAAACTGTTTGAGTACGACTTTTTATGTGGAAAGAGATGTTTTACATGTTTCTGTTTTTTTTTTCTTTTTTCCTTCAATGTGATTTCTCTGAAGATTAGAAAGATCCGTCTATTCTGGCGACTGTCTACGGAAACCGTTATTTTCCGCATCCTTTGATTGGCGAATTTGGATAAGAATAGTTTTTCAGTGGGGAGAAAGTATTTGTTAGCTGCAAATTGAAACAGCAAGCATTATCAGAGGAGTACTCTAACAGAAAAAAAACTTACCTTAGTGTCAATATAGCGAATTTCAATATCTTTGTTGGAGTTGGAATAACCTGGTTTCACCTTGACACACGTGACATTTTTTGCAGAGTTTTTTCCTGGCGGTTTCGTAGACATGACTTATAAGAAATTGTTCGATATGCAGCAATATGTGTGAAATTCTCTGAAAATAAATAGAAGCTGTAGGTGATGCACTTTCGCCTCCGAACATGAGTTTTCTTTGTATATATAAATAAACGTGTGTGTGACTGGCGTTGATCAATCCGCTTGGGACGCGCCCCCACGTTATTTGAACAGAGGTAATGCAATTAAAGATCCCTCTTACTCTGCCGATTGACTGATAGACTGATGAGTAGCGAATCGAATACTTCGTGGAAACTAGAGATGAATTGTTGCAACCTTTTCTCAAAAAGGTTTTGCACAGGAACGAATGTATGCCTGAATTTGCTTCGATATTTAACAACACAGTAAGAGCAATAATGAAGGAAAAAATAACTGTAGAGACGAAATCGGATTGAAAGTCAATGAAAAGTGGGACGTGAGCAGTAACGAATTCCAGCAACTGCAAGAATGTTGAGTTGTTCGAAAAGTGCACAAAATGGAAATAAGATTTGTAAGAAGTGCTCGCAAGTGTTTGTTGAAGTGTTGCAACCGCATATTCGAAATTGCAGGTATAAATTCACTTATTAAATACACATATCAATTACGTTACAATTAAGAAAGTTACATTTCATTTCAACAAGCGTACATTCTTCAGTTTTAGGGGCACACTCATGTTTCCTTCATCCGAAGATTTTCAGAGCAGAAGTGCGAATGATTTGAGTTTTAGTTCTAATCGATGATCGAAAAAAGAGGTACAGCGGTCTTCATTCGAAAAAGAAGTGCAGCGCCCTCTCATACGGCAAGCAAGCAGAACTTTCATCTTCAATCTTCAAACGAAGGGAGGTTGATTGTGGATGTGGTGGTGGGATTTGACGTCACCCCGAAGAGAAAAAGGCGTCGAATCCACATGTTGCGGTGGTGTTTTAGCTAAGATTGCGAACATGAATCAAGACAGCTAGCATTGACGTAGCAATTATGCGATAAACAACGGCGAATATCTTTCCGACAATGGAAACTAAATAAAAATAAAAAGTGATGTGTATGAATTTCAAAGGTGAGACGAAAAGCAGTGCAAAATATGAATTAGAAAAACAACTGCAATACTATTACTATACGTATAAAAGTCAATTGTAAAGGATTCACTTTTGTTCCTTTGAGATAAAATTTTCTGTGCAAACTAAGGGAGACAACTTGAGACGAATTTAAAATGTTGATTAGCCTCTTTTGTGTCAGTTCAGTCAATCACTTAGTCCACGACGAAAAATATCGAAACTAATTCTTTGAAAAAATGTTGAAGGAAGCATTAAAAAAACGTTTCAGTTATTATCACGACAATGAAAGTGAAAAGAAAAACAGAATTGGCTCAGCGTTTCGAGATGCGAATAATTGTGCTACTGAGAGTCTCTGGAAAAGCAAGCTCTGCGCAATCCCAGCGGAATTTGTTGGGTGAATATCAATTATGAGATGGCTTTCGAAAGGAAAAATAACGAATGAACTCGAAGTTATCTGACTCTCTTAAGAAGGAAGAAAACGAGGATTTTGTATGTCAGCAACGTCTTCGTGCTTTCCAGTCAATAAATTTTGAGTAGGGGAAATGGAAGACGGGAAGGAGTTAAAAACCAAACGGAAGCAGTCATTTGAAGATATTCTAAAGCGTCAACATATCTCTTAACGGTGTCACTGGGGAAAAGCTTGCTTGTTCTTTGCAACTGATGTAGAATCTACAATTTATCCCTCCCCCACCTCTCCTCTCCTCCCAAAAAGAAGTTCTATGGCTTTAACCTTACAATTTGTGCGGAATGGAAACGGGATAGAAAGGTTGGGATAAAACTCTAGTATTATTGATTTTTTGGAGAGAAACATTCCGCATTTCTTGACGAACATGACAACTTCTGACAACAAACTCAGCTGAGAAGAAGCATGCATCCGCTTGTGTTTTTCACAATCAGTGAGCAACAAACATAACAAATTTACCATTCAAAAACACGAAAAACATGATGAATTAGTGGGAAACGTGAAGAAAGTTGAGTTTGTCCACTGTTTCAGTGATTTGCTGTTGTCATATGTTTCCATGAGTTTTTTTTTTGTTTCCCTACAAGCAAAAAATATTCTGATGGTATGCATTGCGTAGATGAGAGCAACGAAAAGGAGACTTTTATACATTTATCTACACTTTTATACAAAATTTTATACATTATTTTCTTGAAGCTGTGACATCTACCAACAATTAAGCTGGTAAGTCTCAAAGCACATTGTTATTTACCACAAAGACAGCTGATAGATGCTTGTCATCAGAAAGTTTAGCGTATGATCATTAGTTGCAGAGAATGTGCAGTTGGTAGAGTTACATAATTTTACCTAAGCTGAGCTCTCAATCATTCCAAAAATAAAGTCGATAGTTAGCAAATGATCTATTCAGTCGCTGCAGAAGTCAGTCAAGTTTGGATTTTGAAACAAAATAGAAAGCCATGGAAAACCTCATATCATCTTTCAAGAAATTGCTTCCACCTGTACTTTTCTAACGAGTATTCTTCTGCACAGCCAACGACTTATATTGACTCTGTTGAGATCTTTCATTGAATAGTTAGGGGTAGCTCTGACTGCAAGGTGAACATGCTGCATCCTTATCCACTAGCCCACTAAAAATAACGTGAGGAGGTTGTACCACTATCCCCTACGACATAACTTACTCCGCTACAGAAAGCGGGAATTCCATCGTCGTCCAACATCAGCAATCAAACTAATGTAACCCGAACAAGCAGCATGAGCTCCCCAACTTTAGACGTAGACGCGTTGCAGATAGGCACCGTTTGTTATCCGTAATAAATTGCATAGTTGTGGATACGGGTGCAACAAAAGCTGTTTCACAAGTATTTCTCCGTATTACCAGTTGAGTGTGGTCGCACTCATATCCGTGAGCTTCAGCTCTACACCTATCCATTCTCTCAAAGGCACCGTCAATTTCATAGTACGCTGATTTTCAATCCTCGCTGTTTTTTTTCCAAAAGAATTCTTCAGAATTTAGTTTTCCACCTTTCAAAAAAAAGAATTCAGAAATGTCCCCGCTCCTTCTATAATCTACTTTTTCACACCACCGCTGTGGGAAGAAAAATCAACTTAATTGAAAAACATTAACTTAAAAAACTGTCTGTCCAGCTTTGGAGATTGAGGATGTTGCTCAAAGAAATTCTGTGCAAATTACCCAGGAACGATCGAAAAGCGATCAACGCGAAGTATTGGAGCAATATGCTTCAGGTGCTCCGGATGTATAAGAACCTTCCCTCTGCTGCTTCTACTTCTTGATTAAACTCAAATAAAAAATGTGTCCTTTAGCTTTTCAACTTGTCAGCTCATAACTTC
This sequence comes from Necator americanus, assembly GCF_031761385.1. Classification (NCBI taxonomy): domain Eukaryota; kingdom Metazoa; phylum Nematoda; class Chromadorea; order Rhabditida; family Ancylostomatidae; genus Necator; species Necator americanus. The sequence continues at coordinate 8,996,684 of NC_087376.1, forward strand.
TGGCTCCTGAATAGTTCAATCAACTGAACCCAAAGAACTAAAAAAAAACATTTCGCGGGCATTTCCCAACACAACAGAAAGAATTTTCAAATGAGCGAAGCAATCTTTCATTCTATCCAGAAAAGAAATATACAGCCGCTTAATATCTGTGGGCAATGTTTTGTAGAGGTATTATATGAAATAAAACCACTAAGCGCTCTTCACACGAGTGAATCATTTAGACACATAGTTATGAGACAACTACCCTACTTGCGATTACTACACTCGCAAAAAAAGACTCGCAAAAAGAACCTCTCGAAAACTACAAGATGAATAAATTTCTCGAACATGAATCAAGCGTGGAGATCGACAAAATCAAGTGCTTTTGCTAAGGTCCTTACTAAATCTCAATTTAAACTTGATTTATAGGCCCTATTTGTTTTCCACTCTCTCATGATCTTATTTCACTCACTACTTCCATATTCTAATGAAATCATCACACACGCACTAATCTTAGAGCTTATAACTAGAGTACCTTACTTTCTCCTGGAAAGCAAATCAGCATTGAAGTTAGGAGAACACAGACTCAATTCCTTTTGAAAGCAAAAACGTTCGTGTCCCCGTGTTCAAGCAGTTGTGCACGCCTGAGCCACGTGATCTCATCCTTCCCTCATATGTTATTGCTCCCCTGCTTCATTTGTTCAATAATATCGCACACGCCCGTCAGTGATGTCATTATTTTGAAACGTTGAAAAACGCTCGAAAAAACACAGTATCCACCAATCAATCAATATTAGATGTAGTATTTATCAAGAACTTCAATATAACAAAGCTAAACACCTCTTTAACACAATAATGTGATGAATTAATACGGATAGATTTTCCAAAACAATCGTTGCTCCATAGATTCTTTCAAATTCTTTCAAGTTAACCGGTGCTGTGCACTTTCGTCGTTGGGTAATCTGGATAAAGGAAAATCCGTGAGTTCTTGAACTACTAGAACTTATTTTCTTGTATTTTCATTTTGCAAAAAAAAAAATTAACGCTTGAGATCTAGAACACGCCTTTTTTCCCGGCAGCTGAGGTAAAAGTTAGGGGCTCCCGGAAGCTGCCTAGCCAAAAGTATTAAGGTGTTCGGAAAGTATCTGCCGAAAATTTCGCGGTAGCGCAGAATTTTTGAGATGTTCTAAAAGTTCCCGTTTTAAATTATATAAGGATTATTATATATATATTATATTATTATATAAGGACACCACCGCTTGTATACACATAACATACCTGGCTCCCTCTTCCTTGCCTATTTCATCCTATAATTGCCGAATATTCCACGCATATTCGACACGTACTCCTTTACGAGTTCGAATCTGGCCACCCCGCTGCTGAAACTCATCAAAACTTAAGTCAAGTATTCATCACTGAAGCCCCTTCTGAGCGATTTGTGCGCGCCTGGTTCCAGCGCTTCAAAGCCGGAAACAAGAAACCCGAAGATGAGCCTCGCTCTGGTCGACCGACTGCAATATCGTTCGACGTACGGAAGAATCTTCCGGAGCATCTATATGAAGGTGTGCGGTATTTTGCTGCCAATCTTGGCTGTTCGCTGTCCACCGTGAGCAATGGACTGCGCTCTCTCGGAACGGTGAGAAAGCTCGGACATTGGCTCCCACATGCATTGAGCGACGGCAACCGCCAAAGACGCCTGGACATCTGCACTCAGCTGCTCTCCAGAAGCCGCAGATTCGACTGGCTGCACACCATTGTCACTGAAGGTGAAAAATTGGTCCTCTACGTCAACCACGCGCACAAACGTGCGTGGTGCGCTGGCGATGAAATGCCGGATCCTTTCGTGAAAGGTGAAATCCGTGAGAAGAAGGTCATGCTGAGCGTCTGGTTGAGAGTTCATGGAATATACCGCTTCGAACTACTGCCGGACAACACGACAGCTACTGCCGGGGTCTACTGCGCTCAACTACAAAGACTGGCCGACAAGATCTGCAAGGAGCACCCGAAGCTCGACAACGTTCGCCTGCTGCATGATACCGCGCGCCCTCACGTCGCGAAGAAGACTTCCCAGAAAATTCTGGAGCTCGGATGGGAAGCTCTGCCGCACCCATCGTACAGCCCAGATCTGGACCCAAGCGACTACCGCCTCTTCCGATCGCTTCAGCATCACCTGGAAGAGAAGCGCTACGATGATCGTGATCACCTCGAAAATGACCCTCGGGCTTTCTTTGCCTCCAAGTCGCCGGAGTTCTACGCCAAAGGAATCCGTGATCTTGTGAAACATTGGCAGAAGGTTGTCGATGTCGATGGAGATTATTTCGTCAAATAATAAAATGTTGTTAAAAAGTTGTGTTGTTTTGAAATTTTGCCGTATTTCGGCAGATACTTTCCGAACACCCCAATATATAAAAGTGCCGCGTCTCTGTCGTGCCGCCATTGCTACACAAATGGATGGATGCTATCTGCAAGTAATTTTCTTCTAATACCGAGATCAAAGAGGTATTGAACGAGGAGATCACTATGCACGCTAGCGTCAAACAACTGGTTCCGATGCTCTAAGAAAAGGAAAACCTACCTAGACATTCACTCGCGGACTACCTAGAAACGCTGTGCATAGAGCTGCTGGTCGGCACCCAGACATTCGCCAAAGTCCTCAATTGAATACCGCAATCAGAGAAATGGTATCGAAACACACCATCATTCAGATCCTCCACTACATCATGCTGCTGTTGCACATCAGTGCACCGAGCTACAATACACTACTAGTTCAGGAAGCGAGCAATACACTGCCTCTCAGTTGAAATAAAATCTCATCGTACTAGGATAGCGCGAAGGAAAGTCACGACCGTTTGAAGATTTTAGCGCAGGTATATATTAATAAATATCACAACCTTTAGAAAAAATTCTACTAATCTCAGAATTTTCAGACCCAATCCAGAAAGAACCGGTTCTTTCTTGCAAGCAACGCATCGACTGAATTTATCTATTCCCTCTCAATCTATTTGGAGATATGCAATCACTGACGAATGCACGAATGATGAAACAAAAACAAACGATTTTGAAAAAAAAAATAAATCAGATATCAGAGAATTGGTACCAAAAATAGAATATTGCGGGAATTAAGCAATGTGAAAAGAGGAAGGCGTGATCAAAACTTGAGTTCATAGTCAGTAGGCTAGATACGGCTTCCAAAAGCATCACCAAAATTACGGAAAACCGAATAAACCTGCATTAGGTCCGTAAAAGTAGAACAATGAGCCTGCAGAAACAACTTGTAGCCTTCAGTAACGAGACAGAGATCTTGGTCCGATGCTCAATTATTTATCACCAGTCTGAACGTCCGGCTAAAGCCGAGCTTCAGGCTTTCTTTTTTTGGTGTTCGCTTCGTTCGCCTTCACCGATCTATAAGAAATAACAGTGGTGACATTTTTTAAAATGAGAATTTTTTCAATCAACGCTTTCTTCAATTTTGTTACCCGAAAATTGAAGCATAGATGGAATATTTCATGGTTTTTCCCTGAACGCGTCAATTTTATATTTGGAGAACTGATTTAACATCTATGTTTATCTCAAATCTCCACAATTTTAAAACATTATTCAAAGTATGAGTTTCCTCCGGTCTCAACTATTAGCGAAGATGGAATGACGTGAATATCACTATCATAGTGATAAAAGTAACGTCCTACGTCAGATCGCGTAAACCGTTGGTTACTATGTATTGTATTTGAGCAGCCGTTCGTAAGCAGTCGTTCCATGATGTTAGCAGCATCGTGGA